>NC_073302.1:272025294-272365532 GCF_027595985.1 Sorex araneus | reverse complement strand
AAAATATCTTTATGTATATTGGAAATACTCTTATAGTCTTTTAGGGTTTTGTTTTGTTTTGTGTGGTGGGGGGCTGCACCCCTGGTGGTGCTCAGGGCTTACTTCTGGCTTTGTGCTCAGGGATTACTCCTAGTGGGCTCAGAGGATCATATGGGGTGCTAGGATCATATCCAGTCAGCCATGTGCAAGGCAAGTGCCTTAACAGTTGGACTATCACTCTAGCCCTGCAGACTTTTAGTTTTATTGTTATTACTACTGAATAAGGTTAAAATGCTTTAATTTAAATCTGATGCAGAAAATATTAAGAAGATAATAAATTACACTCGGAGGCCGGGGGATTGGTCTACACCCGGTTATGCTCACAGATCACTCTAAGATTTGCTCTGGTGACCACATTTGGTGTCGAGGATTGAACCTGGGTTGAGTGTGTGCAAGGCCAGCACCCTGTGTCTCTCTGACCCTGAATGACACTTAGATATGACAAGTGCAATGACATTTCAGTGTATGAATAAGTGAAGTTCAAGAACTAGCTAAATATTGGATTGTGGAAGGAAACATTGTAGGTTAGGAAGGATTGAGAAATAATTGCTCTGGGAAAATCTCACAGAACGTTATTTCAGAGTGTTATGTGAGTATTTTCCTTTGTTTTCCTGAGGCAGGTCAAAGCAATTTAGATGGTCCAATGTACGTGGACCAGGAAATCCTGAGTGTTAATGACTCTTCTGGAAATGTTTCAGAGGTGTAGTTTGTCAGAGAAGGCGTTCAGGAGAAGCAGACTTAGGCAGATGCCTCAACATAAGTTATGCCATGGCTGAATGATAGTGTCTTAAGGTTTTGAAGCTTCATTTTGAAATTACAAAGCAAGTTTATTGATACCCTCCCATTCTGTGGCTACTTACGTTCCATGTTAAGGTGCTCCTTTTACTTGGATGGTGGTTTACTTAGACTCAGATAAGTTTTATTCATTGATTCTTGTGAAATTTGTATCTTTCCTCTAGGTTTGGTAACAGATTTGAAGGGCCATTTTGTAACTCAGGTTGCCATGGGCAAAGCTCATACTTGTGTTCTAATGAAGAATGGAGAAGTTTGGACATTCGGTGTAAATAATAAAGGACAGTGTGGGCGAGACACTGGTGCTATGAATCAAGGTGGGAAAGGTAGGTATTGAATGTGTAGCTATATAATGCTTTCCTTTATATTAGGTTTTCCTTTTTTTGTTTTGTTTTTTGAAGGGAGACCCACCCAGCAGTGCTCATGAGGGAGTTCATGGAGTGCAGAGGAAAGAACCAGGGTCGCCTGCATGCATAGCATGCATTCATTCCATCTGTTGAACTGTCTCCCCATCCCCTTTTCATCAGCGTTTTATCTCATTGATTGATTTGTGGTGGGCTTGGGGGCCACCTGTTGATTCTCAGGGCTTCTTCCCGGCTTGGCACTCAGCAAGGGGTCCTAAAGGTGCTCAGTGGATCATATGGGGCTGGTGATTGAACCGGCTTGTCCATGTGAAGGCAAGAGCACTGCCCACTGTACCATCTCTCCAACCCCAGAACTCTTTTTTTCTGTTTACGTTTTTTTGTTTGTTTCTGGGTCATCCTAGTGGTCCTCAGTCCTCCTGGCTGCTTCTCCTGTATTCAGGAATTGCTACTGGCAGACTTGGGGGACCATATGGGGTGTGAGGCGAGCATCTTCCTCACTGTACTATCTGTCTACCCCTAGCCACCAGAACTGTTTTATTCTAACCAGAAACTTGTTATCCAAAATTTTGTTATCTAGCCCATTGTTTAGCAGTGGCAAACATTAAAGTCGCTATCTATTCTGTGAATTCATTTCTTTATTAGATAGACCCATGCAGAATTGTTACAAGTATAAACAACAACGAGAATAAAGTTGACTAAAATTTAAGAGGTAAAATGAATAAATGAGAGCCTTGTATTTCAGGATCTAGTGGAAAGACCAACACAAATGATTATTTGACTCTCACTGATGTGGTCTTTCATTCTATATACCCTTGTAGCACTGTATGTTCCCTCACAATGCTATTTCTTCCTCTTTGTGTGGTTGATAATTGTTTCACTTGATTTTAAGCTATGCTACTAGCTCATCATACAGAGTGCTCATTGCCTAGACCAGAGGTTTGCAAACCAGCTACTTGGTGACCACTTTCTGTTTAGTCCTCCAATTTAGAAATGAATTTTGTGTTTCAGAGATGACACTTTGCCATAAAGGAATGTCTGAGGAATATTAGGTTTTCATTAAAAAAAATTAAATGAATTACAGTACAAATAAGTTATAGTTGAGATGTAAACAGGATTTTAGGAGATAGAAACTGAATCCGTGGAAAAAGTGGTTACGTACTTTCATAGGAAGTGACTTCTAATATGAATTTTGAGAGCTTAATAGATGTTTCTTTCCTAGTTGAGGTAAAGAGAGGTATTTTGGAATAATAAATGAGATAGAGAGTTTTAAAGAAACAAATGGGCAAAGGCTCTAAGAATGTAAAGATACAGAAGGTCACTTAGGAGTAGAGAGAATTTAAATTCAGGTGGAATTTAGTTTGTGTGGAAGAAAGGAGGTTAGAAAAAAATTGGAAAACTTTTTTTTGTGTGTGATTGGCTATATCCTGCTAAATTTTGTTCTTAAGACCTTGGAAACACATAGGAGGTTTGTAAACTGTGATGCTACAGGATATAAAATATATTTTAAGAAACATTGGTAGTAGTGAAAGAATGTTCTAGAATGGTGGAACTTTGGAGTAAGAATTTGGATGGCTGTCGAATGAAATGTTGACAGTAAAGATGGAAAGGAGGAACTTTCTGCCTCTTTTTGCAGAAAGTAAATTGAGAATTTCTTTTTCGTCCCTAAATTAAATTCTTTGTTGCTCTTAGATTTTAGTATTTCTTTGTTGATTCATTTCGAATTGACTGTGTGTAAAAAAAATAAAGTATTCTTTAAATTGGGAAATAATAATTACCAGTTTCTTTGACATGGAAAAAATCTTCATAGAATAATAAGTTCATCCATCAAATAGGATTTGGAGTTGAAAATATGGCAACGGCAATGGATGAAGACCTGGAAGAAGAACTGGATGAGAAAGATGAGAAGTCCCTGATGTGCCCTCCGGGCATGCATAAGTGGAAGCTGGAGCAGTGCATGGTGTGCACAGTCTGTGGGGACTGCACAGGCTACGGGGCCAGCTGCGTCAGTAGTGGGCGTCCGGACAGAGTCCCTGGAGGGTGAGCACATGAGTATTCCGGGAGGAAATGCAATAACTGGTAGAAAATGTACAGAATGCTCACCTTTCAAATATATTTGTATTCTGCTCTCATTTCTTAACATGCCATTGGCATAATTGTTATTTCTGTTGTAATTATTTAGTATTTTCATTTAAGCTTGTTTATCTCTTTTTTATCACTTAAACATTTTAAAACATAAATTTCTTCATTACTTGGAATTATTGTATTCCTTTTATAACATTATCTGAAGTCCAAAATCTATATTTTTTGGGGAAGGGGGGTGGGGGAGGTCACACCTGCTGATACTCGTGGCTCTGCATTCCTGGTGGTGCTTGGGGGACCATATGGGATACCTGGGATTGAACCTGGGTCGGCTGCATGCAAGGCAGATTCCCTGCTCGCTGTATTATCACCGAGCCCCTGAATACCCAAATCTGTTTATTTTTATAAAGCACAAATATTTTTGCTAGACTTGTTGAATATCATTTATAGCATAAAATTAAGGATGTATAATTTTCTTTTAAATTATATAAATTAAATATATAATTATTTAAATTTAAATTATTTAAATTAAACTGTTTTAGAAATTATAGGTTCTGTCACTTCCAAATCTGTTTTATACCTCTTGTCTTCTTTTTGTTGTATCACTTTTTTTTCAGGGTCTTATGTTGTTATTTTATTGATTGGTTACTTGACTGGGTTTTACGGCTACATCCAACAGGTTTCAGGGGCTGTTCCTGGCTCTGCTCCAGAGTGGCCCCGGGCAGTGCTCAGGACACCCATGTGTGTTTCTAGGGGGTTTAACTGGGGTTGACCTACATGCCTGGCAAACACCCTATCTTCCCCCCTATACTATCTCTCCCATCCTCAAATTACTATGACTTGAAAGTTAACATTAATTTGGCAGAGTCAGCGTGTAAATTTTCATTAAATTCAATAAATGTTGCCATTTATAGCCAATACGACAAAATGAAGTAGCCTTTCACAATCAGTTGTGATAGGCAGTTATGATAGATCTTTAGTTTGTGAGTACGCAGAGAGGACAGCTACTCACCGCACCGTCTCTGACCTCTCCATCTCTTACCTCTTTAAGCAGTAGGTTCTTTTCCCCTCAACTTGAATGAACAGTTAGGAAGCTGCTGCCACCTCCTTTATTTGGCGGAGAGCAATGTGGTTTGCTTGCTTGCTGGCCTACCAACCCATCCAGACACTGCACACTAAGGCTGCAGGGACTTCACTCATTGTGCACACTTTTAAAGGTTTTTTGTTCATAGACACTTTCAATATGGCAGAAATAATTTTCTATAAAAATACACCAATGGTGCCTACTAGGGGTATACTCTTAAAAATGCATAAAAAATGTTATAGAAAAACGTTTTAAGGAAAGAGGAGGATGATTCGCTATTCATTTATTTATCAGAATCTGTGGTTGTGGTTCTGGAGAATCTGGCTGTGCTGTTTGTGGATGTTGCAAGGCTTGTGCAAGAGAGTTGGATGGTCAAGAGGCACGACAAAGAGGCATTCTTGATGCAGTCAAAGAGATGATACCTTTAGATCTTCTGTTAGGTAATTTGTTGCACTAAACCTCTTTTCCTAAGTAATTCTGGTAGTTTAAAATTTTATATTAGACATGGCGGAAAATGAAAGCTACTTTCAAGAGTACCTTTGTCTTTTTGTACTTTTGTACTCTTCTGTACAATGTTATATTTCATTAATAAATTAATGAATTTCATTTTCCCTTTTTTGATAAAATTCTTACCATACAAAGAATGTATGTGTTGGTTAATGTTTTCTTTAGCTTTTATTTTCTTAAGTTTCATAGAGTAGTTTCATCTATTCTATGGCATATTTAATGTGTTTTTATTTATTTATTTTTTTAAAATTCTAGCTGTGCCAGTGCCCGGAGTTAACATTGAAGAACACCTTCAGTTACGACAAGAAGAAAAACGGCACCGTGTAATCAGGAGGCGCATAATAGATGGAACAGGTAAGAGATAGCTGCAGGGAAAAAGATAGAAACTATTTTATTGCCCTATACTCTGACCACTGAAAAGTTTATAGAATATTCACACTGGTTTGGTAAAATAATGACACTGAATTGAGTAATGGTCTAATAGCTTGTGAAAATAATGTGAAAATCTTAAAGGTATTTACAATTTTGCTAGTAACATTTAATTTAGTAGGGAGATTATGACTTAAGTAACTCATACTTTGAATTGTTCTGCCATTAGCCAAGCATAAAAAAACTATTTGCAGTACCAGTATATTTTTAAAAAAGAAAATTCTAGAATTCTTCCCCCAGATTTTGAATTTATCTTTTTGACTATAACCTACAAATTACTTTAAGATAATATTCTAATTTGTTATATTCACATGATCATTATTTTTGGAGAATATTCCCATCCCTCTTTTCCATTTCAGTACATAATTATGCTTCTATGTCTTTGGGAGAAAAGCTTGTTCTTGTTTTGTACAGACAGGGTAAGTTGGAGAATGTGCAGATTTTGATTGCAGAATGATAGCTTCATCGTTTACCTTTACCGTACTGTTTATCAATACTTCTTAGCTTAAGGGTACATTTTGAGGCCAGAGTAATAGTACAGTGAGCACGGTGCTTGCCTTGCACTTGGCCAACCCAGGTTTGATCCCCAGCATCCCATGTGGTCCCCTGATCACTACCAGGAGGATTCCTGAGTGTGAAGCCAGGAGTAACCCCTGAGTATCACCAGGTGTGCCCCCCCAAAGCAAATTGATTATAAAAGGTAATCTGTTGAATACTTGATGAACATAAATATGTTTTTCTAAATCTACATTTGCTCAAGAGAGGTCAGTGATTTATATTCATATATAAGATAAAATCTCATATATAAGATAAATATTTACTTAGATTCTATATTTAAATAATTATTAGAAATGATTGGATACTTGGTTTGAGATCTGTATCACCCAAGAGGCCAGGGGTGGAAAGATCTGGCTTGTGAGCTACTTAAGGCCTGCACAATCATCCGGTCTGCCTCTCGGACAGACACATATGCTTCTACTCTGCCTGCGGCCTGTCAGTATTGGATGGCCTGTGGGTAATGTTATAAATATCCCAATGATTATTGGTAGTAAAAAGCTTCCCCATATCTGCATTGAAGCATCATCACAAGTTTTTTTCCCCCTAGAATCTTTAAAATGTAAAATGTAAAAAACATAAATTATATACCACAAATAGTAGATACTATTTTTATTAAATGCAAATTGCAAGATCATAGGCTTAGAATTTAAGACTTGTTCTTTATAGTGTTGGGATAAGCAATGCTGATGAACTGATAAAGTAAATATTTGTGGTTAGTTTGGCTCTTATTTACATAGAATCACTGCTTTTAAAAGATACTTTAATGAAATTAATATGTATACTGTCATACGAGTATGTGGGGAACTTGCTTATTAAATGTTTCATGCAAACTAGGGTAAATTGTAAATTACGGATCTTTATGACATGGTGATTAACAGTTTCTCTTGTATTAAGGATAATGATTTGCTCAATGTTAATATCAGTGAATTTCTTTTTTGACATTTTAAAAAATCTTACGGATTTATTAGGTTGAACCATATGAATTAACTTACAAAACTTACTGTTTCTTATACAGCTCAAGTAGCAAATCCTCATGATGATATTTTTGTTACTTATCTAAATCTATTCATCTTGTTCATCTTTTTTTCTCTGTAAAAATGCCATTCATTGAGAATGGTTATCAGAAGTAAAAACACATTGATTAGGCATTGTTTTTTTAAAAAGGTCATCACACAATATTCTCTTGTCATCTAGATTTATCATAGGTCTAGAAAACACAAATTAAGTCTATCAAAGATTAAAAACTCCACTTAAATATTTCATAGAAATTGCAATATTGTGTCAGATTATATTATTAATATTATTTAGCAAGCATAGTCTTATATTCTAGGTCACTGTCACTGTCATCCCATTGCTCATCAATTTGTTAGAGCAGGCACCAGTAACGTCTCTCATTGAGAGACTTATTGTTACTGTTTTTGGCATATCCAATACGCACGGGTAGCTTGCCAGGCTCTGCCGAGCGGGCTCAATACTCCCAGTAGCTTGCCGGGCTCTCCGAGAGGGGCGGAGGAATCGAACTTGGGTCAGCCGCGTGAAAGGTGAACGCCCAACCACTGTCCTATCGCTCCAGCCATATTCTAGGTAGTTGTATTTTTGTTATAAATCAATTTTATATTCAGCCAACATATTAAAAGAACTTTAAATTATTGGACACAAAAATCTCATCTTGTTTTCCAGTTTTTTCTTACGTTCATTCTTTCATTTTGTTAAACAAAATTTGTACTATATGTTATTTCCCAATGGGTTAGAGTCTTCATTATGAGCATAAATAATTGCACTTATTGTTTGCATAGTGCTGAAATGTTGTGGCTATTAGAACTGTATTCCTGCTTTTACATAATTACCTCAGTAACTGTGGAAGGAATCTTACAGTTTCAATATGCCAGTGTTTCAGTCAACACAATAATACATGGTCAAGTCTGCATTTTTATTTTGTTTTGATCTTTGAAACAAGAATTTTAACCATCCATTTTTAAAGAAATGTAACATTAGATTCTTATTCAATTGCTGGAAAATTCTTATAGAGTGTGTTAACCAAAACCCAGTATTATAATGTGGTACTTCTATAATTTTTAATATTCCTCAGTGAGCAATTTTATAAGAAAAAAATTTTTCATGAGAAAACAAAATACAGACTTATATAGATATCCAGACTTGCAGTATAAAAAGAACTAGAAAAGTACTCAGATGTGAATAGTAGATCTTTTTCAGATATGCATTTGAAGTTTATTTTGATTTTGTTTTTTTCATATTTTTCTAGCCTTCATTTTATGAACAAAAGTTATATTTAAAACTTAAACCATTCTTTTTATAAAAATATGGACCAATTTCAAGATATTTATAATTTATCTTTGCTTTTGATAAGAATATTTTTCAATTGTTTGAAGGAATCCCATCCAGGTATTATGCTTTTCATTATTTTAGGTAGTGGTCTCAAAGATGGCAGCATCATTTGGACACATAAAATAAGTACGCTCACAGCTTACCTCCCATATCTCTGGATTGTTTTTAACAAGTTTTCTAGGTGATTCTGACAGAGCTAAAGAATCCCTTTTTCAGGGTAATGATGTTGCAAGGTTGTTCTGTGATTAAATTGCTTCACTGGCTTTATCTGTCCTATAAAACCTGTTTGCCAGGTTTTAAAAAGCTTGTCAGAATTTTAAGACTTAGCTTTTGCTTTACTAATCTTTCCTCAGTTGTCCTCGGGGGCTATTATAACTTAGCTACTACTATTACAGCAAATCTTCTTTTTTTATTATATTTGGTATTGAAACCCCCCAAAACACTGTTATTAACTACATTTGGCTAAATGTGTAACTCAATATTTTTTTGTACTAACACTGGAGATTAGTGTACTACCTTGTCAGTAGCATTTATTTACAGATTTTTATCTGAAATTTGTGTTAATTTTTAGTGTTGTAGATTATCAAGTTGAGAGATAAAACTTCTCTGAGACTTTCATAGACAGATAGATAAGCTTCTCTAGCACATCATTAAGTTGAAGTGCTTGGGATTCTGAAGGCTCTTATACTGGCTTCTTCCTCCTCTTCTTCCTCCTCCTAATTTACTATATTTATTTCAGCCTCTGTGTATTTTAGTGATAGAATATTATCTAACATCTTCATGCTTTTATAAATCTTATTCCTTTACACCTGGATTGCTTCTACTTTTTTTCCTCTTGGCAGACTTTTTCTTTGGAAATCTCTCTAATACCCACAAGTTGACTTGATCACTTTGCATCCTTCATTCCTCATAATATATTTAATTCTGTTTCTGTCTTACTGTGATATGTCTATCATTTTATCTCTGATACCTAGCATTCCACAAAAGGTAATAAAAAATGCGTGGTAAATGGATACATGACTGAACTTTGTAAGAAAATTTGTTTTAGTCTATAGAATAACAGATTATTTTAGAGACTAATAATGTGAATCGTAATTTATTTTGAGTTTTGATGATGTGTTTCCTACTTGTAGACCTACATTTATGCATCAAAAGGTTATAGAAATATTCAATTTTGTGAGAAACCAAATAAATGTTTGAGTTTCTTATATGTGAGGGAAGAAATAATATTCCAAGGAATCTATGAGGTCATAAATGGTAATTCAGCTAAACTTAATAGTTGCAATTATTTTCTGTAGTTGGGAAAAATATCTTGTACTATTTAGAGTAATTTGTTATTTGCTTTAGCAAGGTAATAGAAAATTAATGTATGTTGAAAACATGAGGTATATTTTCATATTTTAAATATTCATCTTACTGTATTTAAAAAACAGGACTCAATTTATATAACTTAGCATAACAATTGGTACTACATGACTAGGAAATCATATTTTTCTATCAAATTTTATTTTTCAGTAGTGCTAAAATGTAGTATTCTTGATATTTCACATGCTTACATTTACCTATCTTGGACACATGTTTGAAATACGTATTATATTTTTAGTTTGTTTTATTTTTGAATGGTTCTGTGGTATTTGATGTTGCCATTTCTCCAACTTTATTTAAGGCATTTTGTTTTAAAGTTAGAAAAATTAACTGTAGTTTAAAGAATCATGAAGAAATTTGCTTTCATTAGAGAATAGAGAAAGTCAGTGTTTATGAACAGTTAATTCACTTCAAATTTTGGTAACTTCTTAACTGTAAATATTAAGTGTTTTGGAAACTGGAGGCATTTTGATGTTGGCAAAATCCAGAGTTCTCTCTTTTCTCTGTTTTTTTTTTTTTCATTTTCGTTTAACAGACAATAGATAAAATGTTAAGGTACAATTTATTTATTTATTTATTTATTAGTTTATTTTTAATTAGAGAGTCATTGTGAGGGTACAGTTACAGATCCATACATCTTTGTGCTCATGTTTCCCCCATGCAAAGTTCAATAACCCATCCCTTCACCAGTGCCCATTCTCCACCACCAGTAAACCCAACATCCCTCCCCCCCTCCCCAGTCCTGTCTCCCACCCCACCCCACTCTGCCACTATGGCAGGGTATTCCCTTTTGTTCTCTCTCTCTGATTAGGTGTGGTTTGCAATAAAGGTGTTGAGTGGCCATTGTGTTCAGTCTCTAGTCTGTATTCGGCCCACATCACCCTTCCCCCACATGACCTCCGACCACATTTTACTTGGTGGTCCCTTCCCTGAGTTACCCAGAATGAGAGACCAGCCTCCAAGCCATGGAGACAACCTCCTGGTACTTATTTCTACTATTCTTGGGCGTTAGTCTTATAGTCTATTATTCTATATTCCACAGATGAGTGCAATCTTTCTATGTCTGTCTCTCTCTTTCTGACTCATTTCACTTAGCATGATACTTTTTAAGGTACAATTTTAAGTTTCTTTTTTTTTTTAAGTTATCCAGTGTTGGAGAAAAAGATTACATATATGTACATAGTAGAACTTCAGAAATAAATAATTTTATGGAAGAATGTTTAATGCTACAAAAATATTACTGAGGTTATAGTAACCTCTTCAGAATTAATATGAAACTCAGCTTATCTTTCTAATTTTACGTATGTAGTTACAGAAATCATATGTAAACCTAGACTTACCTCTTTTTAGAAAATCAAATTCAATCTAGCTTCTACAGTTCTGTGTTTAAAAGGCAAATGATTTTATAGATGTGAATACTATCTATGTATGTGTATATATAGATACATATATCTGATCACAGTAACTTTTGTTTTGTAATTTTTATGTCTACCTTTTATTTCTTTCATCCATACTAAATGAATTTAACTTAACATTTATTTTGGTATTGTAGCAAAACTAAAGTGAGTATTAAATCCTGATGACCTTGTTAAAATTGTGATCATTAATTTAAAGATTAGTTTTGGTTTCTTAATAGAAAAGATATGTGTTTTTAATCAGTGTATGGTTTAATAAGTTTATATATGTATAACATTAAGATAAATGTTTATGATAATTTAATATTTAAACTGAACTTACTGATTATTTATTTGAGATTGTTGGTAATTACCTGATAATTCGTTAAGTATGAGAAATAGAATTTATGCTATGTAAAGTCAGTGGTACTGTGTTTGGAATGCTGTGTTAGGTGATGGTTTGGGGATAGAGTTGGGGAATTGAAAGAAAAGTAAAATGACCAAAACAGTTAAAAATAAATTTCCATGTTTTGAGTTTGAATTACTTTTGTTCATTGTGGTGTTTTCATTTTGTGAGCTTTCCTATGCACATCCACGATATTTCTCCTCAGGCCCCATTGTATTTCCTGGCCCTATTTTTATGAACCATCGAGAACAGGCTCTAGCCAGACTCAGATCCCATCCAGCACAGCTAAAGCATAAACGGGACAAGCACAAAGGTATTTGGTCTTCCTTATCAACTAGGCGGGGTGCTTTCCCAACCTCTTACCTCATTTGAATTTTGTATCTGGGAATATTCACGAATCTAATTCTTCTACTTTGCTTCTATCATTTATTATCATAACCTGAGGAGAAAGAACATGCTGAAAGTGGTATTATTTATTGTAAATGACTCAGTCTTATTTCGCTCTTTATTGCTTATTTTATTTTTATTGTTGATGTTAGTAAAGAAGACATTTTGCATTATATATTTCCCATTTCTTTTCATATTCATAAAGTTAAGGGAAGGTGGAAAAATCTTGACTTTTCTGTTTTTTATTCTTTTATTCTCTGCTCTTTGGGATCTACTGCCTGTCATTTTGCATCTTTTTTTAATGCTGTTTGCTTTATAATTAACAAAATTACTAAATTTTGTATCTACCAGTAATTTATATCACTGAGTAGTATATATTGGATGTGTCACTAGTATATATACAATGATCAGTATTTTATATAGTGTACATAAAATAATGTGTTGACTGTTATGCTTATTTTAATATTATTTGCTGTATACAATAATATACAATTATTTGATAATGAGAACTAAGGATAAATATGAACAAAGATTTAGTACCTGCCTAGTCCTCAGAAACTGAGTTCTAAAGAAATCTATCAATAACTAGAACCTGTATTTTTTTGAGATCCAATTTTGCTTTAAATAAACATTCTTAGAGCAGTCATATTTTCTTTGAAACTACAGATTATGAATCAGTTATGATCAAGAAAGAATCTAATTTAGGAAATTCTAAATTCATAAAATTTCTAAATTTTATTTCTAAATCTCAAATTTATAAATCCTTGAATACACATATGAGAGAGATAGAGAGAGAGAAAGATCCTTTACCAGTAAAAGTTTGGTGTTTTTCTCATGAATATCAAAAGATAAACTCACAAAACAGAATAAAAGATTTTTCCTTAAATTTTCATATAGAAAATCTAGTGTTTGTGTCTAGATTTTTTTTTTTGCTAACAAAAAAGATACAATAAACTTATCTTAAAATTATACACACCATATATAATAGTCAACATTTTTAATTTGTCTCTCTTGATCTCTCAGTTTGTTTGCCACTCAGAGAAAAACAGAAACAAAGCATACATTACAGTACCCACCCCTCCCTGTTTGTTTTCTACAGAAATCAAATGTGAGAGTACTTTTAATGTGATTTATCATTAAAATTTGATTGTCCACTGAGTGTTCTGAAAATGCCATAAATATTTAAATCTAAGGGGTATTATTTGGGGTACATATATAACTTATATTACTTAGAATCACAGATATAGGCTTTCCCAGTTTCTTTTCCTTACAATTAAATAAAACCAGAGTTTTCTCATACTGAGTTTAAATATTCACATTTTATGAAACAGTATGTTACCAATTTAAGAATGACCTTTCACAGTGTCGCATTGATTGGTCATAGAAATTGCCAATAATAATTACCTTTTAAACCTGTCTGCTAGAGGTTATTTTATAATGCTTTTTATATAATAATAGCGACCTCTCTGCAAGTACTGACTTTGTATGATTTCATTGTAGGACCAGTCTTTTAAATAAAATTTTTTAATTTTGTAAAGTAAAATAGTTTCATCTTCTTACTTAACCTAATAAATTTTATGTATACATGAATAATTTTTTGAAACCCTATCCTGTTTTTTAAAGCAACTTACTATTATATTTTTTTTTATAAATCTACACTTCTTTTTCTTTTACGTCCTTTGTGCTCCCTGTCATTTAATAATTTCACCATTCAGTGCTTTTACTCTTGCTGTGAAGTCTTCCCTTCAATATTTTTGCTACATCCTGTCTGTATTTCAGTTTATCCATTGAGAAATAGATCCATCACTATTTTCTGGCTTACATTTAATTATGTTGATGATGGTAATAGTAAAATTTTTCTAGACTTTTATGGGAGTGTGTAGAAGGTAAGAACTCTAGATTGATCAGTAGCTGGAGTGAGTTCTAAAATGGGAAGTTGGAGAGCTGACAGATTAAAGAGAATTGAGAAAAGATTAAGGAGTTCATTTCAGCAAGCAAGTCAGCAATTGTCATCCCATTGCTCATCAATTTGCTCAAGCGGGAACCAGTAACATCTCCATTTTGAGACTTGTTAACTGTTTTTGGCATATTGAATACACCACGGGTAGCTTGCCAGGTTCTGCTGTGCGGGTGAGATACTCTTGGTAGCTTGCCGGGCTCTCTGAGAGGGGTGAAGGAATCGAACCCGGGCTAGCTGCGTGCAAGGCCAACACCCTACTGCTGAGCTATTGATTCAGCCCATTTTTCAGACAAATTTTTACTAGAGGCAAAAATCGAATATGTGTAAGACTGAATTAATAACAGTAACATTTAACTCACATAACATGGTAGTTTATTTTTAGAAGATATCAATAGAAGATATGTCAGTGAGATCTGAATTAGCATTAGTTTCAGCTATCCAGTACCTTACATAAAAATACATTCCTATGTAGTGTAACTAGTTAGGAACATTTGAATTGTGCTGGAGATAATCTGGTTGTTGTGTCTTGAAGTGACCTATTTGAAAAGACAATCCAAGAGCACACTAATAAACATTCATATTTTATATCTGTTTTTGGTTTAGAAGTGGCATGATGTATTGTTTTTTTTATTTAGAAGTGGTATGAAAGTATTATAGTCTTTGGAATTAGGCCTTAGTTTTAATACAGAATTTCTCATTGAAATGAAATTTTTATGGTCATTCATAAAATATATTTTAAATTAAGGAAATCTGTTTCCTTTTTTTAAAACTAAGAATGATAATTTCTTACTGATTAAGATTGCTGTATGGATGTGTGCATGTATACATGCTCATATATATTTTTAAACACTTGTGAATTTATGTATATAAAACAAATGATATTAACTATTTGGTGGTGGTAAACAGTAGCTTTTTTTTTTTAAATGGAACTCCAAATATGCTCTACTGTTATGTTGTGCTGGTTAATTAAACCCTGAAGTCTTAGTTTTTTTAGCTGAAAATGCAATGTTTTGGATAATAGAACAGTCACATGTATTGTTATATTATTTATATTGATAAGTGAGAGCAAACTAGTGAATACTGATTGGGAATTTTTATGTATTATTTCACTAAAACCTCATAAAAACTTTGTGAGATAATATGTACCATTATTGCTGTCTTAGAGCTGGGAAAGCTAAGACTTAAAGGGAGTCTAGTGTCCAGTTATCACATAATTAGCAAGTGTTTAGAACCAAGATTCTAATCAGTTTCTTAAGACTTCAGTCCACAAAAGCACTTATCCATTATTTAAACTTTCGGTGTTTAAAACAAAGCAAGTGCTCTAATAATTGTAGTTGGAACTGTTTTTTTGTTTCATTTTAAGATCTTATTAGAAGTATTCATTGTATTCTGGGATGCACCTGACTATAAGATTACCCAAACTTTAACAAATTTAAATAAAAATTGAATGATACTAAATATCTTTTAAGTATGCAAATTGTTACAAATAGTGTCATATACAAATATTCTTCAGGCATGTATCTCCCAAAATATTAAGTATATGTGCAGCCTGTTATTAATAAATTGTATATTATACAAGCATATTTCAAACATATATCTACCAAAACATTAAACATAGTTTCAGTATCATATATACATGTGTTTATTTATATATTTACGTATATATATATATACTCACTTTAGGAGAAACATGGAACTGCTCATTCCTAAATGGATAATTGAGAATATTTAGTGAACTTTTTTCTACATATCTCTGATTAATTTTATTACTGCTCAAGAACACTAGTGAATAGTGAATTATTTAATTTTGCTGATTCCAATTAGTGGTTCTTGAATTGCTGCAAAATGTATGGCTATTTACCTTTTACATATGATAAACTTTTTAAACTTCCTAATTCATTAGAATTGTACTTGGTTTATTAAATTGATATTAGATATCAAATACCTATATATCTATAATAATAGATACATATGTATTTGAACTTTTCCATGGCTACTGAACTTTGTTTTTTCACTTGTGATAATTTTATCTTCTTTAAAATATTACAGGTAGGGTTGTAGATGAACTTGAACGAATGTTTTTATTATAATTTTTTACCTTTTCTTTTAACAATAGCTACTACTCTCTTAATTACTAGGCTTTTGGTTTTTGTTTTTTGTTTTTTTTTTTACATTTCCTTCCCTGATGCTATGTCTCTGTTGTGGGCTTTGTATTTAATTCCTGATTCAGTGGAAAGGGCAAAATGCTAAATTCAAATGAATAGTTTCTAATTTGACTTAAATACACTGAAATGAAGTGGAATGATACTTAACAGTATTGAATTTAGTTAAGTTTGACAGAAGCATGTTAACACAATTTGGTTACTACACTAATAAGATTTGTTTTTAATAATTAGCTTTTTTTAGTAACTGAGATAATGTACCTCAATGTATATCTAAATCTAAATTTAAAATATGTATCTGCCATGTTATTTACATAGTTTTGGGAAGATAATTCTTTTTTATGTTTATAGTTATACTTTATCATTCCACCACCGTTCTAGGATGAGCAGTCTTTGAACTAAGAATATTTAATTTTGTATAAAGTAAAACTAAATATGATTTTTGTTGAGTCCATTCATTTTTCAGATTTAATTTGGCAAACCCACATGAGATAATTTAGCAGAAGAGGAATCATTCTTTATCCTATTATAGTAAAACCTCTCACTAATTCAGAATTTATACTTCAGATGCAGTACTTGTGATCTTTTTTGAGTATAAAATTCAAAATAATTTCTTCCTCTGAATTTTCAGGGTCATACTTATAAGGGAAAACCTGTCTAAAATCACTAGCTTTTCAAACCAAGGGCTCAAGAAATGAAGGATTCCTTCAGCGTGCCTTCAACCTCTGGGTCCAGCAATTAATTCTTGTATGTTAAAGGACTTTCATGTTTATGGTACATTTTTATGTAATATAGGCCTATTTGAATTATAATGTAGGTAATCATTTTATTGTAGCATTTAATTAAAACTGTTTGCTTGAAGGTAATACAAATGAGTTTTTACTTAAATGTTCTGTGATTAAGACTTATCAGTAAGTCATATGGGCCAGTCCATCCTGTGTTATTCCGAATTAGTGAGGTTTTACTGTCCTAGTGTCATAAAGAGCACAAGCTTTTCTAAATGATGGCCATTTAGTTATGGAAAGGGAGGTTATGATTGAGTTCAATTTGTCTTGCATGAATGTTACTATAGACTAGAGATACTAGATCAAAGATACTATGTAGAATAAGTGATTTGATGTTATTGTGTTTGGTAATCCCACCCAACAATGAAAATATAGAATTTAAAATGTGGATCTGTAGATCCATATTTGTATATTCAGATATTGTGCATTAGACATACTTGTTTAGATTTGCTACATTAAAAAAGTGGCTTAGACTAGTTTACTTTTTCAAAATTCCTTCCAGATTTACATTTATTCCATGTGCAAGGAATTTGAATCCTTATACACAAAGATGATATTTTGGTGATATATCATTTTAGATTAGGAAATATAAACTGTCTCCATTATGTACACATTCCAAAATAAAATTTGAGTATTGTCGAATATGCCTTTCATGATTAGAATGTCAGAATGTTTAAGGTCAGTTGTAAAAACCAGGGAAGTATAAAATGAAGTGGGATGAATAAAAAGAATAAATGAAAATGGAAAGATTTCACTGTGAATAGTGGTTCAGGCCCCAAAAAAGAACTTAAAGCAAAATGACTAAAGGGTAAGGTGGGACAGTAAAGAAAAATGAGAGTTGGCTATTTTTAGACTGCAGTTTACTGGATAATACCATTTGATCTTTACAAATTTTTAAAGTTCATTTGAGGTTGGCAGTACTGATGAATAGAATGCCCTTCCTAAAATGTGTTTGGAAAAGTCTAAATCACTGAGAATCAACTAGTATTTCTTTCCTCTTTTTTTTTTTTAATGACTAGCACTAACTATCACTGTTTCATATAGTTGTTAAATGACTTTGCATGCAGTTATTTTTTTATGCAAACTAAAATTTCCTATATAATCCATTACATTTAGAATTTTGTCATGTCTACAACTAATGACCCATCTGTATTACATATTGATTGGCTTAGTAGGTTTTATCAGTAACCAGATCTTATTTGTTTTATTTAGTGATATATACAAACAAAAGTGTATAGTGTATCTTCTCAAAATTGCTTCTTTGCAGGTAGATTCTTGATCTATCATTTCTAACAGCTGCAAATTCTTCTTGCTTGTTCCTTTTAACATTTTTCTCTTATTCTTCCATAGTAAACTGATTAAACAATTTTTTTGAAGATGAATATGGCTTAATTACAACTTATAACACTTACAGATGCAAGTGGTGAAAGAGGAGAAAAGGATGCAAGCAAAATCACAACATATCCTCCAGGCTCTGTGCGATTTGACTGTGAGCTCCGTGCAGTACAAGTCAGCTGTGGATTTCACCACTCAGGTAGCAGCTGGAAATTTAGGGTATAACTGCATTTTTACAATTGTGTTAAATAACATCTCTAGTTTTTGCAAATGTTACCTGTTAACTGTGTTAAAAAAAGTAAAATTTTGTAAAATTTCTGAAGATGAAATAATTTCTAAATTAGATTTGAACTCTAGAATTCTGTGACTTCTGTAACCTGGTCCCTTACTTATTAAGGGTTAATTGAGCAAAGAGCATCAATAAATACCTCAAATTTTCTGAAAAACTTAGAAAATAAAATTTTTAGTGAATCCTTGACCTTTGGATTTTGTTTAGATTATACTCTTCAGCTTTTATAAGAATAAAAATGAAACTTCCTTGATACTAAGTGTATTTTCTTATTGATAAGTCTCTGAAAAGCATAAAATCCTGATATCTTATATATATACATATATATATATGCAGAGCTCAAATCTGTGTGTTGTGTTTTTAATTATCTAAGATAAGTGAACAGTATTTCTATATAGTTACTTATAAGGAGTTACTCATTATTAAGACTTTACAGCCAGCTTGAACCAGTGTTATTTTAAAATGTTATATTACTAAATAGCACAAGAATTTTAACTTAAAATTGTAGGGTTTTATGTTTAGAAGCAAGTTCTTTTCAGTAAATGGAAAATCTTCAGTTGCCTATTGAATGTTTCTATGAATTTTAAATGCTGAATATTATATATAAAATTCTGATATTTTATTGATGTTATTGATATATGTGCAGAGCTGAAATCTATGTGCTATGTCTGTAATTATCTAAGATAAGTGAAGAGTATTTCTATATAGTTACTTATAAGGATATACCCATTATTAAGACTTTACAGGCAGCTTGAATCAATGTTTTTATGAAATTCTGTATTACTAGATAGCAGAAGAATTTTAACTTAAGATTGTAGCATCTATATGTTTAGAAACAAAGGTTATAGAACTAAAAATGTACTTTTCAGTAAATGGAAAATCTTCAGTTACCTATTAAATGTTTCTGTGAATTTTAAATGCTGAATATTTTATTGCTTTTAGTGTAGTTTTGCATGAAAAATAAATGTGTGCCTTTGTTCCAGTGGTTTTAATGGAAAATGGAGATGTTTACACATTTGGATATGGCCAGCATGGGCAGCTAGGACATGGAGATGTCAATTCCAGGTAATGTTCATTTTTTGTTTGAAGATACTCCTTTTAGTTTTCTTCTTTTATTCACCTTTTAAAATTTTCTTTCCAAGTATATTTGTATACCTAAAACAATGTGGTCCACGAATGATTGATGGTGTAAGTGCTTTGGGGATGAATGATTTTGTGGTTTCAGGAAAAAAATGGATTTACATTGCATACATTTAACAAAAAGAGTGATCATGATCATCACAAAAGTCCTGTTATATCTTGATAGTTATTATTTCTGGGAATGGTGTTTTTAACAGCAAAAGATGTTTTAAACTGTACAGCAAAAGATATCTTACAGGAATTAAAGTTTTTGTCTTACATGTTAACCAACACTGATTCAAATCTCCATCACCACATAAGGTTCCTCAGGACCCAGGACTAATCCTTGAGCATAGAGCTCAGTAAGCCCTGAGCACCACCAAGTGTGACCCTAGAACCAAAAGATGGGGAAAAAAAAAAGCCACAAGTACAATTCAGTGGTCTGCCAGGAGCAAACCCTGAGCAAAGAACTTGAGCACTCTCATGTGCTTAGACCAAAACTTTGGATGGTATATTTAAGATATATTTTTAATAATCTGTACAAAGTTACATACATTTTTTTGTCTGTATAAATGGATGGAAAGCATTTAGCACCTAAATAAATATTTAGTGGATATTCTTATTTCCTTGCATCTTTGCAACTCCTTATTGTTTTTTTTTTAATTCAGTTTGGACTTTATGAAACTGACTTTAGATATGTATATACATGCGCATATATATACATATGTTTGTTTATTTATTTTTAACCTAGGGGATGTCCCACTCTCATTCAAGCATTGCCAGGCCCCAGCACACAAGTGACTGCAGGCAGCAACCACACGGCTGTGCTTTTAATGGATGGACAAGTCTTCACGTTTGGAAGTTTTTCTGTAAGAAAATTAATAATAATAGTAATGACTACATAATGCCTTTACCTTGTAATTTGTATTAGTATAGGTATATATTTATGAAACAATTTTTCTGGTTTCAGTGAAATTCTTTTATTATTTCATACTATGTCTCTTTTATATAACACAATAAAAAACCTAAATGACATTATTTTCAAATAATTTTCTTTTCTAACATAGTATTAGAATTTATTAAATTTAACCATTTTCCTAGAAATGGCCATCTTTGTTCCAGGTTATAGTTTTTCAGTAGCGCTAATTCAGGCATTTGAAAGTTGATTTCCCAGCTAGTTTTTGAAGATTCATTTTTTAACATAAATAATTATGTATATTTTAGAACTTAAAATAATTTTAGTGTTCTTTAACTAGATTTCTTTAAAAATATAGTTTCCTTTATCCACTCCTTGTGCTCTCTGTTTGTCTCTCTGTTTACCTGTCTGTTTTGCTATTTTTCTTTTTTTTTCGCCAAAGCTTGAAAGTGTAGTTTGGGTATAGTAGAGATCGAGGAACAGCTTCCTAAGACTATCCTAATAATATATATCATCTCTGACATGGGTAACTATTGAGAAAAATAGCTTGCAGTCTCTAACCTAAGTCTTTGAGATCTAATTTGCAACTAATTCTTGATGTATAAAAAGGTAAATGTGAACTTAAAATATCTCTTTTTTTTTGGAAATGATACTGAACATGCAGAAAGGTTGTTTACAATAAACAATATTCAGTGCACCCATATAGTCTTGAAAGAGATTTATCTATTGTTGACATTTTCATCTCTGCATCATTTGCATTACATTGACACTTGCAAATTCTCCTTCTCTTGAGCACTGTGTCTAAGTATGTGTGAACCATTTCTTCCCTTGGCTCTTTAAGAATAGTGGGAAGAAATGGGAGGCCCAGTGTAAGCTCTAAGAATTGGGAGCCCAGCCTTGATGCTCACATCACTTGGTGCCCTGAATACTATCAGGAGGGGTTTCCAAATGTGAGGCTCGGAGTAGCCCTGGAGCACTGCCAGTTATGGTTCCCAAAACAAAACAATGTGCATACACAATGATCCTTGACTCCTAACCACTTCAGTGTCTATTTTGTCACTGACCCAATTATTTTTGGAATTTATTATTTTTTTTTCTTGAATCACCATGTGGAAAGTTACAAAGCTTTCAGGCTTAAGTCTCAGTTACATAATGCTCGAACACCCATCCCTTCACTGGTGCACATATTCCACCACCAAGAACCACAGTAAACCTCTCCCCTACCTCCCCACCTCCCCAGCCCCCCAATCCGCCTGTGTATCTGATTAATTTCACTTTACTTTCTCTTTACTTTGATTACATACAAACAAAAAAACTCACTATTATTGTTTGGAGTTCCCCCAGCCCCCCAGAGTCGGACCTACTGGAAAGGAAGCATTTGATAATTTGTTTTCCATTGCTGAGAATGAAGAGATATGAGGTCATATGGCCACAAAAGCGCCCACGAGGTTCTGGATTTCTGTATTTTAATATTTTAGTAACTAAGTCCAGAGAGTTTTCTGCCAGAAGTTGCATCATTGCTAGCTCGTACCTCTCTGCTACTTTACATTCCACATACGAGTGCAGTCTTTCTATGTCTGTCTCTTTCTGACTCATTTCACTCAACATGATACTTTCCATGCTGATCCACTTATATGCAAATTTCATGACTTCATGTTTTCTAACAGCTGCATAGTATTCCATTGTGTAGATGTACCAAAATTTCTTTAACCAGTCATCTGTTCTCGGGCATTTGGTTTTTTTCCAGATTCTGGCTATTGTAAATAGTGCTGCGATGAACATACAGGTGCAGATGTCATTTTGACTATACTTTTTTGCCTTTCCAGGGTATATTCCCAGGAGTGGTATTGCTGGTCAAATGGGAGCTCAATTTCTAATATTTTGAGACGCGACCATATTGTTTTCCAAAAGGGTTGAACCAGTCAGCATTCCCACCAGCAGTGTAGAAGGGTTCTTTTCTCCCCACATCCACACCAATAGCAGTTGTTTTTGTTCTTTTGGATGTGAGCCAGTCTCTGTGGTGTGAGGTGGTATCTCATAGCTGTTTTGATCTGCATCTTCCTGATGATTAGTGATGAAGAGCATTTTTTCATGTGCCTTTTAGCCATTCATATTTCTTCCTTGAGAAAGTTTCTGTTCATTTCTTCGCCCCATTTTTTGATGGGGTTGGATATTTTCTTTTTGTAGAGGTCAACTAGTGCCTTGTATACCCTTGATATCAATCCCTTATCGGATGGGTATTGGGTGAATATCCTTTCCCATTCTGTAGATTGCCTTTGTATTCTGGTCACTGTATCCTTTGCAGTGCAGAAGCTTCTTAGTTTAATATAGTCCCATTTGTTTATCTCTGTTTCCACTTGGTTGCCCAGTTGCTTGTCATCTTTGAAGATACCGTTAGCTTCAATATAGTGGAGGGTTTTTACGATCTTGTCTCCTGTGTATCTTATGGATTGTAGTCTGATGTTGAGGTCTTTAATCCATTTTGATCTGACTTTTGTGCATGGTGTTAGGTCAAGGTCTAAGCCCATTTTTTTGTCTGTGGTTGTCCAGTTATTCCAGCACCATTTGTTGAAGAGGCTTTCCTTGTTCCACTTCACATTTCTTGCTCCCTTATCAAAGATCAGATGATCATATATTTGGGGTTGCATGTAGGGATATTCCACCCTATCCCATTGATCAGTGGCTCTACCTTTGTTCCAGTACCATACTGTTTTAATTGTTACCGCTTTGTAGTAAAGTTTGAAGTTGGGGAGGGTGATGCCTTCTTTCCCAAGAATTGCTTTAACTCTTCATGGGCATTTATTGTTCCATATGAATTTCAGGAGTGTTTGATCAATTTCTTTGAAGAATTTCATGGGTTTTATTTTATTCTTTTACAGTCCACTCTAGTATCTAGCATTCATTTACTTGGTCTCCACTCCTTCGTCTCCTTTGTAACTTTCTGCATCTTTTTCTTGTGTTTTGACAGTCAATGCTGATCAGTATGTATTTGAAAAAATGTCAGATGATACTAAATTGTCTCTCAGTTTTTTAATATTTTATCATGTTTAGACTCAGGTTGTACGTTCTATGGGAATGATCACTTGTTCATCATATCTGGAAGTGTGAAATGTCTGTCTGCCCTCATCCTGTTTTTTGTTTCTTTTATTTAATTTTATTTGTATAAAGTAGTTCACAATATTTGATTACAATTTAATATTCGAACACCAGTCCCACCACCATTACACCTTCACACCACCATATTTTGGATGTTTCCAAATTATAATCGAATCACCATAAATTACAAAGTTACATAGTTACTCAAAACTGAGTTTCATTTGTATGGTGTTCCAACATCAGTCCCTTCACCAATGCCCACTAATCTCCATTAGTGTCTCCAGTTTCCCTCCAGCCTCCCTGGCCGCCTCTATGGCAGGCACTCTTCTCTTTTTCAGGAAGTAGCATTTTATATATACTCTTCTGTGTTTTTAGTGTTACCACTTTAGTTCCTAGATATCATTCCATACCAGTTTAGAAAATCCTCATTATGCTTTTTTCAATTATCTGCATATTTCTCTATTTTACATATGTATGTATACCATAGTGTTTGTATGTGTGTGTTTATGTATTTATGTATTATAGTCTATTTTGCAATAATCACAATAAAAGTTATTGAAGGTTTCTCTTTTAGGTGGCTTTCTAGAAATAAAATTGCTAGGTCAAAGGTTAAATGCTATGTCATTTTGTGACATGTTAATTACCCTCTATTTGGCATTCTCATCAGCAGTGAGGGAAGAGTGCCTGTTTCTTCACAGCTTTCTCAACAGAATGTGTTGTCATACCTTTAAGTTTTGTGTCAGATGTGTGAAAAACGGTTCTGTATACTTGGAAGCCTTTTCTCTGTCACTGGTGCTGTGACCCTTCAAACACTTAGTATTTTCACATTAGGGTTGGGTTTGAATTTTTTTTCTTAGGGTTTTGCCAGTGCTCTTTCTAAGGAGTTGTGCTCATCTGCTTTCCTTAAGTTTCTTTTTATGCTTTATATCCATTCAGACCTAAAACAACAAATGGGAGCTAAAAACTGTTGGATTTTAGTGTTTGTTTACTTTTTTTTTCCCGATCTGTTTATAGCTAACAGCAATTACTTGCTTCTTCTAATCCTACTGAAGACTTGAGTCATGCATAGTTTTATTTAGTCTATGTATTAGATTTATATTCTCTTGGAAGGGGGGAATATGTGCGTGTTATTATCTGAAGTCACACCAACTTTATTGTCTGTTAACCACAGACATTCTCCTTATGAACATTAATGCACTTAGATGTGGCTTGTTTATAACCACAATCTGAACCCCTATGAGGGACTGTCCAGCATCTATTTTTGGACTGCTTTGCTTCACATTGGTCGTATGAGGAAAGGTCTATATTTTGTAGTGAAATTGCTTTTTCTTACAAAGGCATAATATGTCACTTAATCGTATGTGCTTGTCAATTGTTATATTTTTATGCCCAGCTTTTCTCTTTATCAAAAGCATCAGAGTAGACATTGAAAGTTGCTAAAAAATAAACATTGATTTTTCTTGGCTCTTTTAATCACGTGCTTTCACTTTTTCTTC
The DNA here is from genome assembly GCF_027595985.1 of Sorex araneus. Taxonomy (NCBI): domain Eukaryota; kingdom Metazoa; phylum Chordata; class Mammalia; order Eulipotyphla; family Soricidae; genus Sorex; species Sorex araneus. The sequence continues at coordinate 272,340,623 of NC_073302.1, read as the reverse complement.
CACTGATTTAGCTCAGTTGCTTTGTAGATAATTTGTAGCTGTGTATTTTCTCTTGTGGTGTTGAAGTAATAGAACTTTTAAGTCTGATATTTGGGTCAGTACTTAATTGGGCTGTTTGTAGTGATCCCTTATTCTTTGTGAGGTTTTTTTTTTTTTTTTTTTGGTGTGCTTCTGTTGTTGGTTTTGCTATGGTTGCTCATCCCCATTGCTGAGATACTTGTAAATAGTCCTAGGTTCCATGATAACAGCATTAACTGCCAGCCACAGGATTCCTTTCTGAAATCTAATACAGGGAGGGAGAATTCCTAAACCAGTAGTGAATGAAAGTTTACCGTTCTGATGTCAACATTATTTTGTTTTAAAGATGAGTTAGTGATGAGAAGCTTACTATTTCTTTTTAAATGGTTACCTAACTTATTACCTATTGACAGCCATACTATTCAAGTCAGTTAACACTTGTTGCCGAAAACCTTGTGTTTTGCAGTCTGATTTTGCTTTTTATCTTGGAACCTAAATGTAATGGCCATGTAAAAAATTTCATTTTCTGATTGTATTCAGGTAAATGAAGCTACAGCTTGCATAAGTTTTTTTAACTATTATTTATAATTTAGGTAGCAAATGATGAAAATTACTTTCTTATTATATATCATTCTATAAACGTGTGGCTCTGATTTCACTTGTTAATAGACTAACAATTGAGAATAATGTATCATAGAGCTCTTTTTTTGCCTGTTGTCTCCTTTATAAAACAAAATTTATGGGTTGTTTATCCAGAAATACTGTCAATGTGTTTTAATCTTTTAGAAAGGACAGCTGGGCAGACCAATTTTGGATGTGCCATATTGGAATGCGAAACCTGCTCCCATGCCTAATATTGGATCAAAATATGGAAGAAAAGCAACCTGGATAGGTGCAAGTGGGGACCAGACTTTCTTACGAATTGATGAAGCACTTATTAATTCTCATGTGCTTGCTACATCAGAAATTTTTGCCAGTAAACACATAATAGGTAATAACTCCTTCCCTCAACCCCACCCCTAATTCTTGTCTTGATTTTACAAAATTTCAGTGTTTCATTATTTTCTATTGTGAGATAAAGTCTTGCAACTTTTTTGCTTTCCTTCTGCTAAAAGAGATTTAACAGACACTTCAAAGTCTCTGTGCTTGTATGACTGTGTGCTGGAAGAATAAAATCCATAGGCGCTCTGGGAATCAAAATATCCACAAGATGGAAAAAGGTTGCAATGTGCGCTGAATGAGAGTTGGGATCACTGTATTGAAAGGAGGAATATTTTTTGTACTAACTCTTGTTAAATTAAGGAAATTAATTTTTATGGAAAGCCTCTAAGTTACACTTTGAAAGCTTCAGTAAGAACCAAGTTTTTATCTATGATACCTTTAATAACTATATAACCAAATGGTATAGAGTGGAAATAAAGAACATGCTTTGTAGATTTAGACAACCTGAGGTTTTAGTCTTCCTAAAAGGCTGTTTTTTAGCGCTTTTACCTCTTCAGTCTTCATTAAGCTTCAGCTTCTTAAAAGTTATATAATAGCAATACTTACCTTATAGGGCTTATGGGCCTATGAAGAGGCCTTAGTGAACTGTGGTGGATATTAGTACTTTGGTGGTGAGTGTGGTATGATAGCGTGATAACCCTACTCAGTCAAGGGAAAAAGAAAGGATTTAAGCATTACAACATAATAAAAGGGTGATATGTCTTAAAAGTCTATATGTAAATATTTTCTCAAAGGCTTGGTACCAGCTTCTATATCAGAACCCCCGCCATTTAAATGTCTTCTGATAAATAAAGTGGATGGAAGTTGTAAAACTTTTAATGACTCTGAGCAAGAGGATCTGCAAGGATTTGGTGTGTGTCTTGATCCTGTGTATGATGTCATTTGGAGGTAAGATTTTCCAGTTTGTAAAAGAATAGTGGATATTTTACTCCAATTGTAATTCATGTGCTAATAAAATTCATATACAGAGGTTGACTTTTTATATACCACAGTGACCAGGAGAGAAATCGCCTGTTTAACCAGTAATCCGTTTTGTAGATATTCACAGGATTCTTTACGTACATGGTGGTTAAGAACATGCATTCCAGGGCCGCTGGGGAGATAGTACAGTCGATAAAATGCTTGCCTTGAGCCTGGCGGACTAGAGTTTGATCCTTAGCATCTCGTATGGTCTTCAAAGCCCTAGAGTGAACCCTGAGCTCCGCTAGTTGTACCCACCCCTTGCCTCCATAGAACAATGCATTTTGAGTTAGACTGCCCGTGTTTTCCCCACATCCTTGATTTGCTTTCTCTGCCAATTACTATTATCTTTACAGGGTAAGTTATGTTGACTCAATGAGCAAACTTTTCTTGTTTCTGTGATAGGGGTAATCAAATAGATCGCTTACTATTGATTGTTGGAGCAGACATACATTGTGTTGTAGAAGTTTTTAGAAGTGTTTACTTCCTTTATTGTGATTAGCTTTGCTTAATGCATTCTGTTGTTATTTATGTATTTATTTTTTCCATTTTATTTCCAATTTATTTATTCCATTTTTTCTTCCCATAAATACCCAGTTATTCCTTAGTATGTATAATAAAATGATGTAAAAAAAATTAAACATTACAGTGTAAATAAGATGAACTTGCCTCTTTTTGGAATCCATGTAGCAAAAGTCCCATATTGGCAGTGAAATGTTGAGTTTGTAAACTTCATATATATGGATGTAGATAAACAAGAGACTCAAGAAATGACATTGTGTTTTTTTCAAATTTATTTTAGAAATTTACACATACATAATGAGTAAAGCAAAGACTTCCCAGCCTTTCTAATTTAAATATTAATAGAAATTGTACAGCAACCTTCCCCCACCTCTCCTTGTCATTCTTTACATGGCTTCCTGGAATTCAGATAGGTTGAAAGGGTGATTAGACTTGAAAGGTTGAATTGGCTTAAGTGAGGTCAGGCAAGAGACTTTTTCCTTTTTCTTCTTTCTCCTGTCATGTGTACTTGTGTACTTTCATTTCTGTAAACCTGCATTTAGAGTAAAGGAATTCGAGTGCTTCCTAGGTTACTGACCAGTAAACTCTGTTATTCAGGCGTTAAAAAAAAAAAAACAGCTTTTTTTTTTTAATTGAATCACATGGTGAGATACACAGTTACAAAGTTGCTCATGGTTGAGTTTCAGTCAGTGTTCCAAAACCCATCCCTTCACTAGTGTACACTTCCCTCCATCAATGCCCCCCATTTTCCACCCCCCTTGTCCCACTCCGTCTTCAGGAATTTTTTTTGGGGGGGTCACACCCAGCAATGCACAGGGGTTACTCCTGGCTCAAGCACTGAGGAATCAGGGGATAGAGAGCTGAATGCCTCTAATGGCATTGTCATCAGTTGTTCTGTTTATTAGAAACCAGTGTAAAGAGATTTGGTTACAAAAGCAAGCTCTGGTGTTAGCCTAACTTTAAATTGATACTTTATTTCATAATCTTTATAATTATTTTTAGTTTTAAGTGAAATAGTAATTTGTTAATTTATATTAATAAATTAGAAATTAAAATAGACAGTATAAAATGTGTTTCTCAATGTAGTTGTTCCTAAACTAGAGATTACAGAGGTCTAGATTCTAGCATGAGCAGAGCCATTTAACTATACTCAGAAATAACATCCAGTTAGTTGAACCATCTCTTTTTAACACATGGTGGTAGCATTAGGACAAATGATCTCAGTTGCCTTGCCAGGTCCTTAATCATTTACCCCCATCTTTCCAAAACAGAGATTAAAAGATGAAGTGCAGTCTCCTCTTGTGTTTCATTAAAGCAGTTGGAAAGAGTTCACCTTTAAGTCGGTATCAGATTTTCTTTCTTACCCTCAGTGACTACTGACTGCTTTGTGCTATCAAAGACATTGCAGATTTAGTATTAATTTGCTGTGACTTTTCTTCTGTCTGAACCTATTTTTATATTCTCAAGAGCTTTTACTTGAATAATGATAAACTTAACATTAGTAAAGGGCAGAAAATGTTAAGAATAGCTGTTTCTCACTTCAAAATTTATACAGATAACTATTATTTAAAAACAAAAAATCAGTTAGTGCTGGAGAGCTAGTACAATAGGTAAGGTACACAGATAGTACAGCAGATAGTACAACAGGTTGGCCTTGCAGGCAGCCAGCTAATTTCATCTCTGGCAACACATGTGGTCGGCCCCACTTTGTCCCCCACCCCCAGCACTGCCTGGGGTAAGTACTAGAGTAAGCCCTGAGCATCGCAGGGTGTGGCACAAAACCACATACAAAACAAAACATAAATCATGAATGTGCAACTCTTAAATATGCACAGGAAAACTAATGTGGCCCATCCTGTTATTGTCATCCCCCTAACCAAAGTCTGTTACTGTCTGTGTCAGAGCTGTTCAGTTTGGCTTATATTACTTTTGTTTTCGAGTGGGCGGGTTTCCCTAGCAGTGGTCAGGCAGTCACAGAAGTCAGCTCAGTGGGAGGGCTCTGAAGACCATGGTTGATTGGACCTCAGGGTGCCAGGCATTACACAGGCCACCTCTGGGTCAGGGGTGGGCCATGCTTGGGGGCATCCAGGGCAACACTCAGTGATGCTTCGAAGACTGGAGATGTCAAGGATTAAGCAGGGTTAGCTGCATGCAGGGCATGTGCCTTACTTGACTCCAGCTCTGTCCCTCTGGCCTGATTGACACCTTTTGAAATGAGAGTATTTTTACATAACAAGGTGCAGCTCTTACCCCTAAATCACAATTAATGCATGCATTAAGTTTTTTATATAAATAAGAATATATTTGCTTAAAATAGACGTATTACTGAAATATTTGTAGATCTTTGTAAGTTAGTACTTAAGGAACTATTTCACTATTGAAACTGTATGGAACTCTATAGTCTGGGTGTACCACAATATACTTGTCTATATTCCTATCAGTGAACATTTTAGTTTTTTTTATGTTTTTGTATTGCCTGTGATGGTACATTGAACACATAAACGCACGCTTGTGCACACACACACAAATACACACATACATACACAGCATTTTATACTTTTGTGAAGTCTTTCAAGGAATGGAATTGCTCATTCAAAACCTTATGTTCATAAAATTGTGTCATATCTGTCCAAGTTGCTATCAGTATTCTCATAACTGTTCATGCTCTCTGAATCCATCCACAGTATTGTTATTATGTTTAGGTGGAATTCCCATCTAAATTTTTAATATATATTTAAATATATACTATACATATTTACTATATATATGTATATACTAAATATATACTATATGCTAATTAAAAATAGTATAAAATGAGTAAGACTTCTTTTGTTTCATGTTAAATTTGGTATCCAAGAGAAAATACTAAGTAGGCAATTAGGAAAATTAGCCAGGCTCAAGGACCAGTTTGGATTTGGAATACAACTTTTATTGGAGATCTTAGTTCTTAAGAGTTTGGGAAACTGGGGGTTGAATGAAATGCCTTAGGAAGGTAATTAAGTTCTAAAGAATTGTAGTCTAAGTTCTCAAACCTTTTGAATTCCTAAAATAAAGAGGTAAAAACAGTAGAGACAGCATTTTGAGAATTTGTTTTATGAAAGAGATGAGAGATGATATAATTGACAGTTTCTTACAGTTTTTATTATTGCTTTACTCTTAGTAACCATTGCCCATCTGCATGTATTCATAGTTGTACTTATATGCATACATGATTATGCAATCTTTTTGAGAACAGCATTGCAGATATTTTACACACTCTGGATACTAGATTTATTGTCTCCACAACAAATCAGTTTTGACTTTATGGGAGCAAATTGTGGATACTGTTATTTATTTATTAATTTTGTTTTTGTTTTAGTCTCATTTTTGTCTCATTAGTATTTTTCACTTTTTGGGGATTTGGTGTGGGGGGACAGGGGAGGGGGCTCTCAGTGGTTTTCAGGAGGCCTGCCTGGGACATTCCCAGCATGTGAGTGCAAGCAATTAGGACATGATTCTGCCTCATGGCCCTCACCAGTGCTCACTCAGCTGGCAGCTCAGAGGCAGTGTGATGTCAGATGGGATCACCTGCCAGTTAGACATGCCCCTTAACTCCTTGGTATTTTCTTGGCTTCTTTCTCACACTTTTTTTTTCAAACAAAATTTTGTCTCTATTTTTAGTGGCATTTTGTTGTATAAACCTTCATTTTTATATGTATGCATAAAATTGTTTACAATCTTCCTCTTATTCATGTAGTATCATAGTCTCTGTTACTCTCACTTTTCAACTTATTTCCATTTATAGGGGTGTAACCATTGTATGTACATATTTAGATCCAAAAAAGGCAAAGAGCTACATTTTGTTCTCTTTAAAATGAACTACATTTATATCAGCGATTATGCTTTGGAAACTTTTTAGTGAGATTCTGCATCAAAGACTCATATTCTCTTTCTTAAAAGGTTTCGACCCAATACGAGAGAACTGTGGTGTTACAACGCTGTGGTTGCTGACGCGAGACTCCCCTCTGCAGCAGATGTGCAGTCCAGATGCAGTATTCTGAGCCCCGAACTGGCCTTACCAACAGGCTCGAGGGCTCTCACCACCCGATCCCATGCTGCCCTGCATATTCTAGGTAGGCTTGTCGTTGACGATCAGCCAGTCTCCATACAGGCTAAGGATTGTTTGCATAGAATGTTTAGACTTGTAATTCTTTTTTATTTTTTTATTTAATTGAATCACCGTGTGAGAGAGACATGTATTTTTTGTGTGTGTGTGCACTGAACAGTAACATCCTAGATGCAGAAATTAGCTAAATCCTCTTAACTTCAAATGGCTTATCACATCCTGGCACTGAAACAAACAAACAAAAAAAGAGCATCATGCAGACACACTGGAAGGATTAGTAACACAAAAGAGTGATAAATATTAAAACATAAAGTAGCCCTGAATATAACTTGTTCTTTGTTGATTTTTAAAACCGTATATTTATTTATTTATTTGTTTATTTTGGCTTTTTGGATCTCACCTGCCAATGCTCAGGGGTTACTCCTGGCTCTGCATTCAGGAATCACTCCTGGTGGTGCTTGAAGAACCATATGGGCTGACTTTCCTTAAAAACTATACTGTCTTAAATTGTTATACAAGTTTTCTCCCTGCCTGCCTTTTCACTTCTATTTAGTTCATTTGAAATACAGCATTTTTTAAAGATTTATTCTGTTGGTAAATTTTATACTGATTCACATATAGAGTAAATGCCTTAGTTTATAAAGGTAGACTTAATTGTTTCTAAAAACAGTCCTTAAAAGACTCATTTATGTATAGCTGAATTTGGAGTAATGAAATCCTCTTCCTTACTATGCTTATTATATCATACTCCTTGCTTTTTATCAAATTTTATCTGGTGGCAATTGTGCGTGTTGAAAACTAGCATCAATTAATGACATCCCAAGCCTAATGGGTCGTCTTTGAATAATACTTTAAGAACTAAATGAAAGTAATTCCATTTCATATATGATTCCATCTTCACAGAGATTCAGGTTTTTTGTAAGACACCACATATGCTTATGTAACTTAATTAGCAGGTAGAGAAGAATTTTTTGTAGAAAGTATTCTTAAAATATTATGGAAATTTTTAGTTTCAGGCAGTTAAACTTTTCCTTCTTTTTTTTTTTTTTAAGGTTGTCTTGATACTTTGGCAGCTATGCAAGATTTAAAAATGGGTGTTGCAAGTACAGAGGAAGAGACCCAAGCAGTAATGAAGGTTTACTCCAAAGAAGATTATAGTGTAGTGAACAGGTTTGAAAGTATGTATATTTGTATTTAGGTGATTATACATAGCTCAGATATGTACGAGCATTTTAAAATGATTTTATTTGAATTTTTAGGTCATGGAGGGGGTTGGGGTTACTCTGCTCATTCAGTAGAAGCTATTCGTTTCAGTGCTGACACTGATATTTTGCTTGGTGGCCTTGGACTTTTTGGAGGTAGAGGAGAATATACTGCTAAAATTAAGGTAAGTATTTTATTTTATTTATATTTTTCTCTTTCTTGTTTTTATTTATTTTTGAATCACTGTGAGATACATAGTTACAAAGTTATTCATGATTGGGCTTCACTCATGCAATGCTCCAACACCTGTTCCTTCACTATTGTTCATTCCCACCACCAAGGTCCCAGTTTCCCTCCTGCCACAGCCCCCTCCACCCCAGCCTTCCCCTAATGCCTTTCTCTCTCTCTCTCTCTGTCTCTTTTCTCTCATTCTCTCTTCTCTCTCTCTCTCTCTCCTCCCTCTCTCCCCCTCCCCTTCCCTCTTTCCTCTCTCCTTGTGGGCACTTTGGTTGGCAAGCATTTTATTGACATTATTCTATGTGTTTGAAAATTTTCCATGTGACCTTATTATGTAACACTTCTTCTCAATAAGGGCTTGAGGAGACATTTCTTTTTTTTTTAAATGAGACCTATCATTTTATTTTTTATTTATTTATTTATTTTTTTGCTTTTTGGGTCACACCCAGCGATGCTCAGGGGTTACTCCTGGCTTTGCACTCAGGATTTACTCCTGGCAGTGCTTGGGGGACCATATGGGAAGCCGGGGATCGAACCCGGGTCGGCCGCGTGCAAGGCAAACGCCCTACCCGCTGTGCTATCACTCCGGCCCCTTGAGGAGACATTTCTGTCACTGTCATCCCGTTGCTCATCGATTTGTTCAAGCGTGCACCAGTAACGTCTCTCATTGAGAGACTTATTGTTACAGTTTTTGGCATATCCAATACGCACGGGTAGCTTGCCAGGCTCTGCCGCGAGGGCTCGATACTCTCGGTAGCTTGCTGGGCTCTCCGAGAGGGGTGGAGGAATCGAACTTGGGTCGGCCGCGTGAAAGGCGAACGCCCAACCTCTGTGCTATCGCTCCAGCCCTGAGGAGACATTATGAGCATCTAATACAGTGAACCATTAACTTATTAAAGAGTAATTCAAGAAGAGAGTGAAATGAATACAAAATGAGTTTTCAGTAATTTTAGGCCAAGTGGACCAGGGATATGTCTATGGTAGACTGCTGGCTTTGTGTCTTTAAGTGGCCCAGGTTCTCTGGGCACTCAAATCAATAAATCAATTGATTGATAAATTTTTAGACTGTAAAAGACTACACAGTCAATCTGAATGCTTTTTGTTGAAATTTTTAGTCACTCAGGAGGAGCAGTCACTTTTCTTTTTTGTATAGGGGACGCCTAGAAGACTGAGACATGTGGACTCAGCAGTTTAATTTTCAGTGCTCAGGGCCCAGCAGTGCTCAGAGGCCACCAGGCTTACACCAGATGGTGCTTGGGAATCCTGCAGAACAGAGCCAGGAGTTGAACTCAAGGCCTTGCATATGTGAGGCACGCACTCTACCTACCATTAGAGCAACCCAGGCACTGCCACACCTTTTTATGTGCCTTTCTCACTTTTCTTTCTTTTTCATTTCTGGGGCATGCCTAACAGTGCTCAGAGTTGCTTCTCTCTCTGTGCTCAGGGGCCACTCGTGGTGGGACTCAGGAAAACATTGTAGTGCTAGGGGTGAAACGTAGGTCTGCCACGTGCAAGGCAGACGCTCTAGTCACTGTACTGTTGCTCTGGTTCTCTGTGCCACCTTTTTTGAAGCTACCACTTTAATGACAGAAGACACACACTTTAATGCTAAGACCATTTTAACGAAGCTCAAAATACGTGTAGCATGTTTAATGCCAAATATTATCAGCACAGGAATGGGGCCAGGTATGAAATGTAAGAGATGGGAGTATCACTTGTATCACTTGAGATCCCGTTGCTCATCTATTTGCTCGAGCGGGTGCCAGTAATGTCTCCATTCGTCTCTGTTGAGTGCTGGTTGGATTTTTTTGGTAGACAGAACTAAAAATAGAATCGTAAGTTTATCACACACATCATTTCATCTCAGAAAAGGTCAAAGGGTAGGTTCAATCTGTGAATATGTGTTAGTTTTGCAAGTTTGCAGTTTTGCTTCTCAAATTAACTGAGTTTTACTGTTAAAGAAAGAAACTAAATCTCATGCCTTCACTTCAGTAGCAGGCTTCATAAGAAATTCTCAGTTGAGGGCCAGAGAAGATGGTTCAGGAGCTAAGGTGCTTGTTTTGCCTGTAGCCAACCCCAGTTTACTCCTCAGTACCAGGTATGGTACCCCAAGCAACTACAGGGGGTACCTCTGAACACAAAACTTGAGTAGCCCCAAACATGACTGGGAGTGGACACCCCCAAGACAAATCAGAACATCCACAATCAAATTTTATCTGTTCAGAAAGTACTTTCTTAGTTTTCTCAATATTTACAACTAATTTCAATGTGCATAGACCAGAATTGATGTCTTTTAATGACATTTCCAAGGACTGACAAACTTAAAAATATATTTGCTTATTTCTGATAAAAGTTAGGAAAAGCATGTTTGAAATTTTCATATAATATTAAAATGAAAATGTGAATTCTGGAGTTATATAGAGAGGGGTGCAAGAATCATTCAGGATCTCTCACTCATAAATAAGTAGAAATAATAAAAAGTTTAAGCTTTGGCTCATTGCAGATCAACATTGAGATAATTGTTTTATTATGTCTTGATTCTAAGTTACAGTAGGAAAGCAAACTTGGTGTATTATGTGGTTCTGCTTGGCATTGGCTAGTAAACTTTACAGAATGATATACCTTCCACTTTTGAGGTTTTTACTTGTTAATTTTTTTCAGTTTCTGTATTCTTTTACAATTTTTTTTGTAGCTAACATGTTTATAAGAGTGTTATCTTTACTGTACATTAAGACTTTAATGTTAAGTCTTGATGTACGCGGTTAACCACACCTTACTACCACCCAAGTGTCAGCTTTAGAGATAAGTGGGCCTTATCTCTCTCTAATGGTTGCCATTTAAAATCAGAGGCCTTTTGCATTTGCTGGTTTTACATAGATCCTTTTTTATACTCATTTTCCGAATGACTGACTCTCTAATCTTGCATCTGTATTCAGTAACTCATTGTGTGAACCAACGCCTTTTAACAGGAATCTTTTATTTTTCCCTTCCTGTAAGTGTTGAAGTTGTACTCAGCCCAGCCCTGTGCCTTCTTTGTTTATTTTATGGACTTTTTCTTTTTTCTGGTTTGGTGGGGGCTTAAAGGGGCTTACTGTTACACACGTACAGTGCCTTACCCACTGTACTATCACTTTGGCCTGCCAGTAGCCTTCTATATTGCTGTTTATTGTTCTGTATTCATCCCGCTGTATACCCAGTTTCTGTGTTTGAGGGACTGTGGTGGTGTACCTGGGCTAGAACCCTGGGCTCCTACAGGGAAAGCGCGTGCTCCAGACCATTGAGCTAACTCCCTTTCTTGTTTTACTAGATATTTCACCCTAGCATTTTCTTATGTGACCCAAACTACCAGCATATCATGATTCCAAAATCTGTATCTTCAGATCAAGCTCCTATAACCAATTTCTGTAGGGTTTTTTTTTTTTTTAAGAACTATCCATCTTTATATCTTAACAAAAACTGGATGTTCTTTACCCTATCACAGACTTATTTCCAGGACCTTCCTTTTTTGAGGGGGGTTGTTGGTTTGGTTTCTTGGCCACGGCAGTGTTGCTCAGGGCTTAACTCCTGGCCCTGAGTTCAGGGATGGCTCCTATTGGGGATTGAACCCAGGTCGGCCGTGCGCAGGCAAGTGCCTTACCCACTGTACTATCACTTTGGCCTGTCTGTAGCCTTCTATATTGCTATTTTTTGTTCTGTATTCACTTCCCTACATACCCAGTTCCTAAAACTGCCTGACACATAGTATGTGTTAAAATTTTGTTGTCGTTGAATGAGAGGAGGGAAGCCAAGATAGGAACCAATCATTACAGATTTTTTTTTTTTTTAAATCATCCTCCAGAGAAAACTGTGAGAAACCAAAAAGTATATTCGATTAGTAAAATGTATGTAGTACTGTAGCACTGTCATCCCATTGTTCATAGATTTGCTTGAGCCGGCACCAGTAACGTCTTCATTGTGAGACTTGTTACTGTTTTTGGCATATCGAATATGCCATGGGTAGCTTGCCATGCTCTGCCGAAAATGTGTGTACATATTTTTAAACGAATACTAAGGGGCATTAAAGGAAAACAATGTCTAGGCTTTCTGGACTATAACTTAAATCAAGGAGCTGCCAGAGATAAGAGTTACTGTCATTAAACTATCTTTGCCAGTAACACTGAATTTGTTTGAGTTGATGAGCTTGGCTATCTGCAAATAGAATAGATGTAGTGTTGGCAGAGAGATAAGACAAAGGATTAAGAGAAAGGATTATTCTAAGCCTTTTATCTGAGTGACTAGGTGAAAGATGGAGCCATGTATCAGAACAGAGAAGGAAAGAGGAGATTGAAATGAGTCACTTTGAAACAAGTGAAATTGACTGTTAAGAAATAAGCTAAATTGAACATTATTTCTATGTTTGTTTTGTTGTTTTACACACATACATACATACACACACCTTAAAAGTATTTTTATGAAAGTATTTCTATTGTAAAGGGGAATTAAAAAGAATTTTTTAAAAATAGAAATAGAATTTTAAAACTTCTGTCTCTAAGTAAAATTTCACATTGATTAGAATTAGTTAGAATTTATTAATTCCTAAGGGTATAGAAAACTAGATCAATCAGTCATGATACAGGTCTGGTATAATGGTGGATAATATTAAAAGACAACTTCATATCTATTGAGAACAACTTTTCTCACAGCAAATCCCAAGATTATGTGGGTTATCCTTCTTATTTAAAATAAATTATTCATATGTGCCAAAAAGTTGAAATATTTGGAGTTTATTTTTTTTAACTTTTTATTAAATCACCATGTGGAAAGTTACAAAGTTCTCAGGTTTATATGTCAGTTATACAATATTCAAACACCCATCCCTTCACCAGTGCCCATATTCCACCACCAAAAACCCCAGTATGCCCCCGCCCCCACCTCCTACCCCCTACTGTATAACTAATGAATTTCACTTCATTTTTTCTTTACCTTGATTACATTCCATAATTCAACACAAAACTCACTATAGTTGTTGGAGTTTCCACCCAAGAGAGACAGACCTACTACATTTGATAATTAGTTTTTCATTGCTGGAAATGAAGAGATATGTAGCCCCACTGCTACAAGTACATAACTCTCTCTCTCTCTTTTTTTTCCTTTTTCCTTTCTCCCTTTTTTTTTTCTTTTTCCCCCTCATCCCCCTTCCAGCGCCTCATAGTATGGTGTACGCCACGCCGCGTCGGCCAGCGTGGGGCTTTTGCTTAGTTCACAGTCCAGAGAGGTGGCTGCTACATTAAAAACCTTCAATATTTCAACAAAAACTTACTGTTATTATTTGGAGTTTCCCCCCCAAGTCAGACCTGTTCAAAAGGAACCGTTTCACATTGCTGACAATTATAAATGTTAAGTCGGTTTTGGATTTCTGTATAAAGTCCAGGGAAAATTCTGCCAGAAATTACATAGCCCAGCTCACAGTCCCAGTGCATTGCTGTAAGAAGTCTCTGAATTCGAAGTCTTTAGGCGCAGAGGGTCCGATTCACGCTCAGCGGCTCCGGATTTGTCTGGGCCGAGGGTGTGCCGGTTACACCCCCTTCCCATGAGTTCCTGGGAGCCCCAAAAGTAAAAAGTGAATACCTCTGGGTTTGGAGTCTAGAAGATGGCTCCTGCCACGTGGGAGCCGCCCGCCCGCCGCTTTCCATGCAGGAAGACAGGGTGGGGAGGAAAAAAATTCACCCCCGGCAGTACAGGCAGTACAGAGTTGTAGCCCAGTTCGCAGTCCCAGAGCATTGCTATCGGATGCTGCGCTGGATGCCCGAATGTGTTAGATCTCTGGAATCAAAGTCTTTAGGCGAAGAGGGTCCCATTCGCGCTCAGTGGCTCCGGATTTATCTGGGGAAATATTTGGAGTTTAGATGTCAGTTGTCTAATGTCATGCATTTCTAGATTTTCTTCACATCCAGATGGCATGTTTCACAATTCTGCTTGTTTCTGGCCAACATAAGAGTCAAACTACTTCTCAAAATAAAGTTCAGCAAGTAAAATTAATAAAAAGGAAAAGAACTAAGCCAAGACAGATTTCTGAATCATAAGCATAGAACTCAAAACCTGAGACAGCTGGCATAGTAATTGACAGTAAATGTAAATGCCCCCTTTTTGTTCCTTGTAGGTGTTGCATTTGCTTTTGGTTTTCATTTTTGGTAGTTCCGTCTGCATTCATTCCTGTAGCTGCAGCTCAGCAGTCCTTGCTTACATCTGGAAAGCCCTGGGCTCAGGCTCCTGCACCTATAAAGAAAAAGAATTTCTATAGATAAGACAGGTGTTCTGGATGACATTTTAAAATAACTTTCCTTGTCAGTCTTTATTTTCACTCAGTTTCATCACCTTACTTTCTTTTCCCTTTTTTGATCTTGGATCCCTCTCTCCCTTCTTCCTGCTTTCTTTTCTTCCTTTCTTTTCTTTCCCTCTTTCGCTCCCCCTTCTTTGCCTCCTCCCACTCTCCCTTTCTTTCCTTCCTTCCTTATATGAGGAGCAGGTGGTTCAGTGCTACGGCCCATGAGCTCAGCCCTGCTGTTCCAGGGCCTCTTTCTCTGTCTGTCTGTCTATCTGTCTGTCTGTCTGTCTGTCTGTCTGTCTGTCTCTCGCTCCCCCCCTGCCCCCCGCAATCTCTCTCTCTGTCACCTCCCTACCCCACTCTCCCTTTCTCTTCTTTCCTAAATATATGGGGAACAGGTGGTTCAGTACTAGGGTCCAAGAATATGGTGCTTCTGAGCCCTGTTGTTCAGGTCCTCTTTCTCTCTCTGTCTCTGCCTTTGTCTTCCTGTCTCTCTGGCTATCTCTCTCTCTCTCTCTCTGGCTCTCTCATCTCCTTTTTGCCATACTTTTTGTTTCTCCCTTTCCCATGACATTGTATTTGCAACTATTTTTTTGTTTCTTAGTTTCTCATAGAGTCTTACCTCTTGCTACTCTTCTCTTTCCAGTTAAACATTTTCCTAGCATTTCTGTTTGCTATTATTTTTTCTAAATGCCCCACAAGGAAAGTGGGTTTTTTGGATTTTTTTTTAAATTTCACAGCTTGCAAGGTTTTTTTTTTTTTGGATGTTAAATTTTATTTATTTATTTATTTATTTTTATTTTTAATTAGTGAATCACCGTGAGGGTACAGTTACAGATTTATACATTTTTGTGCTCATGTTTCCCCCAAATCCTAAGCTCAGCTTGCAAGTTTCAAAACACTATTCTTACACTTTTACAAGCTCACATAGCTAAAACACTTTGAGTTCTTTCGCCATAAGATGTTTGCATCTGGTACAGACTGTTGATGTGTATATGGATCTGTGTAGCAAGCTAGGCGAATGGAGACTGAGACGGCCTTAAAACACTGTATAGGTGTTATAATTTAAATAGATTTTTATATGTTTCTCTAAACACTAAAAGTGGAAGGCGGTGAGGGTTATGTCTCAAAAAGGGCAAAGCACATGCAGGGCCCTGAGTTCAAACCCTGCCAATACTTGGTTCCACCAATACCTCTAGGTGCAGCCCTGAAGGCCCTCGTGCTGGGCCCAAGCATTGAATTCTCAAGCTCACACATCATATCATACCACACTCTGATTTTGTACGTTCTCTGTAGTCCAGCATGCATTAGACACACAAACTTGTAAACATACTCATATTGGCATAACTGAATGGTTGGAAACTATTTTTCTCATCCCCTCAGCTGTTTGAGCTGGGTCCTGATGGAGGAGATCATGAAACCGATGGAGACCTCCTGGCAGAGACGGACGTGCTGGCTTACGACTGTGCTGCTCGGTAAGGAAACGTTCATTGTTCCCTGTAATCATTCCACGCCGAAAGGAAACTGTTTTGTCTAAGTAAATGGCTTAGAACATTTTAATTTATAATCTACTGGTATCCGCTGCAGTGCCCGAGAAGTTAAATCATACACTAACAATGCCACATTGAAACTAATGGCATAGAAAACAATGATTTCCATCAAGTTTGTATCTTAGGAGATAAATTGAGTGTCTCTACATTAAATCCTATCTCCAATGGAAGATTAAATGGATATACATGCGTCATTGCAGACTTGCGTTTCCATACTTCTTTCAGAGCAAACCTAATATGCTGCCATTTAGGGGTATGTTCTCAATCCCTGTAGCACTGGAACTGAAGAAAGTACCCAGAGTCTGGAGCACATGCCTTGCATGCATGAAGTGCTGAGTGTCAGTCCTTGGTGCCTTATGGCCTTCAAGTAGCAGCAGATTTAACCTTGATGGCCTCCAGGTGTGGCCAGGCCCCTGATGACTTGAGTTTAATCTTTGGTAGCACATGGCCCTTCAAGCACCATAAGGCGGAACTCTTATGGTGCCCTTAAACCCTTTTGGGTCCAACCAGTACCATGCCACTGGGCTATGAATCATTCACGGGTCCTACGTTTTACTTATAGGATGGCCTCCAGGCCTTGGAGTAGTACTAGGAAGCCACCCCACCCCCTGGCAAAAAATGCTCATAGCACTTTATAGATATACATATACTCATAGCGCTTTATAGATATACATATAAAAATATATATGAACATTAATTTTGCTCTTTTAAGACTACTTGGCTAGAGGTAGTCTTAGAGGATCATAATTCATGTTCATATATATTTTCACAATCTACATATAAGTAGACCTTGTCACAGTATACCTTGTCACTATGTTCAGGGCATCGGTTACAACACAATTAGGGAAACTTGGAAGATGATTAGTTTTACCAGAACCTCTCTGGTAAATTCAGGACTTACCAGAATTAGCATGTTTATTTGTGAAGATGCATTAAGTTAAAAAGTCAGATTTTATCAGTCCCTTTGGTACAATACTAAGAATTATGTCATCAGTGTGGAGTGACAGTTTAGATTTAAATTAGAAATAATGATGTTAAAATGTATAAATTTTGATATTCATAATAGTATATTATACTTACCAACAGTAGCTATTTCAAGAAAAACTTGGTATAGAAAGTTCACACTTTCTGTTTTAACACTAGGAAAGGTGTTAAATTAGTAGTGAGTTACTGAGTTTTCTTAATATACCATTGTTATTTATCATTTAAGTAATGTATGTTTTTTTTTAATGAGAAAGATCTAGATTTTTCTTCATTTGCTTATTATCAAAGCCTAGATTCCTAAGGCGTTCATTAAAGGATCCATGTAATCATTTGAAGACTCACTTTTGACTTCTATTTACTACTATTACATATCTTTACCTATATGGAACACTTTGCCATTTCCTCAGCAAATTTTACATTTTCACCCTACTACTTCATGACTTTTTTGTTTCTCAAGTCCCTCTGGTCTTCTTTTCCAGCTCCAACTAATGCGCCTACCTTTCCCTCCATTACCTAGAGCATCCTACTTATTTGTATCAAAGGTCCTGTTTTTACATACGTGCTTCTCTCCACCACACAGAGTAAGGTTTACTTGTATAGTTAATGTGTGATGTGCACAGTTCAAATACTTTATCTGACGAATTCAATCCTCAGAACAACCTTGCGAATTAGATAGTCTTTCCTTCTGTCTTTTAAATGAGATACTTTGATACAGAGTGACTGCTGTAACTTGCCCAAGGTCCCATGTTTACAAAGATTCACACATTATAAACCTGAGCCAGAACCTCAGGCCCTCCGACCCCAGAGCTTTTAGATTACTACGTTTCAACCAAACCTTGTTGAATAAATAAATTGTACAACAAAAGTCTAAATGTTCATTTTTTTAAAAAAAAAATGTCATGCTTCAGTAGCTTTTAAGTGTTTTCCCTATTATAAGTATGAAATTTTTCTAGTATGTATGTAAGCTTTAGAATTCAAAAAGAGAAGAAATAAAATCTGTCACAATAACAAAGTTTTTATTCTTGTCTGGATTTTTAAAACTACGGACTTTTTTTTTTGTTTGATGAGTCTTACATTTAGTTCCATGTTTGAAAAGAATTTTTTTTTAAATAAAAGTATCTAACAAGTAACTCCAAAGTCATTGATACTTACTGATTTTCTTCCAGAGAAAAGTATGCTATGATGTTTGATGAACCAGTTCTCCTGCAAGCCGGATGGTGGTATGTAGCCTGGGCTCGAGTATCAGGACCCAGCAGCGACTGTGGATCTCACGGGCAGGCTTCTATTACCACAGACGATGGGTAAGAACATGTCTGAGTACTGTGATGCAACTCTTTCTTTTTGTATTTTGGAATATTGTGTTTGAAGGTCTATCTTTTGATAGAATAAAAACTGAGTACAGCTGAAACATTATGATAGCTACAATTCATATAATTAATTGCATACCAAATTAAAGTCTAGATAGGACAGAGGAAGTAGAACTGCAGTTTTGTTTTCTTAACATTTGGCATCTCCATATACCTAGGTATTACTTTATTTAAAAACATTATCAAAATAAAAATTGCATTGAGAAAAGTGTAGGGAGTGAGGTTGGATGCTACCTAAGTTTAAGTCTATACCTATTAAAAAATTAGACAGTGATTGTGAAGTTTATAAATTGCAAAACTTCAGAGATATGAGATGCTACAATTTTATTTTTATTTTTTACTGACTCATAGTGAGATAAACAGTTATGTTCTTGATTACTGTTCATGATTGGATTTCAGTCATATAATGTTCCAACACCCATCCCTCTACCAATTGCATTTCCCACCACTTATATCCCCAGTTTCCCTGCCCGCCCTCCCACCTGCCTCGATGGCAGACATTTTTCTTCGCTCTCTCTCTCTCTCTCTCTCTCTCTCTCTCTCTCTCTCTCTCTCTCTCTCTCTCTCTCTCTCACTCTCATATATTTCTCCCCCTCACCCTGCCACCTTTTAGGCATTATGGTTTGCAATACATATACTGAAAGGTTATCCTGTATATCGCTTTATATACTTTAAACACTCAGTTCTTGTCCAGAGTGATCACTTCTATCACTCTCTTATTGGTCCCTTCTCTATCCTAACTGCCCTTTGCCCCCACACACTTGTGGCAAGCTTTCAACCATTGACCAGTCCTGGCCCCTGTTTTTACCTGGCCTTAGATATTAGTCTCATGCTATTTTTTTTATATCCCACAAATGAATGAAGTCATTCTATATCTGTCCTTCTTCTCCTGACTCATTTTCATTCATCATGATGTACTTCATGTCCATCTGTTTACAGATGCTATAATTTTAAACTATAAGAAAATTTTAAAAAATTACAGATTTCTCGAGTAGCTTTGTGAAACAGCTTTCAACCCCGTTTTCCAGGGAATAGAGACAACCAAACATGGATTTGGGGCATTTTGACTCTAATCTCCTTTGTACTCTGATTTAAAAAAGAGAGATGAGAAATTCTATGAGAGAGATATATATATATGTATATACTTGCATATATATGTGTGCATATATATGTGCATATATACATATGTGTGTATATATACATGTATATATATATATATATATATATATATATATATATATATATATATATATATATATATATATATAACTTTGGGGTCATACCTAGTGGTGCTGGTAGAGTGGAATGAGTGGAATTATGAGATTCCAGGAGTGGCCCTGGGGCTACCACATACAAGTCTGTTATATCAGTGTCCCTTTTCGGTTTACTCTAGATTATATGCTAGAGGTAGAGTGACTGTTGTGATACTGAACTGTTAGGTTTACACGTACCGTTCATTCATTGTTGGAATACCTATGTATTTTGAAGTTAAAGCTTATAATGTATCAACTTGAGCAGATGTAGAACTACTTGTAAATAAGCAGTTTATTAAATTTTATTGCTCTGTTTCAAGGAGAGCCAGATGGAGTAAGGTACATTGGGCAAGTGATTGAATTCCTTCATTTTACTGATGAAACCATTTAGAGCATGAATAAAATCTAAACACATTTCCTTTTTTTTTAACTTACATGTTTTCTGTAAGGCTTCAGTTTCTATTTATTAACAGTAAGATTTGAATGCAACAATAAGTTCCTTATTTTTCTTTACTGAATCTTGAATTGTGTAGTTTTTGATAAATTATTTTTTTCTCTTCTTAGGGTTGTTTTCCAATTTAAAAGTTCAAAGAAATCAAATAATGGTACAGATGTTAATGCTGGTCAGATACCTCAGTTATTATATAGGTACGTATTAAATGTTGAGTTAATATAGTTTATTCTTTTATGATAATGAAGTAGGATTTCTATAAACTGTATGGCATAAAAGGAATAAATTATTTTAAGCATTCAGCAATACAGCTACATTTAATAAGAATTTAATCTTTTGTGTGTTTTGGGCATTTTTCACACAAAGCTTAGTTTTATTTAATGTTTTTAAATCTTATGTTAGTCACTGTCATTTTGAGTACTGTTCATGGTAGGGTTTCATGCACACACCCTCCATCAGTGTTCACTTCCTTCTACCAAAGCTTTCAACTACCGGCCTCCCTTAAGCCCCCTCTGCCTACGGTAAGTAAGCTCCATTCTTTAGACTGATCTCAGTTTCCCTTTCCTTTGGCCCTTTTTCAATTCCATTGCTATGTTTCTTTATGTCCTATATATGGGAGAGATCATTGTGTATTTGTGCCTTTCCTTCTGGCTGACTTGACATATGATAATAACCTTCAGTTCCATCCACATAGTGACCGATTATTTGATTTTATCTTTTCCTACCACCAAGTAGTATTCCATTGTGTCCATGTACTATAGTTTCTTTACCCAGTCATCTCTTCTTCTACACTTAGGTTGTTTCTAGATTTGGACTATTATGAATAATGCTGCAGTGAACCTACACGTGCAAATGTCTTTTCTGATTAGTTTCTGGGTCCTTAGGTTAGATATCAAGAAGGAGGATAATTGGTCTCATATAGAAGCTGATTTTCTAGCTTTTTGAGAAGCTTCATATTGGTTTACAAGTTGAACTCTCACATTCTTACCAGTAGTGTATGATGTCTCCTTTTCCCTCACATCGCTGCCAACACTGTTGTTTTTGTCTATCTTGATGTGCGCTAGTCTCACTGGTGTGAGATAATATCTCACCATGTTTTAAGTGACACAACAATTTTTTCATGTACTTATTGGCCATCACAAACCAAATGGCTGTCAAAAACCTTTGTGAGGAAGTTTCTGTATCTTTTCAACATTTTCTTTTTTGAGTGGTTGACTGTTTTGTGACTTTTTTTTTTTTTGGTTGTTATTGTTTTGAGGCCACACCTGGCAATTCTCAGAGGTTACTCCTGGTTCTGCACCCAGATATTCCTCCTGGCAGTGCTCAGGGGACCATATGGGATGCCAGGGATTGAACCTGGGTTGACCTTGTACAAGGCAAGCACTTTACCCTCTATACTATCTCTCTGGCCCCTTTTAAACTTTTAAAAGTGCTTTATATTATCTTGGATAGTAACCCTTTGTCAGATGAATGGTGGTCAGATATTTTCTGCCACTTTATGGTGAGCCTTTTTATTCTGGATTGTGGTGCAGAAGCTTCTTAATTTGATGTAGTCCTATTTGCTTATATCTCAAATTTAATTTTAAACTAATGACTCAAAATTTCTGTATATTTTCAGTACAAGTATTTTAGTGATTTAGTTTTAAATCTGTTGTTTTTAATACCAATTTTAAATAAGCTAATAGCAAAGAAAAGAAATCATGGGCTGGAGCAATAGCACAGTGGGTAGGGCGTTTGCCTTGCACGCGGCCGACCCGGGTTCGATTCCCAGCATCCCATATGGTCCCCTGAGCACTGCCAGGAGTAACTCCTGAGTGCAAAGCCAGGAGGTAACCCTTGTGCATTGCCAGGTGTGACCCAAAAAGTAAAAAAAAAAAAAAGAAAAGAAATCACGATGATTTCAAAGAAATTTTTGAAATAAAGATTTTGACTTCAGAGAAGTAAAAAATGTGACTTGCAAAGCAGATTAACTTACATGTTTTTTTGTGTATCTGATTTCAGAATGAATTGAAAAGTCTATTGTTGAAAACTTTTACCTCTTTAAATATTTAAATATTTACCTCTTCAAATATTATCTCTTGCTCTTGTGATAAATTATTATATTTTAGAATGGAAAATTCAGATATCTTTATAGGAAAAATCAAAGATAATATTTGCAGAATAGTGATTTTCTTTCTTCCAAATCAACTTTCTGATAATCACTGAGAATCTGCATTACCTAATAGTGGGGTAGGGCTTTTTTGGTTTTTCTGTTTATTTGCTTTTGAGTCACACCTTTTGAGTACACCAAGCTTACTTCTGGCTCTGTGTTCAGGGATTTTTCCTGGAGGGAACAGGGATCAAATGGGGTGCCAGGGATCAAAACTAAGTAAGCCATTTGCAAGACAAGCACCTTACTCTCTGTACTATCATCCGCATGCCCTCCCCCAACTCCCACGATAGTAGTTTTTAAACACTATTCATGGTCACTGTCACTGTCACTGTCATCCTGTTGCTCATCGATTTGCTTGAGCAGGTACTAGTAACATCTCCATTGTGAGACTTGTTGTTACTGTTTTTGGCATATCGAATATGCCACAGGTAGCTTGCCAGGCTCTGCTGTATGGGCGAGATACTCTCAGTAGCTTGCAGGGCTCTCTGAGGGGGCAGAGGAATCGAACTCAGGGTTGGCCGCATGCAAGGCAAATGCCCTACCCACTGTGCTATCGCTCCAGCCTTCTGATCAAGGCCCAGCCTGTAAACTGTTTATGGTAGTATGTATAATATGTACTTTGTGAACTTCAGTTTCTGGACTACTTTTGAGTATATTGATTAAACAACTTTTAATAATGGCATACATAATAATATTACTAGAGAATGTTACCTAGAAGAGAATGTTTGCTACCAGTTGTCACATATGTGGGTTTTCAAAGATGAAGTGTGCACATGTCAGAATTTTTTTTTTAAATTTTGGGCACTGTTACCATTAGAGTTTCATACGTGAACTATTCCAGCACTACCCCTTCCTCTCAGGAGTTTGCTTCTCTCCATCATTGTCCCAGTGTCTTCCCTCCACTGCCTGCATAAGCTTCCTACTGAAGACACATTCTTAGTTTCACTTCACATGTCAGAATTTTTGCTTAGCATAGGAATATGTTCTAAAATGACCCATACATAATACTTTACCTGACCAAAAAAAAAGTATCATGATTTATTATTGTGCAACTGTATATTTTGAAATAAAAATATAATTGGACTTGTCTTTTACCTTTAGACTTCCAACCAGTGACGGCAGTGCTTCAAAAGGCAAACAGCAGACCAGTGAGCCTGTGCACATCTTAAAGAGATCATTTGCAAGAACTGTGTCAGTGGTAAGCTGTTGAAAATATTTTAGCTTATCTATCCCGTATTCAGTTTCATTATGATACTTGGCACTTGTGTGTTCTACTAAGAGTCTATCTCAGCATAACTTTGTGAACTCAGCTTTAATTTTGTTAGCATTGATATTTTAAAGATCATTGCATTTTAATTAATGGGATAATAGGGATTCTCTCTGAATCATGCCTTTGTATTGTGAAATCATGCCTTTGTATTGTCATGCTTTTGTATTATGAAATAGCAGATACCTTTTCTAACAAATCTTGCTGAAGTGGTTAGGAACTGAAGAAAAATTCAGGATGTTAGGGAATAAAAATTAAGGAAATTAAAATAATGAATTGCCTATCTAACGACTTCAAGACTGCTTGACTTTATTCATTCTGTGTACAGAATGGAAAGGGAACATGATGTAATTGAAAGGTCCTGGTATGTCCATCCAAAAGTATGAGTTAAATTTTGTTTGTGTTTTGTTTTGGAACCGCACCCAGTGATGCTCGGGTTACTCCTGGCTTGGTGCTCAGGGATAACTCCTGGCGGTTCTTAGGGGACCAAATGGGATGTTGGGGATTGAACCCAGGTCACTGTGTGCAAGGCGAGCAAGTGCCCTACCCTGTACTAACTCTTCAGCACCCAAGTTAAGTTCTTGGTCCTATGCCACAGAGATGGCTCAGCAGACCGAGCTCATGCTCCACATGCAGAAGGTTGAGTTTGAAGCCTCAGGCTGCATTGTCCCCCAGCACCAAACCAGGCATAGCTCCTGAGCACTGATAAGTGTGCGCCCCCCTCCAAATCAATGGAACAGTTCTTCATATTGTAGTTATTGATTGAAGAGTCTTTTGAAGTTATCTAATTTAACTGTCATTGCATTAATTTGAAATTGTGTAAATAAGGAATATAGATTACTTTTAAAATTACAGAACTTCATGGCTGGTAGTGTCTCATATTGCTAAAATGCCTAGGAGGAAGACTTTTTGGGTTTCTTTCTCTTTGTCATTTTTAAAACACAAAATTGATAAATACCTGGTGGGAACAGAATGAGTTAAGGATAAAGCTATAACTCAGTAAGAGTTTATTAAAGTTTTTTCTCCAACTCCTTCATCCCTTTATATAGCCACCATTTATATTTTTCTGTGTATCCTTTTTATGCATATATAGGTGTATTAGTCTCTATAAAATACACTATATAGCCTACTTGCTTTTAGGTTTTTCATTCTGTTTCTTAAAATAAATTTGTAGTGGGGCGGAGAGAGAGCTGAAAAGACTGAGTGCATGCTTTATGTGCAGGATGCCTGGGCTTGATTCCCAGCACCTCCCGGTCACCTGAGCAATACAGGAGCCCATTTAATATTTGCTATCCCATGTCAGGTTGCAGAAGAATTAAGACAGTTTACAGAATGTGCAATTCCAACTCCTGGGCACTGTCAGGTGTGGCCCCAGAATTCCTAAGTTACCCCATCAATGCCATAATATATAGAAAGGATGTCTTTCCTGCTAATATTTTTGGCTCTGTCTCTGTCTTTCTAATATTTACCACTAATTCTTTTAAAATAGGAGCTGGAGAGATAGTACTGTGAGTAGGGTGCTTGCCTTGAATGTAGCCAGCTTGGATTTGATCCCTGACATCCATATTGTCCTCTGAAAACCTCCAGGAATGATACCTGAGCATAGAGCCAGGAGTAAGCCCTGAACGCCGCTTGGTGTGGCTCAAAAACAAACAAATAATTCCATAAAACAGTTGCATTCCAACTTCCTCAGCCCTCTTCTTTTGTATCTTTTGTATTACGATCAATTTGGTTTCCTCTACTCCAAATACATCTTTGTTCCTAAGTTTCTTTTTCAGTAATATTTTTAGTCTGTGTTTAGTAATCCTTTGATATTTTATGTGGGAAGTCTCATAATTATGTTTATATAAGAGTATTCTTTTTAATATGGAACAAAGTATATACTTATTCTTGATTTGCTATCTTAAGAGGGCTAAGTTTTGGTGGTATGGGAGAATATTACTTTGTTTTGAGATCCATTTAGTATTTGTGGTCATATAAGTATGATAATACCTGCACACAAACTGGAAATACAAGGTTAGTCAACACCAAAACACACATTT
Organism: Sorex araneus; assembly: GCF_027595985.1. Classification (NCBI taxonomy): domain Eukaryota; kingdom Metazoa; phylum Chordata; class Mammalia; order Eulipotyphla; family Soricidae; genus Sorex; species Sorex araneus. The sequence goes on along the minus strand of NC_073302.1, from coordinate 272,315,206 downwards.
TAGAAAAAACTCCAAATGAAGATTCCTTACTATTATCTAGTAATTCTTATTTTTCATTAGCTTCTGTATAAAGGATTGATTTTGCTTATGTAGTAAACTTAAACAGGTAGATACAAAATAAGCTACTGGGTACTGTCACCATTCTCTAATAATAAAGCACTTTTATATTCTGTAATATAGTGCTTATTTTATGTTCTTACAAAATATTAGATTGCCAGTGTAAGTTCAGTTTTTTAAAGCATTATGCATTTGTTTTGCTTATGTCATAAATTGGTACCAGAAAACTTAAAATATGTTATTTGTGTAAATTTTAAAAAACATTGTTTTGACAAATGTTTCATGTCAACTTCTAACACTTATAATTTAATGAAATATAAGGATAAATATAAGGATGTTTTCTGGTCTGCCCAAACTCAACTCAGAGTAAGAAGTTCAAGACAAAATTTTAAACTTGAATGTCATTTTTCCACAGTTTTTGGTATGATTGAAATTAATTACTGTTTCTCATCTTCTTAATAGGAGTGTTTTGAGTCATTATTGAGTATTCTTCACTGGAGTTGGACCACCTTAGTTTTAGGAGTTGAAGAACTTAGAGGGTTAAAAGGATTCCAGTTCACAGCTACACTTCTAGATTTAGAGAGACTGCGTTTTGTGGGTACCTGTTGTCTGCGATTACTGCGTGTCTATACCTGTGAAATTTACCCAGTGTCAGGTACAATATATATTTTAATTACTTTGGGAATAAAGTATTTGAGAATTGTCTTCAAGAAGCAATGTGAAAAGTTTATATAGAAAAATCAGAAGTATTAAGATCCCAAACTACCTTTAAATGAGGAGAGAAAATTGGCCTGCTGCGATGTATATGTGTTTGCTTACAAAGACAAAATGCATTAATTTATTACTCTGGTAGCACTGAAATTAGATTATATTACAAACAACATTTTGTCAAATAGAAATATTTTAAATAACAATTTGGACTTAAGTGCTGAAACTGGTGCTTTTTTTTCTACTTTAGATTGGAAAAAGAAATAATTTTTGGGATTAGAGAGATAATTTAGGGTTTAAGATAAATATCATTTGTAATGACCCCATTTGATTCCTGGCATCTTATGTCATAGCTGGCATGTAGTAGGTGGGTGTAGTTCTAGAGACCCCCCTCTCCTCAGCACTACAGATATGGCCCTCATGTCCGCTACAAGTAGACCTTGAATCCCTTAGCTAGCACTGCTTGGGAAGCTGAGAAAATAAAAAGAGGAAAAGGGAGAGAGTGAGGGAAAGGAAGAAGTGAGGGTGGGTGGACGTGGGGGGGAGAGGGAGAGAGAGAGAGAGAGAGAGAGAGAGAGAGAAGAGAATTTGGCTCATAATTTTGAAATTGTTTTATATCTGGGTTATATGTACTTGTCTCTTTTTTTAATCTATTTTTAGAAATTATTTCAATTCGGTTAAATATTTTTGTACATAATTGTTATTTTATTTAATTAGCAGTCATTTTCTGTTTCCTCCTAGCTACAGGAAAAGCTGTCGTAGAAGAAACGAGCAAGTTAGCCGAATGTATTGGAAAAACCAGAACTTTGTTAAGAAAAATCTTATCGGAAGGAGTTGATCACTGTATGGTGAAACTGGACAACGATCCGCAGGGGTATCTCAGCCAGCCCTTGAGTCTCCTCGAAGCTGTCCTTCAGGAGTGCCACAACACCTTCACGGCCTGCTTCCATTCCTTCTACCCGACGCCTGCCTTGCAGTGGGCCTGCCTCTGCGATCTGCTTAACTGTTTGGATCAGGTAACTTGAGTGTGGTTATTACCTGTAGAAGGCATACTACATTAATCAGTCCGCTAGGAACTCTCTGAATTGCACTTGCCCCTGTCTTTACAGCTTCTGAAAGAGCTAAAAGAGGAAATCAGATGTGTAGGCCTAAAACAGCATTTTAAAAATTTTACATTTACTTTATTATTTTTCAGTTAGAGAATGTTCTAGAAGAATAGCTGCTGCTGCTGCCCATAACTGCAGAAATAACCCAGAGAGAGCTGAGTGCACCTGCAAGCTGACTCTGTCCGTTTATTCTGTTTTTTGTTTGTTTTTATAAGGCAAGCACCCTACCTCCTAGACTACTGCTCTGGCCCTCTGTTCATTTACTCTTGAGGATACCACACTTTCCTAAATATTTATGCCCAAATCGCAGTTTCGGAACACTAGAGCAAAAATAAATGACAGGACTTAAGAGAGAAATATGCAGATTTACAGTTTAACCCTGCACTTAGTAATTATTAAAACAGCTAGATTTTAAAAAAATGAGGGGCTGGAACGATAGTGCAGCGGGTAGGGTGTTTGCCTTGAACAAGGCTGACCCGGGTTTGATTCTCAGCATCCCACATGGTCCCCTGAGCACCACCAGGAGTACTTTTTGAGTGCAAAGCCAGGAGTAACCCCTGAGCATCCCCAGGTGTGACCCAAAAAATGCAAAAAAAAAAAAAAGGTGGGGGGAGAATGCTGGAGCGATAGTACAGCAGGTAGAGTGTTTGCCAAACTGACCTGGGTTTGATCCCCAGTTTCCCATATGGTCTCATGAGCTCTGCCAGGAGTAATTCTTGAGCCCAGATCCTGGAGTAACCCCTGAGCATTTTCAGGTGTAGACTCCGCCCCCTCCAAAATAAATGAGTAAAGATAAAGCACATTGAATACTTCCAGACATCTTAGCCTAAATGACATTTATAAATCATTTATATTTAACTCACTATGTTCTTTTTTAATAACATTGGTCACTAAGATAAGTCATATGCTAAGCCATAAGATAGAGAATGTTATGAGTTATCTTATGAGAATGTTATCTTATAGATAGAGAATCTATAAAGATCATGTAAGTCTTTATAGATTGAAATCTAAAAGAAAAGTTTTTCAGACCATAGTGAATAAAGTATATAAAAAAATAACTAGAAAATTATGACACTTCTAAATAATGAGTGAATCAAGTAATTCTAAAATAAATTTAAAATTATTGTACTTGAAATTATATTAGTTCAAAATTTATTAGATGAATTAATGCTGAGTTTAGACAAAATTTATACATTTAGATGATTGTTATCATTATTATTATACTAGCAAAGAAGAAAGGTGTAAAATCAGTAGTATTCCTTGAGCCCCTTTAAGTATGTACCCCCTCCCCAAAAATTAACCATATTTATTAGCTGAAGAGAAAGGCAAAATTCCACAGTCCTTTCAATAAATAAAGAAAAAGCATTTGATATAATTTCATTTGGTCAGTAGTAAAAACTCAGTGAACAGGATTTAAAGAAACTTCCTTAATCTGCTCAGTGATATTTATTGAATAATCTGTGATTAGGGGCTGGAGCAGTAGAGCAATTGGTAAGGTACCATTATGCACACGGCCAGCCCAGGTTCAATCCCCAACACTCTGTATGGTCCCCTAAACCCACCAGAAGCATTTCCCTAGTATAGAATCAGGAATAAGCAGGCCTGAGCACTGTGACGTGTGGCCCAGAAACCAACAAAAAAAAAAACTCCCAAATCTATGGTTGGCATCAAACTTAATGATGAAACAGTGATTGCTTCCAAAGCTCAGGAGTCTGTTCACCATGTACTGGAAGGTCAAACCCTCTCCTCACACCCAACTCACTGTCACCAGGACAGTCTCAGGTGGTTGAAAAGCATTCCATTTACCACATCTGAACAAGCTTCTTGTTTTTGTGTTATATTGTGCCTTGTTTCTTCCCTTTCCTCTTCTTTTATTATTTCATAGCTATTTGCATGATGAATTTATATCTTTTTACATATAAATGGTATTTATTTCACTGTGGTAAGATAGTATGAGATCTGCCTCTTAAGAAATTTTAATGTCTTGAGTATAGGTACTATGTTATACAGCAGATGTTTAGCATGTATTCATTTTGTAATCAAAATTAAACATCGAATTTCCTAACCCAGTCCCTGGAAGCAATGCATGCTGCCTCTCTACATTTGACTAATTTAGATAGATAACTCATAAAAATAGAGTCCTACAGTGTTTTTCTTTGAATCTGTTTCATTTAGCATAATGTCCTCTGGGCTCATCTATTGCCATATAGTAGATCTTTTCCACTCAGATTTCTGGAACAAGATTATTGTCAGGACGAATTCATAACTTGATAGTCTTTTAACTGCTTAGTAAGATAAGATTTTTTTGCTTTACTGCCAAAAGAACTCACATTAACATTAATTTAATATAATCGAGAATATTGTGGGCTGGAGCAGTAGCACAGCAGGTAGGGCGTTTGCCTTGAACGCAGCCGACCCGGGTTCGATTCCTCCATCCCTCTGGGAGAGCCTGGCAAGCTACCGAGAGCATCCCGCCCGCACCGCAGAGCCTAGCAAGCTACCCGGGGTGTATTCCATATGCCAAAAACAGTAACAACAATTCTCAAAATGGAGATGTTATTGGTGCCCATTCGAGCAAATCATTGAACAAAGGGATGAAAGTGCAGTGCTACAGAGAATATTGTACTTTTAGCCTTGTTTCACATAAATATTGTTATGCTAAGTAATATGTACATGATTTTTGTGATTAGGATTGCTGTGTTGAATTTTTAATACTTTGTTTTAAATGTATTACAAGTATAATACCAATTTTTCTAAATAAATTGTGTAATGTTTTGACACCATTTTGTGACCTTTGTAAAATAATGATATTAACATATTAAAATTATGCCAAGTCAACATTAGTGAAATAGTAGTAGCACAAAATTACAGCTTAAATAATTTGAGTAAAGTAGCTTCAATACTTGTTATTGGAAATACCTCCAATATAATACTAACTTAGGTCTTTTTGATATCCTTGAGAATAGTTGCTAGGGAGTACCATAATTATGACAAATTGAAAATACATAAATTTGGGGCGAGAGAGATAATATAGTGGTTAAGGCACTCGTCTTGCATGTGGCCGACCCAGGTTCGATCCCTGGCATCCTACATTGTTCCCCCAAGCACTCACTGCCAGGAGTAATTCCTGAGTACAGAGCCAGGAGTGACTCCTGAGCATTGCTGGGTATGGCACAAAAACCTTGTGGGGTGGGGGTATAAAATTCAATTTTAAGACTGGGAGACTGAATTTTCCTAATCTTCACTGGGTCAAAATACTTGTTTTTAAAAATACTAGTGTGGTGTTATACCATCACAGAAAAAAATGAATGCTAGAGAATTTTGGCATGATTTAAGTTTGTTTACCTACTACATAACCTAGAAACTTGACTGGTAACTAATGCAGTATTTTTTGTGGTTATGTGTTGTTTTTTTTTTAAAGGATATCCAAGAAGCAAACTTCAAGACATCAAGTAGCCGACTGCTTGCTGCTGTTATGTCGGCTCTTTGTCACACTTCTGTTAAGCTGACTTCTATATTTCCAATTGCATATGATGGAGAAGTACTTCTTCGATCAATTGTTAAACAAGTTAGCACAGAGAATGATTCAACTCTGGTTCATCGTTTTCCCCTTTTGGTAGCACAGATGGAAAAACTCAGCCAGGTAGATTTTCTTTTTAAATACTCTTTCTTTTGAACAACAACAACAAAAGAATGCAGGTACATTTATCTTCCTGATTCTTGTGAATCAGCAAATTTATCAAATAATTATATTTCACTTTAAGAACTAAAATTAAGAGAAAAAAGTTGTTCATGTTTACCAGTAAATGAGCAATTTTCTTTTAAAATTTCATATCAAGCTGTTCCTAAGCTATAATAAGTGAGAGAATTATGCAGTAAATTCCTTTTTTTTTTCTCATTTGAAAGTAAGTTGCAGATATGCAAGCAGTATTTTATATAATAATACAATATTTTAGATTACCAGGGAAATAAATTCTTTTTTAAAGTATAATTTTATGTGAGGAAAAGTATTTTTTGAAAAGCCAATAAAGAGTAGAAAAAATACTAGTTTTTCCACAAAAATTTTCCACAAAAATTAAGAGACCGATCAATGACAGAGAAACTGAAAAAGATAAGAGCAAAACAGGAAGAAAATTGGCACAATTACCTAGTACCTCTTTAGGATCTCAGTAAAAATAATAAAAGTAGGGGCCTGGAGCTATAGAACAATGGGGTAGGGCGTTTGCCTTGCATGCAACGGACCTGGATTCCATCCCAAGCATCCCATATGGTCCCCAAGCACTACCAGGAGTAATTCTTAAGTGCAGAGCCAGAAGTAACCCCTGTGCATCGCCAGGTGTGACCCAAAAAGCCAAAAATAAAAGTAAATATAAGGGATTTAAGAACGTAAGTGGGGGGAAAGTTTCAATTTAATATTTTAATTAATTATTATTTAAAGAACTAAGATTTACAAAGTTATTGATAGTTCAGTTTTAGACATATAATGTTCCTTGTACTAGTCTCGCCTCTAATAATATTCATGCTGATTTTAACTAAAAAGTTGCTTTTCTCTGTGAATTGAAAGTTCATCCATTTGAATTTATGATTTGTCTTGGGAACAGACTCTTTTCCTTATAGTTATTTTGTGACTCTGTGAAATCTGGTGAACATTATATAAGTTATATCATAAGAAGTATAAATTTAAGTCTTTTTTAAGAATTTTCTTGCTTATCACTGGCTACTATATATAGCAAATAGTTCCCCTCAAATCTCTAACTGGAATCTCCCTTAAGGAAAAAAAAAACCTCTAGGGGCTGGAGTGATAACACAGCGGGTAGAGCGTTTGCCTTTCATGCAGCCGGCTCGAGTTCGATTCCCAGCATCCCATATGGTCCCCCAGCACCACCAGGAGTAATTCCTGAGTGTAGAGCCGGGAGTAACCCCTGTGCATCGCTGGGTATGACCCGAAAAAAAAAAAAAAACACCTTTAAACATAAGGAGCTTTTTCAATCATATAGCAGTATTATTAAGATATTAAAAAAGGTAAGTGAAAATCATCAAAACTAAAACTAATAAAGTTGCAAATGCCTTGAGCATGTGTGGTAGACTTCATGATGAAAAGATTAATAAAAAAGAACTTCCCAAGTGAAAAGTAGATAGTACTGACTCACACATCACAGGCTGGATTTATTGGCTCTTCTGAATTTTCGGGTGTCATCTAGGAAAACTAGATTTGCAACTGAGTGTGACGCAGGAAAATGAAGCAGTGTCTTTGAACTGTTTGTTTTCTCTATCACAGAGTGAAGAGAATATCTCAGGGATGACAAGCTTCCGGGAAGTTTTAGAAAAAATGCTGGTGATCGTTGTGCTTCCAGTCAGGAACAGCCTGAGGAGGGAAAATGAACTCTTCTCACCCCACCTGGTGTCTAACACCTGCGGGCTGCTGGCCAGCATCGTCAGTGAGCTGACAGCCTCTGCCCTGGGGTCTGAGGTAACAAGCCCCCATTTGGGATCAGATCGTCACACACCTCTAAAACTTCCACATAGTTCCTCTCCATAGATTTTTTTTTCTTTTTGCCTAATTTCAATCCCGTTGTGGTTTCTTTTCTTTTCCTTTTGAAAGAACTTCAAGCTGAGCTGTCTTATTTTAGCACTTTTTATGTTTTTGCCCGTCCTTGTTTTTCTTCTCTCTATTTATTTCCTCTCTCTTCCCAGGTTACCCAGGATGATGCAAAGTATATGTTTTCTTATCTGCCCCACCGCACAACTCCACTGCCATGTCCCCAAAAAAGCAAAAATGGTTCACATTGCTGGGTAATGAGTAATATTGAACAAGTAGGATTACTAATAATAAACATGCAGTGTGTTTATAATAATAAATTAGAGCTTTACATCTTAACCCTCTGCCCATGTACTTAATCCTAGTTACTCACATACAATGGGAATAATAATTTTTATCTTACCTGTGTCTGTTTGTTAAATGTAGTAAAATATGAATAATATAAAATTCATCATTATGAAATGTTTATGTGTGCAGTTTGGTGGCATTAAGTACAACTATTTTGTTTTAAAGCCATTATAAAGTTTGTAAAGGATCAAAAATTATGTTTGAGAAAACTAGTTCTTTGTTTTGTATTGTTCTGTTGTTGGGGGGGTGGAGTTTCTGTGTGTCTGTGTGTGTTGGGGGCCATACCCCTCAGTGCTCAGTGAGTACTACTAGATGTGTGCTTGGGTTATACCTAGTGGTGCTCCGGAGATAGTGCCAGGATCTAACCGAGGCCTCCTGCATGAAAAGCATGCGCTCCACCCCTTGAACTGTCTCTCCAATCTGGTAAAGCCACATTAAAACAATTTAAAGTACCTTTATACTTTGCAAGGAAACATTATTTTTTACTGTCTTTGAGGTTTTCTACTATTTCCATTCCCCTTCCATAACAGCCAGTAGATTGGTTTTAGAAACCATGTCATTATGTGATCTCCACCATTGTAAATCTGTTTCATAATTAGTCTGTATGTACTAGCCCCAGACCTCCATTTCTTGCCAAGGAACTTCTTTTCTCCATTTCACTTTGGTCCTTGCTAGTCTCTGCTTTTTCTTGCTTGTAGACTTACTTTACAATACTTCTCTGTATTGACCTCTCTGGTCAACGCTCACTGATAATACATAGGGGCAGGTTAGCCTTTAGAATTTCATAGGGATTGCATGCACCTGAGCCAGTTTTAATATCTAGTCCCACCAAGAACTTCTTACTTCCAGTTAGCTGTGATTTTGGCCCAGGAGACCATTGAAATTCTTGCCAGAAAATTTTAATCCCCCCCCCCCCCGCCGTATTTATTAAGCCTGTGATACTGGTCCTCTTCTCTACTGTACTGTACTGGGTACTCAAAGAAAAAGTCTATAATAACAACATCCCCATCAGCAAGTTAATGTCTATTTTATCCCCTGTATACTTGCTTTTCTTTCTGATAAAAACTAATGCCTACAATTGCAAGTTGCCTAATATATAACCTTGAGAGCTCCTGAGGTTGGGATAAGATATCCATATTATTTCCTAGAGTGGTTTGTAATTCTTACTAGAATTATAAACTTCGTGTTTTTTTTTGTAGCCAACTCTGATCAGGTGTGAGCTCTATAATAAAAAAAAATTCCAAGCAAAATAAAATCTCTAATCCTGACTAATGAAAGTCTGTAATTAGCGAGATGTTTTATTTTTTAATGTTGAATGTTGTTATGCCATCACTGTATACATTCATAGTATATAAACTTAAGACACTTTGGTTTTCAAATGAGATAGAATTCCTACATCTCTATGTAGTATAGTTCAAAACTTATTACTGTACAGCAGGACTTCTTTAACTGTTCCCACTTGTGACCCCTTAACTGTTCCCATTTGTGACCCCTAGCCCCTAGAAATTTTTTACCATTTGAGTATACAGGTGTACAAAATAGGCCTCAAACCAAACATTTTTTGAAAATAGAAACCCCATATGGTGTTGCAATCAGTAGTTTAAGAAGCTAGTGTCTATAGAATATTGATAAAATTGTTGATGTCTCATTTCAAATAATAATTCATTTATGTTAGAACTGTTGCAGTATACAAGTTTATGTTCTTACACTTAAAGCAAATGAAGTATATAGTGTAATAACACTAAAGAAGATACTGGAAGTGATATTTATTGTGTGAATTTAAAATGATAAAATATAGTCTTATTGATGATTAATCTTTTACTATAATGTAACTTTAGGAAGCTTTCAACCCACTTGTTAAGTTAGGTTATTTTATTCAACTCCTCAGAAGCCTCTAGATAGCTTGTTTAAGATGTGTTGTTAGCATTCAGATCCAAACTGATGATGTTACTATTTTTGTTCATAGGTTGACGGACTTAATTCTCTTCACTCTGTAAAAGCCAGTGCTAACCGGTTCACAAAAACAAGTCAGGGACGAAGTTGGAACACTGGAAATGGGTCCCCTGATGCCATCTGTTTTTCAGTAGACAAGCCTGGAATAGTTGTGGTTGGTTTCTCTGTCTATGGAGGAGGTGGCATTCATGAGTATGAATTGGAAGTGTTGGTTGATGATGTAAGTCTCACTCTTGCTGTGTGGATTGGGTGTCAGGACTTAACTATCTTACGATGTTCTAAACCTTGATGGTTTTGCAGACCTCTCAGAAGTTGATGACATTAAAGAAATGGAAAGAGAGCGATTCTACACGTTTGCTTATAAACCATTTATAATTACTCCTGCCTTATAATTTTTGTACTTCCAGGAAAAATTCGAAGGAGAAGATTAGAACTTAGATACTTAAACCTCTAGTTACAGATTTTGAGTAGGTTTTTTTACTTTTAACTGATTTTTTTTTTCCCAACCAAAGCAATATTCAGACCTGGGAGATTGTGCAAAGGGCTAGAGCATATGCTTTGCATGTGAGAGGCCACAGTTTGATCCTGGCACCACATAGTCCTCTGAAAACCATTGCAAGTGTCACCCCTCTTTGAGCTCATTGCTGGGAGTAGTCCCTTAGCATTACTAGCTGTGGAGGCCCCCCATCCCCCAAAAAAGTACCATGATGATATTTTCTGGATTAGTGATTTAGTTTTTTCATCGATTGTAAATGATTGATTCTTTGTAAAGACATTATTGATCAGTTTTCTTACATCTTTATTCTCTAAATTATTTCAAGTATAAAAGTTTTCAAAATTTTTACTACAACGGAAAAGGTAGGTAGCTGGTAAATAATTTCTAAATAGCAGTCACTCTTACTCAGTTCTTTTGAGCAACTGATTTAAATAATTTTTCTTACTTTATTAATCTCTGTAATAGATATAGCATTCTTCTTAAGAAGAAATGACTTTAAGGCATTCATTATGTGATAAATATCTTTTTATATTGTCTGTGTAATGGACTCTACAGGAAATCAGATCAAAGTAAATAAAGTACTAGGTGTATTTTTCTTTAGTATTTTTAGGAAAATGCTGATGGCTAATTTTATATGCAAGTAAATATGGCTGTTGAAAAATGATCATTAATTATAAGTCAGAGTTGTGTATGCAGTAAAATTAAGAGCATGGTGGTTTTTTTTTTTTCCACTAGAGTGAACATTCAGGAGATTCAGCTCATTCTCACAGATGGACATCTCTAGAGTTAGTCAAAGGAACCTATACGACAGATGATTCACCCAGTGACATAGCTGAGATCAGACTGGACAAAGTTGTTCCTTTAAAGGTAATTAAAATTATGTAGCACTGTCACTGTCATCCCATTGTTCATCAATTTGCCCGAGCAGGCGCCAGTAACAGCTCCATTCATCCCTGTTACATGCTACTGTAGCCCGATGGCATATTGAGGGCTCTTTCAAATGAGGACCATCGTTATTTCTGTTTTGGCATATCGAGTATGCCACAGGTAGCATGCCAGGCTGTATTTCTTTTACAAATAGGTATACACTTTTTAAAATGTAAAAAAATATTCTTTTATGTAGGATTAGTTGCCATATTACTGATAATTCAACTGAGTTGCATTCTATTTTGCAGAAAATCTCTCAAAATTAATTGCAATGAACACTAGCAGTAGGTTTTAGAGCTGAACAGTATGCCTAACTTTAGATACCTGCCTATACACATATGTACTCTCTGACTTTGGGCGTGTCCTCACCTTATTACTGAGATTTATTTATAGATAAGGAATTTTAATTCCTATAAAATACTTAATTCATTGAATCTTAGTGTGTTTCTTTCATTGTACCAAAATTCATTTTTAAAATAAGTGGTCTTTACAGATAGTGTTCTTTACAATATTAAAGTTGCTACTTTATGTACCTTTAAGTGTTTGACAATAAATATTTAATGAGACTAATTTTACCCAGTATTAAAGTTAGTACTAATTGAACAGTGTAGCCACAGTAGTTTTTGTTATAGAATTTTGGACAAGATAAATTCATCAGAGGCTTATCTAAACTGAATTTCTAAAAATGAGAATAAGTCTGAAAAACTAGTAAAGCCTTCATCATGAAGTCGATATGTATCAGTCATATGATATGTACTGGTTATCAAGCCTTACTTTTTTAAAAAAATATTATTGAATCACTGTGAGATAGTTACAAGATTTCATGTTTGGGTTAGAATCTCACAATGATTAAACACCCATCCCTCCACCAGTGCACATTCCCCACCACCAATATCCTGGGTATACCCCCCTTTCCCACTCTCCCCCTTCCTCCATGGCAGACAATATTCCCCATACTCTCTCTCCACTTTGGGGCATTATGGCTTGCAACACAGACACTGAGAGGTCATCATGTTTGTTCCATTATCTACTTATGGCACACATCTCCCATCCCGACTGATTCTTCCAGCCATCATTTTCTTAGGGATCCCTTCTCCCCTCAACTCATGAAGCAGGCTTCCAGCTATGGGGCCGTCCTCCTGGCCTTTGTATCTACTGTCCTTGGGTGTCAGCCTCATGTTATGTTCTTCTATACTTCACAAATGAGTGCAGTCCTTCTATGTCTGTCCCTCTCTTTCTGACTCATTTCACTTAGCATGATAGTTTCTAGCCTTACATTTTCTGTGCAACTGCATCTTATTTTGCACCACCTTTTAAAAAGTGTATTTTCCCTACTTCTATCTACCTGAATTTCTCTTAAAATAAAAATATATATAATTGGTTAGCTTCTTTTTTTTTTCATTTTTACCTACTTAAAATTATTTAAAAAACTGTAAAGTGGTGCCAGAGAGATTGTACAGGAACTAGGGTGCTTCTCTTGCATGCAGCCCTAATTTGAATCCTGGCAGTCCAGGTGGTTCCCTGAATACTGCCAGGGTCACGTTCCTGAGTATGGAGCCAAGAATAGGATCTCAACTCCACTAGGTGTGGGCCCTCCCCACCCCCAATGTAAAGGTTATCTAAGAAAATTTTTAGCTTTCTCATTAAAATTTTTTACTATGACTAATACTCAACAATGTGGTTAAAAGCAGAAACTGAAGTCATATTGATTGCCTAAATCAAATTATGGCTCTATCACTACTGTCGTTCTTAGAACAAGCTCCTCAACTTCTCTGTGCTTCTCGCATTTCTTATTTGTAAGTTGGGTAATAATGGTACTTACGAAGTCATTTTCATAATTAAGTCAAATTGCTATGGGCATTTCCATCAAATACTAAATGTCAAGAAGTTAATCATTCAGTTTGAATCATTAAATATCTCAACCAAATAGTTTATAAGTATGATAAGGAATCAACATATTTGCCTATTTTTGCTGCTGGAACATCCTTTTTGGATATCCCCTCCGCATTGGGAATGAATAGAAATGGGTTTTTGCACCTTTTTGTTTAGGAAAATGTTAAATACGCTGTGCGCCTGAGGAACTACGGAAGCCGTACAGCCAATGGAGATGGAGGGATGACCACAGTGCAGTGCCCTGATGGAGTGACCTTTACATTTAGCACTTGCAGCCTGAGCAGTAACGGCACCAACCAAACCAGGGGACAGATTCCACAGATCCTCTATTACAGGTGGGTGTACCTCCTTGAGCTCATTCATAGAAGTGTTATTTATTGAATTATATAAATTGTGTTAACTATAATGGTGAATGCTTTTAAATGTGTTGGGATGGGGAGTGGAGAGATAGGATTCAAGACATCTTAGTTTAAAACACAGTTCACTTTAGCTCAACCTCTTGGAGTTCTTCCTAACCCTTTTTTTTTTCCCTTCTCACATTTTATCTCTAGTTGGCCAAGCCCTGCATCTGTACTTTGAAAATGTCCCAAATCTGTCTTTTCTACCACTTCCACCACTAATAGTCTAGTTCACGCCACGGTCCCTCCACCTGAGTAGCTATTATGTCAGCCTTTCGTCTCACCTTACAAGTTCTTCTTCCTTTACATTCTCTATTCTTTCTATCTGTCTATTCTTTCCAGCCCATATACTCTTTCTTCTTTCATCTCAGCACACTTATTTTCATTGTTTGTTTGTTTGTCTCTGTTGAACAATTTCAGGCATTTCTTTAAATATCAGCCTCTATGGTAAATTCTCCTTGGCCTTATTTAAGTAACTTTATGCCCTTGTCTGCTTTTCTTCTTCAAAGCCCTATCACCACTTAAAATTTCATAGTTACATATTTACTTTTATTTACCTTTAATTTTTTTTTTAAACTTTAAGTAGGAACTGTGGTCTGGATATATGATCCGAGACTTTGATCATGTTTTTCTTCCCATGAGTCTCATGTGCTGTTTCTCATCTCATAGGAGTGAATTTGATGGAGATTTACAATCCCAACTTCTGAGTAAAGCCAATGAAGAAGATAAAAATTGTAGCCGAGCTCTGTCTGTGGTAAGCACTGTTGTTCGAGCTGCAAAAGACCTCTTACACCGTGCCCTTGCTGTGGATGGTAAGGCTTTCCTTCTTAAATGTCCTATTTAAGAGAGAGAGAGCGAGAGAGAGAGAGGGAGAGGGAGAGAGGTGTGTGTGTGTGGGGGGTGCATATCTAGCAGTGCTAGGCGTGATTCCTCTTCCAACTGTGGTTAGCAGTGACCCTGGCAGCTCAGAGAACCATGTGGTGCTAAGGGTAAAGCCCAGGTCAGCCAAATGCAAAGTATGGGCTGTACTTCCTATATTCTCTCTCTGGTCTTACTTTAAAGTCTGTATTTTCTTTCTTCCCCCCTGCTTATTAAAAGAGGGACCATCTTCTAGAATCCTAGATCAGTTATGCACATGCATAGCTTCATGTTGGAATGTTGGATCAGCCTTCTTCTTCATACTCCAGTTCACATTTTGTTCTTAAAATGTGTATAAACAATAATCTGATCCTAATTAAACTTACAGTAAGAGAAAAACTTCTGGTTAAACAATTTTGGTTTTAATCTTATTCAGTCGTCAAAAGCATTTTACTTTGTTATTCACAGCTGTTCTTTTTTCCATATATTCCATTTCCAGTAATGGTATCACCATTTGCTCAAAGATCTGGGCAGCCCAGAACATCTTCTGGATTTTATATAAATCCAGAAGATGTTGTATAAATTATGTGCTAAATAAATTTTCCCAAATAAATTTGGAAATCTACTATTTACATTCTCTTCTGTTTTCCTCTAGTTTAGGATGCCATGAAAGAAGCACACACTTTCTTTTCAGTTGATGAATAGTATTCTAAAAATCTACCTCCTTCTCCTCATTCTTCCTTGAGTTATCTAGTAATCGTCCACTTGCAACAGAATTATATTATATCAACATTCACTTTTGCCCACCCCAAGTATTTATTCTTAAGCCTAGTTGTACATTATAATCACTTGGGAAACTTGCTTAAAATAAAGATCTTCATAATCCAGACTCAATTTATCCTCTCAGCATCACATTCATGTATTTTAGGAGAGCAAGGCCCTCTCCTAAGTAACAGATATTTTGGAGTAGTTAATATTTTGCAGGCAGTTTTTTTTTTAACTCATTTAGTTTGAACAGAAACCAATGAAGGAAATAAGTAATTACCTTCTCTTTGCTGAGTAAGCTGAGGCACGTGTAGATTGATTTTCCTAATGTCATACAGAAAATAGCATATGGTGCCACATGTTGCTCTAACTTCTAATCCTGTTTTCACCGTACTACAGGTATCTGATTTTTGGTAAGATACTTCTACATAAGGGCCTTAATTTCCCATCAAAGAGAAATAGCACAAGGTGGTGGAGTAAGGGTCCTTATCTTGCATGTTGCCCACCCCAGTTAAGTCTCTAGCACCACAAATGATTCCCCAAGCATACAGTGAGGAAAAACCCCTGAACTCTGCTGGGTATCACCCAAAATAATGTTGTTTTTTTAATTAGGAATGATAAAATTGTTACTGTGAGGATTAATTGAAATAGCACATGTAAATGGAGCCCTTAGAATCGTGTGTTTTTTTAAGCAGTCATATAATAGCAACTATAATTTTACTCAATAATAGAATATAGATTTAATATAGCATAATATATTACAAGGAAATCACCTTCTAACTCTATTTTTAATTCCTTTTTAAGCTGATGACATTCCAGAACTGCTTAGTTCGTCCAGTCTGTTTTCCATGCTGCTCCCCCTTATTATAGCTTACATTGGACCAGTAGCTGCCGCTATTCCCAAGGTATGTAATTATGTAATTGAGAATGGGAATTCCCCCCCCCCCCCGTCTCTTTATTTAGCTCTGAGGCTACACACTGGCTGTGCTTAGGGCTTACTCCTGGCTTTGCACTCAGGGATCACTCATGGTGGGCTCGGAGAATCCTATAAGGTGACAGGATTCAAGCTCAAGCTACCATATGCAATGCAAGCACCTTAGCTTCTGTACTATCTCTCTGACCCTCAAATGTTCTCTTAAAATACACTGTTTAGACACTGTTTTTTCCTCCAACAGTACTATTTTAGTACTATGGGGGTCAGATTATAGAAAGGACTGGTTAATATGAAGAGGCAGTAACCTTCCTGTAGTTACTATTGTATATTGAATTGCTGTGCTTACTTGTTATATATGTACATGTGCGTATGAATGTGTGTTAAGTGTGTGTGTACACACATATTAACTTTTGGGCCATACTTACTGGTATTCAGGATTTATTTCATTTCTGCACTTGAGGATCGTTCATGCAGATGCATAGGGGGAACCATGTGGTATTGGGAATTGAGCCCAGGCTTCCCTCATGCAAAGCATGCACTCAGCTTATTGGGCTCTCTGACCCTCAGTTTACTCCTCTCTGTGTTCAGGGGTCACTCCTGGAGGGCTCAGGGTACCATGTGGGATGCCAAGGGATCAAATTAGGTCTGGTGCATGCAAGGCATGCACCCTCCCTGCTGTACTATCTCTCCAGACCCCATTCTAGGATTTTTTTTTCCTTATATGAACACTTTTTTTTTGTATTTTTATTTTATTTTATTTTATTTTTTATTGAATCACCACGTGGAAAGTTACAAAGCTTTCAGGCTTAAGTCTCAGTTATATAATGCTTGAACACCCATCCCTTCACCAGTGCACAAATTCCACCACCAAGAACCACAGTAAACCTCCCCTCCACCCCCCCCCACCCCTCCAGTCCCTCACCCCACCTGTGTAGCTGATAAATTTCACTTTTGTGTAATGTCTAAGGCACCTAAGGTAAACTTCTTCTATGAAACAAATTTCTCGTTGAACAAAAAACTTAGCTAGGAAAAAATTATTTAGGAGGAAATTCTTAATAATTATCACCACTTACAGTAAAAATTTTAAAGCAGTTTTCATATTCATTATCTCATTTAATCATCTTTTTATATTAGGTGGCTGTAGAAGTGTTTGGTCTTGTACAACAGTTGCTTCCCTCGGTTGCCATCCTGAATCAGAAGTATGCACCCCCTGCATTCAATCCTAATCAGTCAACAGATAGCACCACAGGAAACCAGCCTGAGCAAGGCCTCTCTGCCTGTACAACCTCTAATCACTACGCCGTCATTGAGAGTGAACACCCCTATAAACCTGCTTGTGTGATGCACTACAAGGTAGGCGCAAATTCCGGAGAATAATTTAAATTGAAAACTTGGTTTAATGTGCTAAAAGTGACATTTTACTTTATAATGATACCTTAAAGAATACTTTGTAGGCAGATCAAAATGAAATGTGTGATGTAAAGTTAGTATAGTGTTCAAATGCCTTTCAAAAATTGTATCATGTAAATTGAGATGAACTTACCTAGTTAAAACTTACCTAGTAAGTCTTATGTGCTTGTAAAATATTTACCTTTTTTTCTTTTTGTTTTGGTAATCACACCTGGTGGTACCTGAGAGGTTCCTGCAGTGCTCAGGAGACTGTGGTGCTGGTGATCAAATCTAGGGATCCTGCATGCAAAATCCTTTGGGCTAGAGGCCCATAATATTTAGTTTAAAAAGTAGTAAATATATGAATAGACAGTCTGGTACAGTGTGCTTCATTTTTTGATGATCTCCAAGTCAACAGTTGTGAGCATGTTTTAAACTTGCTTTATTTGCTTCTTTATTCATACCCACTTTGTCTGTTCCTGTATTGTTTTAAAACCCATTTGCATATTTTCATTCTATACCTACAGTAAAAGGACCTAAAAATTAACATTATAATGTGCACACTAAAAAAAAGAGTAGTTCTTTTGTCATTAAGTATGCACATGTGTAGTTGTTTGAATTGAAACCCAAAAATGATTTTATTTTTTTGAATTGTTTACATTAGAATCAAACAAGATTCCTACATTCTGATTGATTTTTCTCTGTTCCCTTTCTTCTCATTTGTAGAGCTCCCCCTACTGGTCTCCAAAATGTAAAACATGGTAAAGTTAGGGAGCTTTGAGAAATTGTGGGACAAACTGTAACCCCATTTAAGCCTTAATTTATATTTATGTGACTTTGATCAAACTTGTGGGCCATTTTTATCTTCCTTTCTATAATGTGTATGTTTATTGAAACCAGATTTTTAAATTATGTTGCTGATATTTTTCATGGAGAACATTTGAGAGTTCTCCAAAACAGCGAATGTGAGCTTTTGTTTCCTCTTCTATGGCATTTGAGTCTATATATTTTTTTACATTAATATTTTACTTAGGAACTTTTTAAGATTTATATTAAATCATACAGCCAGTTTATAGTTTGCTGTTTAACAGTCTTCTTAGCTTGACTGCCAAAACATAATTTTTTGCCATGATGTGAAGACACTTAAAATTGCATGTAATTTAGTGTCACCATCAACTCTAACATAATAAAATTGTTGGCCGGGTAAAACTTAGTAAACTTAGATGTAAACTTAGACTTTCATAAAGCATATTTGTATGTATATGTATGTATACTTACTTGATTGTTCTCATGATTTAAGAAATTCTAAGGGATTATTTTTGTAAAAGAAAGCTTTAACAGATGTTATGAATGATAAATAACCTGAGAGTGAGTAAAATCGTATACTTTAATGATTTTCTCACTGTTAACAAAATTAATCTTTATATTTTATTGTCCTATATTTTTATTTGCCTACTTCTATTCATTTTCGCCAAAATGAGAAACATTACATTGTAACCTTGCAAAACATCAGATAGCTGAATCCTTATGGAATTTAAGAAGCTTTAGTTAAATTAAATTTAAGAAGAGAGCAGAGCCTGCCAAACTACCGGTGGCGTATTCGATATGCCACAAACAGTAACAAGTCTCACAATATAGATATTACTGGTGCCTGCTCAAGCAAATTGATGATGAACAGGATGACAGTGACAGTGAAGAAGCTTTGTAATTTTTTTCTCACATCAAGTGCTTATTAACAGACTTACCTATTTCTTATAATTAATGAATTACTGTTATTAATGTGGCATCAACCAAATACTAGGTATAAAACAGTAGGTATTACATTTACAAAATAGGTACAATTTATACTGAACCGCTGATGATTTTATTTCTAATCCTATTTAAGCAGTTAAGTTTTGCAGCATTTTAACAGCATCAGCTTTGTAGTGTGATGATCTTTTTCTAAACTAGATTGACAGCAAAAGTCTAACCCTTAACAAAAGCAAGAGTCCTTTCCACATTCCCCCCAGGTGACATTCCCAGAATGTGTACGGTGGATGACGATTGAGTTTGACCCTCAGTGTGGTACTGCACAGTCGGAAGATGTCCTCCGTTTGATGATTCCTGTTAGAACTATTCAGAATTCAGGATATGGACCAAAATTGACATCTGTTCATGAAAATCTTAATTCATGGGTAGAGTTAAAGAAATTTTCAGGATCCTCTGGATGGCCTACAATGGTTTTAGTGTTGCCGGGTAGGTAGCTTTTACTCTTCCATTGTATGTTGAAATATATACGTTTATGGTAATATATGTTTAGTAATAGTGCTTTGTTGAAAATGTATATCTAGTTTTTAGGAGAATTTATTTAAGACCTATTGATACTCTGGGTAGAGATGTAGAGTTTTAGAGGACAGAACATTTTGAGGTTGATGTGAACAGAGCTTGGCTTGACCCAAGTACAGAGTTACTATTGAGGAATGATTGTGTCTATATTTTAGGACCAAAGCATAGAAAAAGTAGTTTATGTCTTCTATGTTTCCCACCAGGGGGGTAAATGTAAAGAATTTTCTAAAAATTCCTTTCTTTGGAGAGACTTGGAGAACCACCTGCTGAGTTCTGAGTTCTATTAAAAATTTCTGGGGCAGAGGGGGCTGTATCTCTCTGGGAAAGGGGAGAGAGAGAGAGAGAGAGAGAGAGAGAGAGAGAGAGAGAGAGAGAGAGAGAGAGAATGAGAGAGAGAATAGTGAAATAAGAAATTTGATAGATAAGTTCTTTTTGTCTTTAATTTTTGAATATTTATAAATCTAATACTTTTCTTTTTCCAGTGTTCTTAATGCTTATTCAATTGTAGTCAATTTCTTTTTGTTGTTGTTTGTTTTGGTCTGCACCCAGCTGTGCTCAGGGCTTAACTCCTGGCTCTGTTCTCAGGGATCGCTTTTAGGGCTTAAAGCCCTCTTAGGGCTCCAGGTACCAACATATAGTGCAGGAGTTGGAATCTGGGTCAGCCAGATTCCAGATGCAAGACAAGTGCCCTATCTATTGTATGCTGCCTGAACCCTGTAGGCAAGTTCTTAAAACTACATGAATTTGTAGTCTTTCAAATTAGTTAATTTTAATTCAGACTTTGCTTTTAGTCTGACTGAACTCATTAGTGTGCGTGTCAACCAAGACCTGAAGGGTAACTCACAGAAGGGTAACTCACAGTTCCAGAAGGCCAAATCTAAACGCTGGACATGGGAGTCTCCTGGTGGACAGTTCCACAATGAAATTGACCACATTGTATTCAATCAAATGTTTCGCCAACCAATGTTGCTATTGTCCCAAAATTCCAAACGGGATCAGACCACCGTCTCCTTTGTGCAGAATTCTACCTCACAGAGTGGAGGGAAACGTCTGCAAAGTTTAAGAGAACTCCTAGAATGACCACCAACTGGGAGCTCTTTAGCACTATTTCGGCAATATGGGAGGATGCTGTCGTTGACAACATCGACGAGGAATACGATCTGCTGGTTCTGCACCTCCATGACTGTGCAAAGAATGCTGTGAGTGGGAAAGCCACAAACAGAAGCCTGTTTTCAGAAACTTTTTTTTTTTTTTTTTTGCTTGTTTGGTCACACTCAGCAATGCACAGGAGTTACTCCTGGTTCTGCACTCAGGAATTACTCCTGGTGGTGCTCAGGGGACCATATGGGATGCTGGGAATCGAACCCAGGTCGGCCGCGTGCAAGGCAAATGCCCTACCTGCTGTGCTATTGCTCCAGCCCCTTTGGAAACTCTTGAGCTCATTTGCCAACGTGGTTTGGCACAAGCCTCAGGCAATCACAAGGTAATGTCTGAGCTCGCAAAGCTGTGCAGAGAAGCTATAAAGGAAGAGCAGCAGTGTTGGCTGATTTGGCAGAAGCCGGGAAAAGTATTCGCAACGCTTGCCTGTTTTTTGCCAACTATAAGACCAAGATGACTGCCATAATGTCCTGATCGATCTATCACCTCTTCCAGAAGGGGGATGGAGAGTTTTATTCACGACTTCTACTTGGATCTCTTCAACAGCCACGTCCACCTGTCCACATACCAAATTCTGCAGGATGGATATGTTTTTCCCAACAATCCTCCCTTCTGAAATCCGACACGCAATTTCATCAGTAAAGACTCGTACAGCACCCAGTCCAGACAAAGTCAGACCCGAACATCTGAAGAATCTGCCGCCGGTACTAGTCAATACACTGGCTCAGCTCTTCACACACTACCTGCCCGTATACAAGGTTCTGTCCCAGTGGAAAACCAGCAGGACCGTCCTGTTATACAAGAAGGGAGACATCCACGACATTTGCAGCTATCGCCCAATCTGCCTGTTGTCCGTTGTCTACAAGTTGTTCACTCAAGTCATCCTGAATAACATAGGCAGAACACTAGACGAAGGACAACCATGTGAGCAAGCTGGGTTCCAAAAAGGTCAGCACAATGGACCATATCCACACAATGACCAAGCTCATGGAAATTTTGCAAGAGTTCAAGATGCCACTCTGTCTAAGAAGGCCTTTGATTCTGTTGAGACTGAAGCGGTCATTGAAGCACTAACCAAACAGGGCATTCAACTCAGTACGTCAAGATCCTCCCCAAGCTAAATTACGGATTCACCACCAGGATCTCACCATTCTACAAGGAAGTGATCATTGACGTAAAGAGGGGTTTGGCAGGATGATACTATTTCACCAAAACTTTTCAGTGCCACCCTCGAGAACGTCATGTGACGAC
Organism: Sorex araneus; assembly: GCF_027595985.1. Classification (NCBI taxonomy): domain Eukaryota; kingdom Metazoa; phylum Chordata; class Mammalia; order Eulipotyphla; family Soricidae; genus Sorex; species Sorex araneus. The sequence continues at coordinate 272,293,101 of NC_073302.1, read as the reverse complement.
TGGAATGGGAAGGAATGGGAGTGAAGATACAGTTGGCAACTACACCACCTCCGCTTCGCTGATGACATCGTTCTCATAGCAGCAAACATTAGCCAAGCTGCACAGATGCTGGCTGACTTCGACTGTGAGTGTGGAAAGGTCGGACTGCAGCTGAATCTCACTAGGATAGTGTTCATGAAGAACGAACTCATCCCTGACGTTCCATTTGCTCTCAGTGGAACGAACATCTTCAAATGCAGCAGCTATGTGTACCTGGGTCGAGAACTCATCATGAGGAACGACTTGGCACCAGAACTGCGCAGGAGGAAGAGAGCAGCGTGGAATGCCTTCAAGAGTGTCAAAGAAGTGGTTAAGAGGATGAAGAACCTCTAGCTCTGGGCACATCTTTTTGACTCCACTGTTCTTCCTGCACTAACATACGCCTCAAGAGACCTTGGCCCTATGCAAAAAGGATGACAGTGCTATTCGGGTATACCAAAAAGGAATCAAAAGAGCTATGCTTGGAGTATCACGTTTCACTCAAGTGAGAGAAGGAATCTGGAGTTCCGACCTCCGTCGACATCAAGAATCAGGGAAGCTGTCTCATTTGCCAATGCGTCAAAAATCAGATGGGCCGGACACGTAATGTGATTTAGAGAACAACTGGACTAGAGCTGTTACTGACTGGATTCCACAGGACGTCAAAAAAGACCAACTGGCCACCCACTTATGACATGGTCAGACTTCTTCATCAAAACGCTGAACAAATGGTTTGAGGCTCTTCATGTTACCTGGAGTGAGCTGATACCATTGGGCTAAACTAGCACGTGACAGGGACGAATGAAGACGTTACTGGTACCCGCTCCAGCAAATCGAAGATCAATGGGATGACAACAGATACAAGTGACAAGTGAACTCATTAGTGAAGAGATCTGGGAAATCCATTTGCAAAGATAAAGAATTGCTTCTCAGAGACAGAAATGTCTAATACAGGTTAACCTCAAAACTGATAGACCATTGAAAAATGATTGCTTATGTTATTCAAAGGTTGGGTATTTAGAGAATTTCATCAGAAAGAAAAATAGTTAACTTGGGATGCCACTTGCCCTTAGTGGGTTTTTGGTGGTTTTTTTTTTTATTATTATTTTGTGGGGACTGGGGCTGGTTGATGTTTGATTGTTTTTTTTTAAGAACATTTTTGAATAGATATAGGAACTTAGAAGAAATGAAGAAATCTATTAGGTATCAGATTTGTACGATTACCGAACTTGAGCCCGGCAAGCTACGGAGAGTATCGAGCCCGCGCGGCAGAGCCTGGCAAGCTACCCGTGCGTATTGGATATGCCAAAAACAGTAATAATAAGTCTCTCAATGAGAGACGTTACTGGTGCCCACTCGAACAAATCGATGAGCAACGGGATGACAGTGACAGTGACCGAACTTGAGGTGGATATAGCACTGTAGCACTCTCTTCCCGTTCATCAATTTGCTTAATCGGGCACCAGTAACGTCTCCATTGTGAGACTTATTGCTACTGTTTTTGGCATATTGAATATGCCATGGGTAGCTTGCCAGGCTCTGCTGTGCACTCTGCCGTGTGGGTGGTATACTCTTGGTAGCTTGCCAGGGTCTCCGACAGGGACGGAGGAGTCGAACCCGGGTTGGCCGTGTGCAAGGCAAACACTGCCCTACCTGCTGATATAAGGTAGGGAAATTCTAATAAAGTTGTTTCTGATCTTGAATTCAATACTGGTTTGTTTCTCTCCCCTCCCCCACTTAGGAAATGAAGCTCTTTTTTCATTGGAGACTGCATCTGATTATGTAAAGGATGACAAAGCTTCTTTCTATGGTTTCAAGTGTTTTGCAATTGGATATGAGTTTAGCCCTGGTCCTGATGAGGTAAGAATGAGTTGTCCTCTGATTCATTTAAGGAAGATTGTTCTTCCTGGGGATGCTATTGACTTATATTGTGTTTGCTGACTATAATTAAAGTCTGAAATTTAAGTAAGGGTCTTGCAGTACAAAATGTGTAGTTTGTACAGCAGTCTGAATCTGTGCAATGTGATTCATCTTGTGACAATTTAATATGGATGTGCTAGTTCAAAATCCTCTCAGATGGCTATACCTTATCTTTCTGAGCAAACGGTAGAACTTGATTTCAAAACGAAAATAACTCATTTCTCCTATAGTTTCCTAATCATGCAGTAATGCAAAATCAACTTTGAGAAGTACTAGTGTCTTGTCAAAGCAATGAACTGAGAGTTACTTTGACAGTAAATCTCTATGACTAAGCTTTGAATGGGCTTGTAACAATATTGAATTTAACCATTAGCTTATGAGTTAAGATTGAATGCAAGTCACGTTTTGTTGATAATTCTACATTCCACACAATTTTTAATACAGTTTTTCTGTATTAATTCTGTAGGGAGTAATTCAGTTGGAAAAAGAATTGGCCAATCTTGGTGGTGTTTGTGCAGCAGCTCTGATGAAGAAAGATCTAGCACTTCCTATTGGTAAGCTTAATCAAGTATTAGTCTTTATTTTTAACGTTAATTTTAATAATATGTTTAGTATAGAATGTTCTGAAGATAGAATTGCAAAATAAATTCCATAGTAAGAATCCAATAGGAATAGTAATTGTTGATAAACTCGTATTCTGATGCTTTTCTTGTTGGAGATGGATGAATTTCTTCCAGTTATTTTTAATTCATAAATGTACATAAACAACCTTCTTATTCATGTACTTGCTCTGTACCAAAGCACCAGGACATGCTCTAGATACAGAGTAGTCAACCAGTATTTAAGGTATTTCTTCAGTCTCTTAGTGGACATACAGATATTTATTGCCTGGAGCACAGGGGTTAGATGGTAGAAATGTCAATTGAGCATAACTGATCTTTAAATAAGCAGAGGCCTTGAGCAGTAGTTCAGAAAGCTGGAATGTATGTCAGCGTATGCTTTGCATAGAGAAGCCCCAGTTTCATACCTGGCACTGTATGGTTTCTTGTGTCCCACCATGAGTGACCCCTTAGCTGTGAGCCAGAAATAGCCCCTGAACAGTGCCAGGTATGGATCAAAAACAAAAACAAGCTAAATGATATGAGTGCTGAATCAGGAAGAGATTGCAGTGAGAAACGGAAGGGTGTCTAGCATCAAAACTGGTATTATCCAGATATCAAAGACAAGTATGACAGGAAGAAGAGGTCACAAGGGAAGCTGGGAAGAAGTAGCTAGTGAATTAGTAATAAAACCAGCAAAGTGAGTATTTATGGGATTAATTTAATACCGTGGCAAACACAAATTAAAATCTACCATTGAGTGCCAGAGAAAGAGTGTGTCGAAATTAGGGTGTCCCTAGTTCCCTTGCATGTGGCTTATTCTTGTTTGATCTCGGACACTGCCGTCCCGCAAGCCTCACCAGGAGTGAATGATCCCTGAGCACCCCTAGGTGTGGTCCAGTCACACTCCCACCCCTGCACCACAGAAGGCTATCTGTGAGTTGAAGAGCTTGATAGTTAAAGGCACTCTAGAAAATATATTTGTAAAATGAAAAAAAATCAAAGACCTTTCAGAGTGGTAGTAGAGAATCAGATCATGAAGGGGAGTCGGGTTGAATCTAGATACCTCTTCAGAAGCGCTTCCATGTGAAGCAGAACAGAGAGGTGAGGCGGTGACAGGAATAGTCACTACATACCACCTCTTTATATCGTACAAATTTGTATGATATGTAAGTTGACTTATAGTCGAGCTCATTAAGATGAAAATAATTACTAATTCTCTGATGCTTACGTATTTGACATTTCACAATATTTGGAAATAAGGTTATTGTATTTCTCTAATTCTTGCCATTAAAAATATCTATCTTTAACTCTTTCTTCTCAGTCTGTATTTCCCATTTTTCCCTTTTCTTTGTAGCTTCTCTTTGTCTCATCTTATATATGTCTCACTTTTTTCTTCATAACCCCTTTCAGTCTCACTTTCTCTTAATATTGGAATAAATATGAGAATGTTTATCTTGTATTCTATTCATACAGGGAAAATAGGCCCAACTTCTTTGGAAGAAATTTATCACTTGTAATATGAATTTTATTTCTTTCAGAAATATTATGTATGTATTCATATGCATATATATTTGCTCAAGTGCTAAAAATATATGTTCAAAGATAAATTAATAAAGCAATACTTTGTTTATTGAATCTAGGAGTAACAGAACTGTCTTACTAGTTGAGAACTGATTGTAATGGCATGGTCATACACTGATAATGTACATAGTTGTTAAAAAATTGTAAATGGGAGACTGGAGAGATAGTACAAGGGGGTTGAGTTTCCCACCTTGCACATGGCTGAACATGTTCAGTTCCCAGCATCAAACATACGGTCTGCCAAGTATGGCCAAGAGTGATTCCTGAGTACAGAGCCAGGAGTAGGCCCTGAGCTCCCCTGGGTATGACCCCAAACCCAAAAAAGTAAAATAAGTAAACTATATACCTATGACTTAACCCTGAAAGCTATACAAATTATACTGAATCAGCAAATTGGAAGAAGATGGTCCAGGTTTTGCATGTATTTTCTCATATCAACATGTATGCTGAACTGTATAAACATATATCTGCACACAAGATTTATAGAGGAGTGCATAAGGAACTGTTAGCTCTGTTTTGGTAAAAGGATGATGGCACTATTCAAAGGGGCAGAATTTTTCATTCTATATTATTATATAACTTGAATGTTTCTCTGAAATATGTAGTAATATTTTATATAACTTAAAACCATCAAATAAAATTCACTTAAAATATTGAAAAAAATAACAATCAGAATTCAGTTTAAAATAGTTTATATCAAACTGAAATATAAAATGTCTAGTGAATATAATTACTATCCTTTATTGTCTGTAAGTACTGTTGCATATTAAAAATTATAATGTAAGATAAAATATAGAGCTGAGACCTCACATTCTGGATAATCAGTTTCCTCCCCTTTGGGGCATAAAAAATTTAATATCGTAAATTCAGTAGTGTATATTCAAATGTATAAGTATCTCTTTCCAAATGAATTTTTTCAGTTATATCTTTAAAATTATAACTTGTTTTCAGTTTTCAACAACTTTTATAAATTTAAACTCATATTTTAAAATATCAACCAGTGAGCTTTAGCCAAGATAATAATAGTTCTTTTCAGTCTGGAATATCAGACTTATAAAAATGATTTAATGAATCAAAAGACTAGAAAGTCAAACCAACATTGGCTTATTTTAATATTTTTTTTTATTTGTACAATAGGTAATGAATTAGAGGAAGATCTTGAAATTCTTGAAGAGGCCGCACTACAGGTATTGTCCCAAACATTGTAAGAATAAACTTTGTATGTTGGCTTAAAATTAGTATTTTTTCACAACAGTCAACCTTATTTTTCTTGAACATAGAGCTCATTAGTTCTTCATCTTCACTGTTAGTTTTAAAGCTATTGCCCTCTTGGATGGGAGAAACCCGTGTGAGCCCTGCTTTGTATTATGTAGTAGATGCTAACTCTGAGACATAAATCTTACAGAACAGAGCCACCAACTGCCAAAGGTATAGGAAGACTGTAGAGTTGTGGATGCTTAAATTCAGTTGTGAAAGAAATTTTATCACATGTGGAAGAGGAAACATTTCTAAAAGGAAATTGTAGATGTATGGTAATACAAATTTTAATATGAAATGGCAACAGATGAAGAGGCATAATATATATTTAGTATTGTGATAGTTAGACCTGTCATAAAAAAAATTGTTAGAACTGGTGGTTCAGTGCCATCAGCTTATTACTGTTTTAAGGTTAGATTGTATTTGTCTATTTAGATATGACTCTTCAAGCCCTAACTCTGGGTTAATCATAAAGGACATTAGACCTGCCCCTACCATGCCACTGAAGGTGTTCCCTATTTTTAAAAATGCCTCACTTATGGGCCCCGAGTGATAGTACAGCAGGTAAGGCATTTGCTTTGCATGCCGCCCATCCGGGTTTGAACCCTAGTGTCCCATTTGGTCCCCTGAGCACCTCCAGGAGTGATATCTTAGTACAGAGCAAGGAGTAGCCCACGAGCTTTGCCAGGTCTGGCCCCAAAACAGCCTCATTTATTACCAACATTTTATCTTGACTGTTATAATAATCCATTGTAAAAAAAGGTATATTCTTTGAAAGAAGGACTCACTAAGTTATGTCCATATTTTCTCTTAATTTTCACTAATGTAAATCAGTCCACATTTGGTAAATACTGATTTAGAGCATTTTTAGCATACTCTGCTAGGCATTTGTAGTTACTAGTAACTTCTCTCTATAAAGTATATGATATTTTCAGTATCTATAATATTAACTGTTTTTGCTGTTGTACCATTGCAAGTGATGTCAGTGTCTTACAATTACAGTTACTGTATTATAAAGAAGTAATGTGATTGAATAAGGATTCAGCTAATTAGAAGATGGAGGATAGTATTCAAATCCTTCATTGCTGAATGTTGGTTACATTTTATTAATTTCTCCAAGATGAGTTGATGCCAGCAGAAATTTAAAAACCAAACCTCTGCTGTCTTAACCTTTATCAAGCACTGTACTAATCATGTTACATATTTTTCATTCCACTAAGCTCACAAAACTCAGTGAATTTAGGACGCTCATTTCCATTAATTAGTAAGGAGTTTAGGTCCTTTCGCTTTTTAAACGATGGAATTTATTAAACTGAATGTGGGGTCAAGGAAAATGTTTTTTTTTTTTAAAAAATTATGATTTATTATCAGTAAATGATTTTTTATACACAGAGCATAACCATTTTATATAACGGTGCTGTGTAAACATTTCTTGGGTGGAAAGGGATCATGGATGGAAAAATTAAGAAGCTCTGTTTCAGGTAACCTACCAGACTCACTGGCAGCAGCTGTGTTAGAAGTACAGTGATGGAGTCCCTGCCCCTGAGGGCTATGCTTTTACTCGTTTTGGGGAGTCATGATATTCTCAGGAATGTTCAGACTTTTCTGGGATTTCTTTTAAAATTTTGCCTCAACAAATTTTGCCTTGTTAAACAACAAAAAGTGAAACTGTTGTATCATAAGACAGATATAAAAAAGTAAACCGTGGCTGTTGTGTGTCAGGCATGATTCTAGTTAAGGAGACCCTTCAACGAGATGACCTATTATTATCATTAAGGTATCATTATACCTGTTTTTTTTCCTATAAAATATTACTTAAGCAAGATGTAATGAGATCTTTATTATGTAACTGTTCAAGAAAATAAAAATGTAAGTATAGCTTTTTATTAAAAAATATATAAGTATTTGCTTTTATCCAATAGGTGTGCAAAACCCACTCTGGTATTCTGGGAAAGGGCTTGGCTCTCTCTCATTCACCAACTATCTTAGAGGCCCTTGAAGGAAATTTACCACTTCAAATCCAAAGCAATGAACAGTCTTTTCTGGATGATTTTATTGCGTGTGTTCCAGGATCAAGTGGTGGAAGACTTGCAAGGTAATATACTTTAAATACTACTGTCACCATTTTTTCAGGGCTTGCTTAGCCACCATTTCTGAAGAGAAATTAAAGAGTCATTTTGAGAATGCTAAAATGCTGCCTAAAATAACCTTATATATGTGTTTGAACTTGCTGGAGTATAAACTGGTAACTAGTAGTGTTCAATGTATTTTCAAATGTCTGATGTTATTTTTAATTTTTTTAGGTATACTTATACTTTTTAAAATATATGAGCACATGGTATAATTTAATACCTAGACTACATCCCTAAATTTACTGCCTTTTTAGTTTTTGAAGTATCTTTTTCCAAATCTGAATTTAGAATTTAAATGATTTGAGAATAGTGAGTTCCCAATTTTTGTTCTGTTGTGCTGGTCTTAAGATCAAAAGAAAAATATGCTAGTTTGTGTGGTTTTACTTGTAAAATTAGAAATTTGACTTCTTTCTGGTTCTAATTTTTAAAACGCAAAGATTGCTCTTTGGTTTTTAAAAACCAGAGTGGTATTTGGAAAAGAATACTTAAGTCAGCCTCACTGCTGTCTTTGTGGATATATGTCTAACAGTTTTCTTCGGCTGATTTGCACCTATGCCCTGGCACCAATCCTTCATATTCATCAGTGGGTTAGCAGTTTAGACCAAGGTGGTAGACCAGTAGTTTTCAGCCTGCTGTGTTTGCGGACTGGTGCCAGGCTGTGCACTGGAGATTGAAGACCACTGATATATGTTAGTTCCTTATCCAGTTAATAAGGGCTCATCTCATGGGACAATTTAAATGTGCATCTTGAGATAAATTGGAGAATGAATTCCACTAAGTTCAGAAAATTGGCAGATTTATTTTTGGAAGGTAAAGTAATCATCAGGATGGCTGGGAGACTGTAAGGAGAAGAAAAACAATACACCCTTGGACCTAGCTGCTCTTGACAATAGTGTTTCTGTCTCTGCTCTTCAGAGGGGCTGTAAAACCTCTTTTCCAGTTATTCAAACTGGCAAATCCTCAGTAAGAGTGAGTAGAACTCAGTAAGGCTTCATAGTATACATAACTTTATTGCTTATTTCTGTTTTATTTTTTTCATCTGGTTTAATTGAATGCAAATCTTCTGAATTCAAAATTATTTCTATGTTTTTTTTTGTAAATCACCAGAAATCTCCGAGGGCTGGGAAGAAACATGGTAGCTAGACATGCACCTGACAGTGCTTTATTCCTGGCATCACATGACCTTTCACACATTGTCAGTGAAGTGCTGGGGCCCCCCCGCACCAGTTGGTCTCGGTATGCCCAGCACTTCTGGGCCCTTACAGCATTGCACCCTTAGGCCCTTGCATTGAATCCCCCACCAAGTTGGCTGAGAATGGACAGTGGTAACCCCAGACCTCCTAAGCACCATTTGGGATGGGCTAACTCCCCCACCCCCCCAAAAAAAGAAAAAGAAACAAGAAACAAATCTTAAGAGTTTTGGAGTATTTTTTAATGAATTGTCATTAATAGTTTGCAAGTGAGACTGTGATTGTTGTAAAGATATCATTTCAGCATTTTGTGTGCTACAAGTTTTATTTACTTCATTCGATTTCATGTTAAACACTGAATACATTGACTAACTGTTAAGTCCTTTGGTTGCTATGTTTGCTTCCTGTTAGGTGGCTTCAGCCAGATTCCTATGCTGATCCTCAGAAAACATCTTTGATCCTGAACAAGGATGATATCCGTTGTGGCTGGCCTACTACCATAACTGTTCAAACAAAAGATCAGTATGGAGATGTGGTACATGTTCCCAATATGAAGGTAATTGTATGGAGTTTAATTAGTCGATATCTACATAGTGACTTTTGTAACTTGCATAGTTTTAGAAATGGCCTGTGCTAGAGTTCATTCGCAGATATAAAACCGGTTTTACATATATATAGGTAATAGAGAAAGCCAAAGTATATTTAAATGGCTTATTTTTGTTAATTTGTGTTAATCCTTATTTGTCCAGGTTACATGGTTATTTTCTTCTCTAGGGCTGTGGTTATTCAAAGGAAGACTAAGAAAATGTCAATATAGGGGATTGAGCACAAAGAGAGAAGACCTTCAGTAAATAGCTATTGAATTAATGAAATTGTCCATTTTAAAATTTTATATATAATGTGTACATTTTTTAAAGTTTCACATAGGTATTTAGTGTCGTGCAGATTAAATTTTAAATGCAATATTGGTACTTATTAAATAAGTTAGAAATATGTGAATCTAACTGTATAAGAATGGTAATGGTCATATAATGAATATGCAGTTCTTGAATACCTTATTCCTGAGACATTGATTAATAACATTTCAGGGGCCAGAGAGCTACTGTTGGGCTAAAGCACTTACTTTGCAGGTGGTCAACCCTAATTCAATCCCTCGCCCCCAAGCCACCCAAACAATAACATATTGGAATTTATGACAGTGCATACAATTAGGTTCTTTGGGATGGTGTTTTAAATGTACATTCATATTTATTACTTGATGTTTTAAAGAATAATACAGATGACCTTTAATTTCCCATTATTCCTCTTAATGACTTTTTGAGTTTACAGTGATGTGTGAAGGTCATGTTCGTTTAATAGAAGTTGTAGTACAAAATTTTCTCATGATTCTCACAGCAGCATTGAGCCCAGCATCTTTGACCTGCAGCATTTTCTCCGTAGGATGCGCTGATAAGACAAATGGCATAACCGCAGCATAAGTCAAGAAAGAGCTGTATTAAATGAAAATTAGTATAAGCAGTCTCAACTCTGCCCCTCACCACCACCCCCAATTATGATGTGGCTGTTTGAAGCTTAGAGTTGATTAAACTAAAAAATTCTTTTTTTTTTTCCAGAATAGCTTTTACTTTAGAATTACTTTTAGTAGACTATTTCAGCAAGTTAGTACATTTTTTGGTCCACATTCTGAAGAAATGTAGTGTCAGTGGAATCTTTGTCCTGATTTATATTAAAAATAAAGACATATGTCTTAAATTAATTTAAGACCAGTAAATTTAAGAAAAGTATTTGATCCCAATACAAAACAGAAATTAGCCTTTATTAGTGGCTTTGAAAATTTTGGACATGACTCAAATATAGGTGTATAAGATGAATATTATGTATTCTTAATTAGATATGATGTATAATACATATTTATACATATGTTGTACTTACATAAAGTTTTAAATTCTACTTGGTTTTACTTTTGTTTTTAATTTATTTTATTGGATCACCATGTGGAAAGTTACAAAGTTCTCAGGTTTATGTCTCAGTTATACAATACTCAAACACCCTTCCCTTCATCAGTGCCCATATTTCACCACCAAAAACCCCAGTATACCTCCCACCTCCCTTCCCCCCACCCCCGCCTGTGTAGCTGATAAATTTCACTTCATTTTCTCTTTACCTTGATTACATTCCATATTTCAACACAAAACTCACTATTGTTATTGGAGTTTCCCCCCAAAAAAGAGAGCCCTATTGCCAAGGAAGCATTTGATAAATAGTTTTCCATTGCTGAGAATGAAGAGATATGCGGTCTCGCTGTTCCAAGTACATAACTCTTTTTTTTTTCTCCTTCACGTGCCACCAAGTTCGTGCCTCCTTAATAGTCCTCATAATATGGCTGACGCCATGCCACCCAACAATGGAAAAGAAAAACGAGAAAGAAGGATATTCCCCGTCCTTGGCCGGCATAGGGCTATGGCTTAGTTCACAGTCTAGAGACATGGCTGCTACTTTGATTACCTTCAATATTTCAACAAAAAACTCACTATTATTGTTTGGAGTTTCCCCCCAAAGTCAGACCTGCTAAAAAGAAACCATTTCACATTGTTGACAATTAAGAGATATTAGGTCTTAATATCACAGCCACGCGGTTTTGGATTTCTGTATAGAGTCTAGGGAAAATTCTGCCAGAAATTGCATCACTGCAAGCTTTTACTTCCCTTTTGTGGTGCTCATAAGATGGAAAAGCCTGGAGAGAGAAACCCTTCCCTGCTGGTGCTACATGGGGCAGTGGCTCAGTTCACAGTCTGGAGGCATTTCTGGGAGCTGCTCATGTCCAAAGTAGTTCAGTTGGCCTCCAGGATTGTGCTTGTGCAGCAGCAGCAGCGGAAAGGCCCAGTTTTACTTTTTTAAAGGAAATCATGTCCATATGTTTATAAATTACTCTCTGAGATGCAAAAAGAGCCACAAACTGAAATCACAAAAATAAGGAAAACAAATTTGAAAAGAGAAAATCGTAATCCTATTAGTGATACAGTGTTTCAAAATAACTACATAAGAACAGACTTTATGTATTAATTTTCCCCAGCCTCAGTCAATATTTCAAGGGTATGTGTACTCACTGGTGACCTTTTCGTTTGAATGTATGTAATGAAGTCATTAAATCCCACAGAATAAGTCTGTGTGACTACACTGTGGTAACCATTTTCATGTTAGCATAATAGTTAATCTCATTTTAACGTTCATATTGTTCAGATTGTTGCATTTATGTTTCTTTAATTGACATTTTCTTATCTGCTTTGCATCTTTTTGTTGTATCTTCCTCCTTTTTTAAAAGAAGATACTGGTTTTTATGTTACTGTCAGCATCATACTTTTATGCTTTATTTTTTCTTTTTCTCTCATTCTTTTAACTACAGTACCTTTACATCTTAATTTTCCTCCTTAGTATTTTGCTTCTCCTTTATCTTTGCTCCAGACCTCTTACTCAGACCCATATCAAATGTTCAAAATCATGTAGGATTTATCATTAATTGGAATTAGATATATGAAACTTCTAAATATAGTATTTAGAGACAGCAACATATTTTTGATACTTCATTTATTCATGCTGTAGTCTCATGCTAACAGTACAAAACCTCTGCAAGTAAACAATGGCTAAGATTGAGATTAGTAGTGCCTTAAAATATGTGGGAGATTTAAAATAAGTGGAAAAGTATTTATGATTGAATTACCTTACACCCTAATGTTACTTCCTACAGATATTCAACAGATTATTTCTGTTGTCCTTTTGTGAGCTTTATTAATGATTGTGTTTATTACTACTTTGTTTTGACATTAGATCATTTAAAACAAAAACAAGTCTTCTCTTTCCTTCTGTGTTCAATATGTATATCATGGAATCCTTGTGAGTTCATTCTGGTTCTGCTAATTAAGTCTTTGAATGGACTGTCCAAGATAGCCAATGGAATAACAGAATTTATACAGTTAGTGAGATGGGAACTGTGAATTGCTTCTTCTGATATGTTGCCGTTGCCTATATCTTTGTTAGGTGGAAGTCAAAGCTGTTCCTGTGTCCCAGAAGAAAACGTCTCTGCAGCAGGAGCAAGTGAAGAGAAGCCAGAGGATCCCTGGGAGTTCTACAGTGACCACCGCATCTTCTAACACTGACATGACTTTTGGCGGGCTGGCATCACCCAAGCTGGATGTTTCCTATGAGCCCATGATAGTGAAGGAAGCTCGATACATCGCTATAACGATGATGAAGGTGACTTATATGCACTTGGGGAAAGTTCTTTTTATGATTACCGTTAGCCCTTTAGCAAACACTTCAGCCATTCAGATTTGAACACAAATTTGTTTGAAGCCTAGAGTTGCTTAAACAAAAATTCTTTTTGCTCCCAAAATAGCTTTTATTTTGGTATTACTTTTAGTAGAATATTTTATCAACTTAGTACATTTTTTGGTCCACACACTGAAGAAACATAGTGTCACTGGAATATTTTTTCTCACTCATATTAAAAGTAGAAAAAAGACAAGAGACATATGTTTTAAGACTAGTAAATTTAAGAAAAGTACTTGAGGGGCTGGAGTGATAGCACAGCCGGTAGCGTGTTTGCCTTGCATGCAGCCAACCTGGGTTCGATTCCCAGCATCCCATATGGTCCCCCGAACACCGCCAGGAGTAATTCCTGAGTTGCAGAGCCAAGAGAAACCCCTGTGCATCTCCGGATGTTACCCAAAAAGAAAAAAAAAAATGTATTTGATCAATAGCTATTAATGAGAGCTATTGATAAATTGTAGAGCTGGAAGTTTTGTTTTGTTTTGTTTTTTCAGGATGTTATTTTCATCTAAGTAGAAATCTCTTTGTTTTGAACTCAGATGTCTGGAGAGGATTAGCAATTTTAAAGATGGGGCAGGGGTGGAGCACGGTGTACCCCATAGGACTCAGACTGTTACTGGCTTCATGCTCAGGAATGATCTTGGATAGTGTACAGGGAACCACATGTAGCACTGGGAATCAAACCAAGTGGACTTCATGCATGGCAAACACCTTAACCTCCTCTCCTATCTCCAGCCCTCAATTGCAGATCCATGTTAATCCAAATAAGAACAGATTTGGTTGTCTGAGAATTGGATTTATCTTCTGCCAAAGTACTGGCCTATCTTCAGTGTACCATTACTCCTAGGACTTAGCGTCTGGTTTCAGAACTTAAATAGACATTCTTCAACATAGAAATTCTATCAGATGTCAGATTCATTTCTTTGGGTTTTTATATATTCAGTATAATATATATAATTGTATAATTTTATACTATATATGTATATATATTCATTTTCAGGTGCTCAGGGAATTCTCTGAGTATGATGTTTGAGTGGACATCATCTAATACCAAGAATTGAACTCAAAACTCCCTCATGTAAAGCATATGCTCCAGAATTTTGGGCTATTTTCTCAGCCCCTCTATACATCATATTTTTTACACAAATTTTTAAGACCTGCATTTTAATTATCTTTAGAAACATTGTTAGTCTAAATTAGCAAAAGGGCCCTTATTTTCAGCAGTAGTTAGAATTTTGTCATTAGAACAGTGGTGAATCGTAGAAGGCTAAGAGAAATCATATGCATAGATTTATGTTTTACTAGATCATACTGGAACTACTGTAATTGGGCAGATGTTTTAGTTTAAGTCTCTTTAGGAGATACACACTTAACCTTGTGAGATGTGCTATTCCTTTGAACCAGTAACGTGTTGATCAGAATCAATTCAAAAGATATTTATGATCAGTAGATTAGTGTTGACCAAATGGAATGGGCTAATGAAAAAGAAAATAAAAGATAAAGTTCACATTTTGAACTTGAGGAGTCACATTGGGGGAGAGGCAGGTTTTGGTTAAGAAAGATGGTAGATTCAGTTAACATCTAAATACCATTTAGGTATTTCTGAAATAACCATGTAAGTATACCTGAAAAGAAGCTGAATATACTAAGCCAAAGTGATAACAGTTGAACCTCAAGAATGCAAGGGATCAAACTTGCGTCAGACAAGTGCAAGGCAAGCACCCTACCTTCCACGTCTAGTCTGGCCCCATTCATTTCTTTATAGTATCTGTTTGACAGAAATTTTAATATATTCAAATCTTTTGTTTCCTTGGTACAGAATATCTTGATATTTCATTTGTTACATTTGGGTTTATAACATTTAGAATTTTTATTTTGTAATCATTTGCTAATTGATGTAGGCAGTTGAGGATTTTGGGGGGGCTTTTTTTGTTTCCTGTATAGATAATCAGTTGTCGAACAACATTATCGAATGTTTTATAATTTCATTAAAAATGTTTCTAATGGAAAAATAAAAATGTTCCTAACGGCTTGGTGATACTACATGTTTTTTTTTCCAAAGGTTTATGAAAATTACTCCTTTGAAGAACTACGTTTTGCATCACCAACTCCTAAGAGGTGAGGATCATTTTCTTGGCATATGGCAGGAATGTCTTCTTATTACTTGTAAATAAAATCATTCTTTATTCCAGCTTGATTCTTTCATAGGTAAATATTTTGGGACATTTAAAATTTTTTACAGAGTTGCCCCAAATTTTGTGATATTTAAAATTTTTTAGAGAGTTGCCACAAATTTTGTGATTTGTAAATTTGATAATAGAATATGTTTATAGTCAACTATTACACTGTTATGTAATACCTATTAAAGAAAGAATAAATAGATATAAACTATATATAAATTGGCCTTCTTGGTGTTGTATAATTTTTTCCCTACTTTTGGAGGGACTGAGTCTTTTTCCAGGTTTTTCTTTTTCTTTCACCTAATGACTTACAAAGAGGTTTCACTGTGTGCTATGTTTGCATTTTCAATTGTGAGGTCTTAACTTTTTAACCCTAGATTAATTCTTTCACTGCAGATTTAAGCAGATTTTTCAGTCTACATTGTATTTGCCCATTAGAAGTGCTTTTTAAAATAGATGCTTTAGAGGCTGGAGAGATAGTACAGCGTGCTGCGTTCTTGCCTTGTTGACCCAGGGTCAACACTGGTACCCGTATGGTCTCCTGAGTTCCATCAGGAATAAGTGCTGAGCACCACTGGTTGTGGGCCCCAAACAAAAGATAAATAAAAATAATGAAATGAAATAGATACTTGAAAAATATGATTATATAGTTTGTGCCTTAGAGATATGGCATCCAATAATATTCAGAAACCATTCCAGAGTAAATCTGAAAAAGCATTATCACATCTGTGTTTTATTGTATCACATGTCATGTAATTCACTTAATATCATCAAGTTAATTTTATTCTTACATGTATGCGAGTACTTTTCATCCACCATGTAGAAAGCTCTCAAAATAACCAAGTTTTGAGAATGTATCTTGGTTTGGGAATAAGCAGGTAGCTCTTACCTTTAGCTTATTTTTAGCTCCAAATTGTGACTGTAATAGAAGTTAGGATTTTCATAGATTATGAACAGTGTAAGTTTATATAATGTTAAATAAGAACATGCCGGTCATTTGTCAATAAATAGGTGCTCATATGCTTTGAATATTTTAAACCTAATTAAAATAGGGCCTGTCTAAATGTATTTATATTAATAAATATTATGTACTTACGCTAGCGAAGACACTGATACAAGCTTTAGGATACTTTTACAAAAAAAAAAAGAGTGGCTAGTAAGGTAGGGGAAGAAAATAGTAATATTATTGAAGAAATAAAGAAGGTATTTTAAGAAAGTAGAAGTTGCGGGGCTGGAGCCATAGCACAGTGGGTAGGGCGTTTGCCTTGCACGCGGCCGACCCGGGTTCTAATCCCAGCATCCCATATGGTCCCCTGAGCACCGCCAGGGGTAATTCCTGAGTGAAGAGCCAGGAGTAACCCCTGTGCATCGCCGAGTGTGACCCAAAAACAAAAACAAAAACACAAAACAAGAAAGTAGAAGTTGCCAAGCTTTCAATTGCTTGCTAAGAGATTGCTGACAAGGAACTGACCATAGAATTTGAGGTATGGTATTTAAGTTTGACACAAAAAAATCTCAATGAAGTGTTGGGAGCAATGGCATAGTTAAATTGTCAGAACTGGACATGATGAAACGTAGAGTGTTTTTAAAATGAGTTTCATATGAATCAAAGAACTGTGAAAATACTTTAGAGCTTATAATTTCAAAAGGAGTGTTTAATAAGATGGGTGATCGAGAACGTCTGAAGTGTTTCTATATGAAACAAACTATCCAGTAAAGTGGGAGAGATTGATAATGAATGAGAGACTGAGAGAATATTGCCTCAAGTAATGTGGATGGAATGAGATTCACAGCACAGGTGGAGGGACTGGTTTTAGTTAAGACCCAGGATACTTTGTAACAAGAGAAGAGGTAAGGGACAATTAAGTAGGTTTATTCATCTGGTTAAAATTTTAAGGTTGTCTGACTGCTGTGGCATCCTTACTGAAGAAAACAAATGGATAATCATCAGCTGAGAGTGAGAAGAGAGGGAGATGAAAGTTTCAGTGAGGAAATAAAAATAAAATGTACACATTTTGATGAGTAAGAACAGGATGATAGAATTGGCATTATCTAATTCAGTTAATCACTGTATCACTGTCATCCTGTTGCTCATCGATTTGCTCAAGCAGGCACCAGTAACGTCTCCATAACCAAAACTTGTTTGCTGAGTGGTATTGATCATGTTATATTGTGACTAGTTCACATAAAAATAATATTCACCTTGCTGCTTTCAGACCTAGTGAGAATATGCTGATCCGTGTCAACAATGATGGCACTTACTGCGCAAATTGGACTCCCGGGGCCATTGGGCTCTACACTATTCACGTTACCATTGACGGCATTGAAATAGGTAATTTTTAAGTTACTTAGTGCAAAAAATGTGAATTAATGATTTTGCTCTAGTTTATCCTTTAACTTTTATCACAGACATGGACAGGTTTGTAAGTTAAATGACTCGGGGATTTCAATTCTTTAATAATGAAGTTAGGGCATTCGTAAAATATACATTGATATTCTTGTGGCATAACTGAGAAATCCCTTCCTTCATTCACTAACGTGACTGTTTTGTACGATCCCATCCCTGTTGCTCTTTATCAGCATGCACAGACTGCGCTTTGCAGTGGTTCTATCTCCTCTCCTGATTGCCTGGCTGTGGGCAGATACTGTTGTATTCATTTTTAAGTCTCCCAGTCTAACTCCCTGGAATACAGTGGTCACTCAAAGAATAATATTGTATGAATGGACTTTTTTTATCCGCCACTAAGTTAGAAAAGCGTATTTTTCCATTTAGTATTCCTTTTTCTTCTCTTTATTTTTATGTTACTAATTTACTTCCTTATTTTGGACCAAACCCAGAGATGCGTCAGGTTTACTCTTGACTTTGCTCAAGGATCACTCCTGGTGAGTGTTTTATCCGCTGTACTATCTCTAGCCCTTCTTCTTTCTTTTTTCTTTTCTTTCCTTTTCTTTTTTTCCTTTTTTTGGGGGGGTGAAGGTAGCCACAGCACTCAGTGCTCAGGATTTACTCCTGGCTCTGAACTGAGAGATCACTTGGCAGAGCACAGGAGACCATTTGTGGTGCTGGGGATTGAACCTGGATGTGCTGCATTCCAGGCAAGTGCCCTACCTGCTCTGCTACCGCTCCATCCCATCCTTCTCTTTGTTTTTAATCTATACATATAATAAAATATTTGAATGAGACAGCTCTAATAAGTGCTTATTGGTATGAGATCCTTATAACAATATTTTTTCTTAATTCTTCTGTCAAAAAATAAATTTCCTGAATCAGATTTAGAAAATCTTTATGTAACTTTTAAAATTCTTTTTTATGGTACCTTGGCATATGGGAAGGAAAGAGACATGGTAAAGATAGAAGTAATTCTTAGCAGCATTCTACCAAAATAATGTCTGGTTTAAGTAATTTTTTTTCAATGAAAATAGAAATACTTTACATTGGTATAACTATGTAACTGTTCAAAATCTAATTATGAAATTAATCTATACCATTCCAGAGACCTCTATCCACAGGTGATGCTGCATTCTTTCATTTAATCAGGGCCATCAATCAGCTCTTCATTCAATAAACCCTTACTAATTCTAGATTCTTATCTAGAACAAAAGACTGTTCTGGATAAGACTAGTTCCATCAAGCATCAACAATTTGATAAATTGATTGTGAACAATAGAATGTCACATGGAGTCATAATGACATAGGAGAGGTTCAAATACAGTAGAAATTTAAAAGTGGAAGTTTTAAGAATGGCTTCATCCTTATTACTAGTAGATTGAGGGAAACTGATGCAAAGGAGGCACAAAAACTCCGCTTACATTGTTTTTGGAGATGAAACTATAGAAAAACGCTTACATTTACACAGTAACCCTCCATTTCCTTTCCCAAGATGACTGACCAAGCTATCAGCCTACCAGGATCTTGCTGGACTACGGGAATGGAAAGAGAACAATTTGTAGAATAAGGACGATGATGAATGTTAATATTTATTGAGCACTGCTTAAATGTCTAATGCTTTATGGACTTCTTACATATTTTAAATCATTGTATTCTCACTACTCCACAAAATATAGGTATTATTTTCATTCCCATTTTATGGATGAAAAATTGAGGTCTTTCCTTTGAGCTCAGCCAAGACAGTCTCATATGCAAACCCTAGTTTTAACCACCTCACTCTGCTTCCTTTCAGTCACAAAAGTGATTGGGTGAACAGTTTTGTAATCAGCCCTTCTGAGATCATGTTTGGTCATACATGGATTTCTTTTATTTTTCTTTTCATTACTTTTTTTCCACTGTCATATCTTAGGATTCTCTTAAAGAATTCAAGTCCCTCTTTCCCATTCACCCATTTAGCATCCCAGCCATTTTTTAAATACTTCTATTTTTCAAGTATTAAATATCTATCACCTTTAGGGGACAGAACCCAGATACCAGTAATTGTCAATGTTTAAGTTTAAAGATCCACCCTCACTGTGTTTTAAAGTTATGATTCTCTCTCTCTCCCCTCACTCCCTCCGCCTTTTCTCTTTCCTGTCCCTTCCCTCCCTACTCCTCTCTCTCTTTGGACCTTACCCATTGGTACTCTGCACTCAGGGTTCACTCCTGGCTGTGATCAAAGGACTGTATGTGTTGCCAGGGATCAGACCTGGGTCAGCCATGTGCAAGGCATGTGTCCTACCTGCTGTACTATCACTCTGACCCCAGCAATTCTCTTTCTTACAGATGCTGGCCTAGAAGTAAAAGTAAAAGATCCACCAAAAGGGATGATACCACCAGGAACTCAACTTGTGAAACCAAAGACTGAACCTCAACCAAATAAGGTTAGTTTAGACTAAAGAAAGAAGATGAATCAGGAATCTATTAATTTTCTTCATTGTTGAAAAATCTATTAATTTTCTTCATTTGTAGTGGTCATCCTGCATCTTTCATATTACCTGATTTCATTGTTTGATACCTAAACTTAGAGATAGTTTGTTGTATTTCATTATTTCTAAATTGTAGGGCCTGACTCTAAGTTTAGACTCTTTATACCTTTCATCTTCTTTTATTTTATTATTGAAAGTTTGCAATTAATAAAAAAAAAATTCCATTATAGTTAAGTGCATGAAGATTACAAGGTTAAAATGACCTATACTGTTAAAGAAAAATGAATTTCCAAACATCTGAAGAGTAAACTTAGGACTTTTATGTAACCACTTGCTCAGAAGGAAACATTGGCAATAGAATTATGCAATCTTCCTAAAAGAAAAGTCTCTTTCTTTTTAGCTTATCTCTTCAAAATTTAGAAATTATAAATATGTAGAAATTTTCTAATGCTTAAATGTATAATAACTATAGAGGTTCTATTAATATTATTTTTAAAAGCACTTATTTGCAAAGGGAAACCAGTTAAAAATAATTTTAGAAACTGTCCTGGAATCGTACTGGTTTCTTTGCTGGTTTTCTGGTTTTGCTTTTGTTTGGGGGCCATACCCAGCAGTGCTCAGGACTTACTCCTGGCTCTGCACTCACTTCTAGTGGACCATATGGGGTGCCAGGGCTTGAACCTGGCTGAGTCTGGTGCACACAAGGCAAGCACGCTAATCACTGTCCTATTTCTCCAGCCCAGAATCATAACACTTTTAAGTCTATTTAATGTATAAGTCTTACTACTACTTTGAGTGATCCAGTCCATGATTTTTTTTTTCCTTGCCTTCTCAGGTTCGGAAATTTGTGGCCAAGGACAGTGCAGGGCTCCGGATCCGAAGCCACCCTTCCCTTCAGAGTGAGCAGATCGGCATAGTGAAAGTCAACGGAACTATCACTTTCATTGATGAGGTAATTTAAGTAACACAAATAATTTATAACTTCAGTAAATATTTTGCAGAGTTACATAAGTGCAGTGATAAATTTTGTACAGAAAGTATTTGCTAAGTGATAAGGTTATTGAATTTGCAGTTAGATTGTATTTTGAGATTTTATTGTTTTGGGCCATATCCAGTGGTGTTCAGAGTTTATTCCTGACTCTGTGCTCGGGAATCCAGGAATCACTCCTGGCAGGGTCCCACAGTCACCTGTTCTCAAGGCAGGTGTTTGTCCCCCTAGATTAAATATTTTTAGGCATGTATGGCAAGTTTTTCTGAAGAATTGAGTTACACACATGATTTCTTTTTATTAATAGAGTAAGATAGTTAAATTTTTAGCATGAAAGATTTCAGTTAATATACTGCTCACCACTACTAAGATGGTACCATTTTTTAATCGTGGATTGTATGTTTCCTTTGTAATACAGTCAGATAACTTCTGGTGATGAAATTGAGATGAAAGATTTATATTCTTTTTGGAAAGCTCTGACTTCACATTTTTAACTACCTTGGAGTTTGGTTGCTGTGTGCTTTAACCCTGTGATGTTTTTAAAGTGTGAATTATATTATTATTTGCCATTTCTTGTTCAGGTTTTTTTTTTTTTTAATCCTTGAAAGTGTTAGTTACCTTCATCTGCAAAAATAGCTCTCTAGTTGCCGTGACCCGTGTATTTGTCTGCTGTGTGGCCTGTCTCCCCTCACTGACCTCGTGGAGTTACAGGAGGGCCCGGTTGTTTCTGTTGCTCATTTCTCACAGATCCACAATGATGACGGTGTCTGGCTGAGACTGAATGATGAGACAATAAAGAAGTATGTGCCTAACATGAATGGGTACACTGAAGCCTGGTGCCTCTCTTTCAATCAACATCTCGGCAAGAGCCTTCTCGTGCCTGTTGACGTAAGTAAAAGGTGGTTTTAAAACACTACGTGTACCTTCACTGTCCTTATTGTAGGGTTTTCTTTAATTAAGGCTTTGCAGTTCTGAGGTAAATCACAGCTCAATAACTTTACTTTATGATTGCTTGAATTCTGAAGGATTTCTTTGTAATGGAGGTGGTGTTTGGCAAGGCTACCTTAATCCTTGATAAAGATCTACCATAGGCCTAAAGTTGTAAATTGAAACTAGTACTACTGAATTTCTTTCAAAGGGCTAGGAAATGAAAGAACTTGCATTCACTACACCTCACTTTATTCTCATCGCTATTTGTAATGAACTCCATGTTAAGATACATGAATTTAGTATTATTATGCACTCAAAATTTGAATAACATACGCTTGTCTTTACGTTGGCATTTTGTGATTAGTTCTCTGTGTTGTCTGTGCTTGAAGCTTTTTTTTTCTTGGTTTATAGTGTTGTCATAGTAAAAGAAGATAGATTGATGGATTTACATTACTCTTAATGTTCTAGAGCTAAATCCTAGTGTAGGAAAATTTGCTGAACTTTTTTTTCTTTCTTTTTTCCTTTTGGGTCACACCCAGCAGTGCTCAGAGGTTACTCCCAGGCTCTGCACTCAGGAATTATTCCTGACAGTGCTTGGGGACCATATGGGATGCTGGGAATTGAACCCAGGTCAGCCTCATGCAAGGCAAACACCCTACCCACCGTACTATCACTCGGCCCCAATTTGCTGAACTTTGATGAATGCAATAGAAAACATAGACACAGTATTTTGTTACAAATGAGACCGTGCTCCACACCTGCTTTCTTATAAGTTAAGCAGAAAATTGTGATTTTTATTTCCTTTTTATGATTCTCAACTCTTTGTACTCCTCTACAGCAATACTAATAAGATATTTTTCAAAAACACCTTAGTATTTAAACTATATAATTCTTTAAATATCAGCATGTGAAGGGTTTTTTTTTTTTTTTGGTAACAAAACTTTCATTATATTACTGTTTTTATCCTTGATATTCCTGATTTAACTTTATATCTGATGATTCTTTGGGCAAGAAGAGTATGCAACTTCTTTTTATATTTATTAATCTCATTTTTAAATCATTCACATGTTTTAGTACAGTGGGTAGAGGCAAAATTGTGTATTTTTTATTAATAGATTGATGATAAAATTTGAAGAATGGTGGCCTACTGCATTAATATGGTTAAACTGAATGAAATTCATGACTAAATTTTGAATTAATAAACCATACCTGAACTTTCTTCACATTTTTTTATCCCAAGTTACAAATTAAATTGGGGCTGGAAAGACAGCTCAATATTCGGATCACTGCTTTGCATGCAGAAGGCTAGGGTTCAGTCCCCAGAGCGCTACCAGGACCAACCTCTGAGCACTGCCAGTGTGGCCCCAAAACTTTAAAATTGGAATGACTTTATCTTCTGCAGAAGAGGCAGTTACCCTGAGAGGAAAAATAGTATTTTTTTACATGCTAAAAAGTCAGCTTTAAATGCTTTTGAAACCACCATTTTTTTCATATTT
Organism: Sorex araneus; assembly: GCF_027595985.1. Classification (NCBI taxonomy): domain Eukaryota; kingdom Metazoa; phylum Chordata; class Mammalia; order Eulipotyphla; family Soricidae; genus Sorex; species Sorex araneus. The sequence continues at coordinate 272,269,624 of NC_073302.1, read as the reverse complement.
ACCAGATTTTTCTTCGGTTAGGAAAATTGTTTTATAAATTATAATTACAGCTAGTTATGTAGCTACTTTTATTTATAGATTATTTTTTAAAATTCTGGCCAATGTAGACTTTTGTGTATTTTAAGTCTGTAATAAAGCATTATATTATGTTTTCTTTATTATTTCCCCCACTCCAAAACTTCTTAATTCTTGCATTTTTCTCATTTGAGTATGTATTTTTCAAAGAGGGAGATAATTCATACAGATGAAGTAAGAGGGTAAATAAAAGTTATAAAGGGAGAATAACAAGTGCCATGTTATAGTTCCAGTTCCAATAGATTCATTTTGGAACATGGCCTCCTGTTGTTTGATGCTAATTTAGACCCCAACCAGAAGACAGTGTATAGTAGATCATTTTCTGAAATTGGAGAGGAAGAGTAAAAATGAAACTAAAAGGAAAAGTTCAGTGCAATGAGCCATACAAATGCCTGTTAATAGGTCTTCACAAGAATATAACTGAGAAAATTGTTCTGATTTGCACAATATTGAGGATAGGAAATAGAATGAAGTGGATTTTGGTATTTTCTAAATTTTTTATGTCAAATGTATTCATTTCCAAGTAGTTCCGTTTCTGCTATTAGTTCTGGCTTATTTTATGTGATTTGAGATACTTATAAATAATGAAAATGCAACAATAGAAGAGGGGAAAATCAAAGATGCAAATACACAATCTGAAAAAACACAAACCATAAAGGAAAATAAAATAGGTTTTATATATACGGTTATATTTGGACATTTGTTTCTGAGAAGGAGGTTTTTGTAGTGATTGAGAAAGATTAGAGATAAATTGACCAAAATCTACTTCATTTTATATCTTTGCATTACCGAGGACCCAATGAAATCACTTGTTTCATTGTCAACAATCTATTTTTCAGGATCCCTGAGTATTCAGAGTATTCAAATTTAAAGGAATCTTTAAAAAAAAAACAAAAAACAAAAAAAACAGAGGGGCTGGAGCAATAGCACAGCGGGTAGGGCATTTGCCTTGCACGCGGCCGACCCGGGTTTGATTTCCAGCATCCCATATGGTCCCCTGAGCACTGCCGGGAGTGATTCCTGAGTGCATCGCCAGGTGTGACCCAAAAAGCCAAAAAAAAATAAAAAAACAGATTATTTCATTCTTTGGAAATTCTTGGCTACTATAAAAGAAGAGAAGGACATAGATGCTAGTGAAAGTGCAACTAAGAGTATCAGTTGTGGGATTTGAGCTAAGTTAGGAATATGAAAAAATAAATGGAGTGTCCAAGGACTTGGAGAATTTAGTAAAATCCTAGAACAATATAGTGAGTGCACATAATTAAAGATCTGGCTGGATAAAGGGCAGCCACTTAGATGATCAAGTAGAACATTTGATTTCTTTGATAGATCATTTTATTGAATGAGATCAGTTTTCTCCGTGAAAGGGTAGGTGAAGTATTGTGGAAGTGAAGGTCCAGTTCTTAGTGAAAGAAGACAGTTTGATCTTGAGTCCGGAAGGATAGAAGAGTTTGAGTGCAAAAGCAAGCAAAGGCATGAGAGCCGAAAGTTGGTTGAGCTCGCACCTGGACCAGATGATACACAGGTGATGACTGCACTGTTATCCAGATTACAGATGCAAGTGGCTTTGTAATCATTGCAGGAGGCTCCCATTAGCTACAGTGTGTGGTCATGAAACAAATAGACATTGTTTGATCTTGGCTCAGGAAGGAGGATAGAAGAGTTTGAGTACGAAAGTAAGCAGATACATTGATTATATTTACGGAGTATAAAAGTAAGCGAATATGTTGATTACACATTTCATGGTAACCAAGGATGACCTAGTTTATACAGTGGCAAAATTAGCTGGTTTTAGGCTCGAGAGGATCTCACTGAAAAATCTAAAATAAGGACACACATAGAATCGGAGCCTGACATAGGCAAGAACACTGTAGTTTTGTGTATTAGGGACAGGCCCTTTCATAGGTGATGCTTTTTTAATGAGCTCCTTGCTTACACATGATAGGGCATTGAGGGGTTAATGAATAACATACCCTCAAAGAATTAATGAAAGTGAAAAATGCATCTTACTACCTTACTTATTTCTTTGCATTACTTTACACATCACTTTTGGAAATAAAAGTCTTCTCTCTATGCCTTGTATCTTTTCTGTGCTATCGCTCCAGCCCCAATTTGGGGTTTTCTTACAAAGGGAGGCATACCTGCTGGTGCTCAGGTGCTAATCTCCATGCAGGGTGCCAGGCAGTGCCAGGGATCAAAACTGGATGTTGAGGGCAAAATGTACGTTCCATTCCGTTGGGTCTCTCTGACCCTGTTTTAAAATGTTTTCTAATCTATGGCAAAATACGGATAAATGGATGAAGAATACAAATCCATTTTGTCTATTAGAACTTTTGGCACTTTTTTTGAATGTGCCATTCAGCTTTACATCTTAAGAGTCATATTTTCCAGCCTATCTATAGTGCTTTTGCTCACAATTTTCTCTTAACTGTTCTGTTATTTTTTCTGTTATTTTACCAGTTAACCAGGCTGTAGTTGGAAAGTAGATGTTAGCTTGAGAGGCAGAGGAAATCTAAGTAAGAGTGAGTGTAGTTCTTGCTCTTGGCATGTGTTTGTGTAATGTAGTAAGCATACCATATTCAAATAATATGATTGCATTGTGATATGTGATGTGTTTTAAAATGGCTTCCCTTAGAAGGTGACGTTTTAGGAGACTGAAAGAAATGTTGCCTGGAGAAAGTAAAGGAATTTCTAGATAGATATGTAAATCTCTATGGCTCTAAAGAAACACTGTGTTTGAGAACTGATAAATAGCCTCTACAGGTGAAGCAAAGGTCTTGGGAATAAAAACTCCCTTCTCAGGTGGCACTTTCTAAAATAAGAAAAAGTTTACTTTTCCAACTGTAGTGTTTTGCTTTTTTATTTTCCTGTAGCCAATTTGTATTTATATGTTGTGGGATTTTTTTTTTATTTCTGTTGCTAAGCTTAAGTGTAAGGGCTTATGGGTAAATACCCTTTCTTACTCTTCATTGTTTCTCCCAAAGTCTCAAATATTGCATTTACTTATGTTCAGCTTTTCAAGGTTTATCGAATACTACATTTTAATTAATTGGTGTGATTATGCTACTTAAAGTAATTTCCGAACATACATGTTCCTTACCTTATTCTTCCATTTTATTTTTATTGTGAACTTGTAATGTTAAGTATTTTATCACTTTTTCAATGACAAAGGAAATACACTCTCATAATAATCACAAGTAGAAAGTAGTAGAACTGTTTCTGAAACCTTAACTCAGTATTTCTCTGCCTTTTACTGACCATAGCTCCTTTAGGCTGTTTCCTCTCTGTGGTTCATCATCATACCTGTTCCCCCCATAGTGGTTTTTCACCTTTAACCCCCTTGAATATCCTGGTTCCCAGATTATCCACAATTGAGAAATGTTCTCATTTTTTTAGTCAAAATTACCACTTGTAGTACTTACATAAGCACTAAAAGTATGTACTTATTACTCACTGGAAAGATTTCAATTCCAGGTCATATAATGAAATTCAATAGCATGGTGTATGTATGTTAAAATGTTCATTTAAATTTTCATTAAGACATTTTGTGAAAATGTTGGATTTTCTGGGACCATGCTGCTATGAGTGGTTGTTCTTGAGCAAACTGTTTTCAGACTTTAACAAAGTGATCCTCAAATTCTTTGTGCAATTGCTTAACTTTGGAATGGAGAAAACGAGGCCAGCTTCTGGTAAAGGATTTGTGTTGTGTGTTTTCTATATGCTTACTAACAGCTCTTAACAGGTTTACTTTAGGTAACATTTCCAAATTATTTTTCCCACTTACAGAAGGGAAGAAATCTGAAAAATGGCTTTCATCTTTTGGTGTGTTTTTCCTTCAATTTTTTTCTTTTTTGTACTTCAAAAGAGATGTCCAGTTCATGTATACCACATGCCATTACTATTCAGAATAATAGTTGTCCTATCTATAACATCTGTTTTATTCACATTTTCTTTATGAAACAGCAGACTGTTCTCTGCCATAGAGTAAACCTGAGTTGTATTAGAATAGTTGTATCATCATCTAAGGAAGTTTAAAAGTTTCCTTCACTCATTTACTATCTTAAGTTTTGTAGCAATATCTGGCTCTTAATGTTAGTAAATGGCATGACACACTATATCCATGGAGAGCTTCTGATCAAAAAAAAAAAATTATCAGAATTTCACTTGTGTCTAATTTTCTCAGGTGGCTTCAGTTTCCCTTTAGTAAACTTTCAGTGCTGGTGCTAAAGTGTGGAACAATGTGTTGTTACTGTGAACGCATCTTCTGCAGATGATACCTGTTCCCTTTCTTTGTTGATATTTTTCTTTCTTAAACTTTGTCGCTCAGAATATCTTTAATGCTAGCCAAGGAGTCAGGGATTTGGACGTATTTTCATGGACTTCCAAAGCTTTTTTCCCCCAGGTGAGTTAACTGTAAGGAATAGTCATACATTATTTGACTTTTTTAGCATGTATTACAAACTCTACATTTTATTTTTTGAAATCTGTACTTAAGATTATTTTTTTAACTATTATTAAAAAAATTTAAACAAAGTGCCATGTTGAGTTTCCCCTGTAATCATGTTTCTTTTCTTTCTTCCAAAGAATATATTATTAGTTGAAATTAGACTTTTATGCTGACTTCAAATCAACACAAAACATTGAGAACGTGTTTACTTAATTGATATATTTCTAACCTTACACCTTTTCCATTTTTCCCTATCCTTTCACAATACCCTTTTGAAATTTTTGGTCTTCTGCTGATGGACTGGAAATGGAGAGAAAAAAAACAAAAACTGCATTTCATCAATTTTATTTGCTGGTGCTGGACTTTACATTTGTGTATTGAGTAAAGCATGAATATTAAGATGGCTTAATAATGACAAGCACATTTTTAAGTATTTTCTGTCAGTTTTCTTAGACTCCTGTATGAAAAAATGGGTAGACTTTCTTTTTTTTTTTTTATGGTTACTAATTTGTGTAGTTTCTTTATTCAGTAAGATTAATAGTTTTAATAAAAGTTTTCAGAATTATCTTTTTAGTTCATAATTTAAAATTCAGTTATTAGTTTTTGCCAAGATTTATCTTTCAGTGAATGATTATGGATTGGAAATACTTTTTAAACTAATTATACCTAAGTGTATCGGTCATTAAACACTGGTAAAGTTATTTTTTCCCCTCAATCTATTATTATTTGCTTATATTTTTTGACACCATGCCATTAATCTTTTAAAATTCTGGCATATTAGGATTGAAGCTTGCCTCTTTGAACTATTAACATGATGTATTACTAAAATTGGTTAGTCATATCTAATCATTTTTAGATTCTCACTCATAACTTTGAAATTACTTGAAGTATTTAAAGTTTAAAACTGTCTTCTTCTTTGAGTGCTTTCTTTATGTTTGGAAAGTTGCACACACATACACGCATATATGTGAATAATTTTCATGGATATGTAAAATGTATAGTTTAATAAAATCTTAAAGTTTCATTAGCTTATAAATGCTATCTAATATTTTCAGTTGTTTAAAATTCTCATTTCCACTACATTGTCACTAATATTTGGTGAAATGATGAACTTACATAAATGACATTGGAAGTCCACATTTGTTATCACTGTTATCACTGTCATCCCATTGCTCATCGATTTGTTCGAGCGGGCACTAGTAACGTCTGTCATTGAGAGACTTATTGTTACTGTTTTTGGCATATCCAATACGCACGGGTAGCTTGCCAGGCTCTGCCGGGTGGGCTCCATACTCTCTGTAGCTTGCGGGGCTCTCCGAGAGGGGTGGAGGAATCGAACTCGGGTCGGCTGTGTGAAAGGCGAAAGCCCAACCGCTGTGCTATCGCTCCAGCCCCATTTGTATGAGTAGAAATTGGTCATTTTTCATCACCATAGTGAAATTTATAACCTATTCTGTGAAAGTTACTGATGGGTTTTAAATCTTCCCTGAGAAACAGGCTATTGAAGTAATAAATTTATGTTTTTATAATTCAATTGCTATTTTATTTTTATTAACATTTTATTTTAAATTTTTTAGTATGTAATTGGTATTCATATACACCTTATTATCAGACTGTATAGAGCTACTTAGCAATATTATATTTTTTATGATGTTAATTTTTCATTTCTTTATGTTTCATTACTAAGTATTTCATTTTAACCTAACATTTGAATGTGGCTCAGTATACTAATGTTTTACTTTATTTTACTATAAAGCAATTTCAAGAGTCTGTATTACTATCTTTAAGTGTTTAAATTTGCTTTAAGGGAATACTGTCAATGGAAGAGCCCCAGTGTGGGACTTTCATTTACATTTAGTTGGGATAAGAGCAAATATGGGAGGTTATTATTTGTCTTTGACTTCAGTCACATAGAAACAATTTCATACAGTATTCAGATTCAACAGAAAATGAGGACTTGTTTCTTTTTTGGCATTTTACAGTTGACTCTCTTACATCCAAATGCTTTTTGTATATACATTTAATTGCTGTATCATTAGTATTAAATCTCTCCTCTCTACTAAAGGTCTGCTCATCTTTTCATCGATGACATTAGTCTGTTCTTTTTGTAAAGGCCCAAGAAGTCTATTAAGATATTTTTATTATTCTGTATAAGGTCTGAGTTGGTTCTTTTTGTTTATTTATGGGCCTGACCTGGCAGTATATGGGGGCTAGTCCCAGCACTGTCTTCAGGGACTGTACATTTCTTCTGATCAAACTCACATATGAAATATTTGCTTTAGTTTGAGCTATCTCTTCAACCTAGAATCTTATAAGCCTTCTTGCCTTATTTATTATTAAATGTTAACATCTTTCCATATTTAGTATTTTCATCGTTCTCTGTTTACAGATAAGTGTCTAAAATCTTTACACTTATTTTCTCTGCTTATAAAATATTTCAGACAAAAGTAGCAAGAAATGGGACTTCAATACCAACAGTAATGCAGTAATAATAATTCAGAATTATTCAGTTGTGATTCACATAATTTTGGTTACTCCTACTTTTAAATACTTCACTTTGAGGGGCTGGATCAATAGCACAGTGGGTAGGGCTTTACCTTGCATGCTGCCAACCTGGGTTTGATTCCCAGCATCCCATATGGTCCCCTGAGCACCACCAGGAGTAATTCCTGAGTGCAAAGCCAGAAGTAACCCCTGTGCATCACTGGGTGTGACCCAAAATGAAAAAAAAAATTCACTTTGAAATAAAAGAATCAAGCACTACTGCATTTCTTCATTGTAGAATGGAAAAGGCAGCAGTTCAGTACCTGTCCTGTTACTTTCTTCAGTTTTATTTCAAGTGTTACTCAACAATGAGAACCTGAAAGACTCTTAGAGTAATGTTGAAGGATACTTTATCTTTGGATATATATTTGTATACTATTAATAGTATAGACTTGCTGTAAAATAAATCAGAGGATGTGAAAAATGATAATGGATTTTTTTTGTTTGTTTGTTTTTGTTTTTTGTCTATTCAAATTTTCAGGAGCCTAAAACTAATACTGATGACTTTTTCAAAGACATGAACTCCTGCTGCCCACAGGAAGCAGCAATGCAAGAACAGGATACACCATTCTTGCGAGGAGGGCCAGGCATGTATAAGGTAGTGAAGACGGGACCGTCCGGTCACAACATCCGAAGCTGCCCTAACCTTAGAGGTATCCCAATTGGAATGTTAGTTCTGGGAAACAAAGTCAAAGCAGTGGGAGAGGTATGGATTCTTGTAGCTTCCTGAATTCTAAGATACTCATTTTTAATATAATAAAGCTGAAGCATCTCATTCTTCTAAACTCTGCCAATTCTGTTTTAAAATTTTTAATGTTCATGTTCTTTGTCTTGTATTTAGAATAGTAACATAACTTTTCTGTTTCTCTTCTAATAATTTTATTTTCATATTATTCTTGTGAAATCTAATATTGACAAAATGTCTTGTGCGTATGAATGTTTGATATTTGCGGTTTTCCTTTTCCTTATGAAAAATGTACTATATACTGTCTGGAATTAACTATACTTTAAAATATGTGATATGAACCTATATGGCAATGTGATATATACAAGTCCATTAATTTTGTTTCTATTCATATGTCTCACTGAAGTCCTGAGCAAATAAAATAATGCTTTAGTTAACTGTGGCATTTGCCTCAGGGAATGAGCTTGAAGATGTAGTGTGTCATGCTATTTTTTCAGTGGCAGCATAGGCTACCAACCTAAATATACTGAATATGATGTGCTACAACATTTTGTTTAAATAAAAAATAAAAAGAGCCACATTTTTGGTAACATTTGAAAAATATTATGGTTTATTCTTGTGCCTTAAAAATTACCATCTTAACTGAAGTCATAAATAAGCAGTATCTGAAAGAACTTTTATTCTTTATGATTTCTATCTTACCTCAGGCTGTGGTCTTAATTTCAGAAGCTAATTTCATGATAGAAATGTACTGGAATGATTACACAATTCAAACACTTGAATATGCTGGTTTTCAACATAAATGTCCAGAAAGAATCAAGCCAATCATTCATGCTTTTTGTTACACGCTAGGTTACCAATTCTGAAGGTACATGGGTGCAGCTGGATAAGAACAGCATGGTAGAGTTCTGTGAAAGTGATGAAGGAGAGGCTTGGTCCTTAGCTAGAGACAGAGGCGGAAACCAGTACCTCCGACATGAAGATGGCAAGTTGGCTTAAATTTGTGATTTATTCCAATTATGCAATAGTTTAACATGTATTTGTGTTTTCTTTTGTCCTAAAAGGATTTTTTGTATGTTTTTTTTAAGTAAAGGCAAACTGAGAGTTTAAAAATTTCGTAGTTTTTAAAATTTGTAAAGTACATGGGTATTAAATGAGTACACATCAGAGAACTAAAGCACTGTAGCACTATCATCCCGTTGTTCATCGATTTGCTCGAGCGGGCACCAGTAACGTCTCCATTGTGAGACTTGTTAAGAGAATTAAAAGAAAACATAAAATATACAACCCATCTTTGCAAAGCATGTTTTTTCCCCCTTTTATGTTGTTAAGAGTTTGTTGATTGTCCCCGATTACTTCATTAATTGTCCTTTCATTGAGACAAAATACCCTGATATAATAATAGTAAAAATTAGTTGTAAATTCAGTTCTTTATAAATCTTTACATTTAGAGCTGAAAATAATAAAATTTTCTTATTATATATTTTGCTTATAAAATTTCCTTCTTATAAGTAAAAACTTTTGGGGACATCTTATGCTGAGTCATTTTAAAGATGTTCCTTTTCTATATGAATACTAATATGCAAAATATTTTAATTTCTTATTGATAAGGTATACATTGTTTCATAAATGCCCTTGCATTAATTTGTTAGAGTATAATTTTGCAACCCAGAAATGTTACATTCAGTGTTGTATGTTATCACAATGTAAAATGATTGGCTCCATAAGATTATACCTGTTTTTAAAAATTTCACTTGGTGTTTTATGAGAGAAACAAAAATCTATCATATACTCTCACTGTCAAATCTGAATGTAAGGTTACTTTAAAATATCAAAACTTAATCTGTCATCATAATATCTCTTTATTCTCTAAATAGGAATAAGCACATAAGACATTAATTTTATAGCTGTGTATTTTGTTGTAGAACAAGGTCTTCTTGATCAAAATTCTCAAACGCCTCCTCCAAGCCCTTTCTCAGTACAAGCTTTTAATAAAGGGGCAAGTTGCAGTGCCCAGGGATTTGATTATGGACTCGGAAATAACAAAGGTATGTGTCTAAAAGTGTGACTTATACTTGCATTTGACTTTTATTACCTATATTCTATTTTTCCCTGTGATCTCACAAAATGTTTTTCTAGGAAACTAACATTCAAAATATTTATAAATATTAACATTCAAAATGTTTTGAAGCAGCCTTATTTTTTCCAGTTTTAATTTATAGGCATTTTTCCATACTGTTTTTTTCAAAGATGCTCATAATTCTCCTTAAGATATTCATCTTAAAGATTCTTTATCATTGTCTCTAATAATCAGATTTCTTTATTACTGTTTCTGGTAAATGGTATTTTTATCATCCAGTTATTAATATTCTTGTTAATGAGCAACAAATAATTTTGAAAATATTGAAAAGATTATTAAGTAATATTATACATAAGTTATATTAAATGTGTAGTTTTATATGTGTAATCAAAAATCATAATTAAGAATTTTATTAAATGAGTTTGAGTTTGGCATGTTCAATTAAACTTGGCTACAGAGAAATCCTTAGCCACATCGTCATAAAATATACATAGTTGTGGTGCCAGAGATAGAGTAAGGTTGGTAAGGCTCTTGCCTTGTATAAGGTTGACCTGAGTTCTGTCCCTGGCACCCCTCTGTGGCACTCTAAGCACTGCTGAGTATGCCCCAAAATTCAAAAGATATATTGCACACCAGCCTACATAGTTGTGTTGGGCTACATCGTTGGAAAACACAGCATCATACACAGGCTTTTAAAAGAGTTTACATCTGATTTTTCATCCAAACTTGCATTTCTATGTAAATTCAGATACATTCATCTTCTTTTCTATGTACCTGGTCCTGATCCTTCAAAATTAGTCATATATCAGCAGTAACATATTGTTGGATGATGAATGTGAAGTACAGATAGCTTAATAAAAGTAATTTTACTTTAACCTCTTGTCTTAGCCAATTCCCAGGATTTGATTTTCTGTGTCATATCTAGCATTTTCATACCTGATTTGTGGAACAAGTGAAATAATGAGATAGGCACAATGCAAAATTATATCACTGCATAGAAAATATCAAATTTAAAATAAAACTAATTTCTATATATTTGCTGATTGTACTTAAATGGAAGAAACCTATCCTTAAGATTTATTTTTGTCCTACTCAGTTGTAGTTGCCTGTTCTATAGGCTTAAGTATTATCTGCTTGCACATTACTAGTAGCTCAGATTTCAGTTAAGTGACAGCTTAAGTGAGGTAAACTCTTTCTAAGTAAGGTAAATGCTTGGTGATGTTTCACTCATATCCCTTTCTTTGTCAGTCCTTAAAACTTCAGTGTGTACTTAACCCACTACACTTCTATAATCTATTTTTAGTCATGCTCATTAATTTGAATTGTTTGCTTCAATCTCTAAAATGTCTATAAATTGTGCATGTGCCTATCACTGTGACTTACTAAAACACTGTTAGAATAAAAACCAGCTTTCAAGAGATACAATTGTTGCTGAGGACATTAAAAAATACTGAATTTTTACATTTTAAAAGTGTGGTTTTGCTAATATTGCTAATATTGTTAAAAACCATGTTCCCTTATTTATAGGCTGGTTTAGAGTAAGGAAATAATGTGAAGTTTATATACCTAATTTTATAATCTTTAATAGTAGTTCCTTTTTTTCAGGAACTTTATACTAGCCACAATAAGAAATTGGGATTTTGTTTTTGACGATTTTGTTTGTTTTGTTTATATGTAATATTAAGCAGTGTGATTTACAAAACTGCTACTGATTTGGTTTCATAAATAAAAATTACAGCACCCTCCTTCCACTAACCTGCCCACCTTCTTCCACCCTTTTCTGTGTCTTCCCCCAGCCCTCTGTAAATTGTTTTTAAAAATAACGTTTTTCACTCTTGAATCCTGTAAAATTTTACTCTTTTAAAATACTCCCTCTAATCTTTAGTATTTTAAAAGTAAAGCCTGTGCATTTTGTGTACAGGAATCTCTGCATATAATTTTTTTCTTCATTTTTCTTCATTGGAAGTTTTCAGTTTGGAAATGGCTGGAAAATTACTGTTTTTCAGCTTTGCATCAATTAGTTAAGATTTTTTTTTATCTTCTTTAGCACCGTTTTAATTGTTTAAAATGCATGTCTTAAAAATAAGTAGCTTAGTTAAGTATGTTGTTTCATATTTTAAAGGTTTTTTGATTGAAGTCCTTTGTATTTGATTTTAAAGATGTGTCCAAAAAAAATGTTTTTTCCATACCTGGAGGTACTTAGGGCTTACTCCTGGCTCTTTGCTCAGGGATCACTCCTGGTGGGGCTTCAGGGACCACATGGGGTGCTGGGGATTGACCCCGGGTTAGCTGTGTGCAAGGCAAGTACCCTACACACTGTACTCTCTCCAGACTCCAAAATTTATTTTTGAGATTAATTTTCAGTTTGGATAGCTTATATTCCTTCTTGCATGTTTTATAGATTTTTAATAATTATCCAAGTAAGAGAGTTTATGCTTTAATATAAACATATTATTATGTTAATAACATATACTTTATACTTATAGTTATACATTTTTTAAAAAACCTGTATCCATATTACTTGCTTATTTTCTGTATAAAGTATACTTCCTATGAAACAGTGATTTAGTCATTATAGATGTCATCACTACTTAGCTCTTCATTTATTCTTGTATGATATTGAAGCAGGTTGTATGGTTCACCATAGACTCGGGGTTCTCTATGCTTCCACTAGATGTTGAATGTGAATCTAAATGGGTTTGTTTAGGTAGGTGGTCGTGTTAAGACTTTGGTCAAGTGCTTCCCTATGAAAGCATACTGAAAAATTTGGTCCCTAATTTGAGGATAGCCATTATCAAGCTTGATGCATTTTCTAATGGGCATAGTTTAATTTAGAGTTTGACTTGATCACGATGTCATAAAGCACCATTTACTTTGCCATTTTGGATGTTAAGAAATAACAAGTTGTAGTCTTGACTGTTTTGCCCACTGCAGGTGACCAACTGAGTGCCATATTGAATTCCATTCAATCACGGCCCAATCTCCCAGCTCCTTCCATCTTTGATCAAGCTGCAAAACCTCCCTCTTCCCTAGTCCACAGCCCATTTGTGTTCGGACAGCCCCTTTCCTTCCAGCAGCCTCAGCTTCAGAGTAAGTCTGTCAGCCTTACCTGCCTCATCAAGCGATTTCTGAAGCTTTGTTCTGAGTTGTTCATCAGTTACTAAATATTTACCAACTCACTTCATTGGTTTTATTTAATGTCAGGTGTTAAGCCCTTCCCACATTTTTAAGCGATTTAAACTATTCTGAGCTAAGACTTTCTGCAGCTTTAGACATTTGCGTTTAATCATACATTTTATGACTATTACGCCTTATTTTAATTTTAAAGAAATACGTACTAGAAACATGTTGTACAGTCCTTAACTTAAAAAGTTAAATATGTAAAACTATGCTAAGCATCAGTTACAGGGTTTTTTTGGTTTGTTTTGCATTGGATTTTAATTACTTACAGATGCCCCACCACCTCCTTCATTATGCCAGTATAGTAAAGAGAGACTGTGGGCAGTTTTGTCTCTTTTAAGTGAATTTGATATCCATGGAAAGAATAGCAATTTAAGATTCTAAATCTCCTCAAGCATTGCCTCTCCTTTTGCCTTGCATGTGTGTCATTTTTTCTTAACAGATTAAGATGGTCATTTGATTACCTTTCTCTTATGAAGGGTTATCCTATTATTCATGATAATAACTCACATTGATCTGGAAAACAGATCCAAACAAATTACACACAACTGAGTGTTCTTTATTTCTTACTACCTCCTGAGACTTTAGTATACACCTCTCAGAGCGTCACACACTTTGACAAGTACACTCTCCTTGAGCTTTGTTCACCAGTCAGCTAGATGACATATAGAAATGCCACTAAGTGAAATGGCTTATAGAGGGTTAGTGTTAACATTGTTTGAATTCAAATGTATGGCCCTTTTGATATACTAAAGTATATCCACGTATAGGTTTAAGTTATTTTCCTATAATTTTTACTAGAATACCTAAAAGAAGGCCAACTGACTTAGTTTTTATTAGGCATGGGGGTAGAATTTATTGAACAGACAGTATTATTCATTACCTTCATTCAATAAAGAATACTCTAAGAATATAAACTTTTCTAGATTTGTGCTACCTAGAGGCAAATGTGTTAGTGAATGAAATTGATTTGGAAATATTAAATCAGTTTTGACCCAGTCATCAAGGAAATGGTATAGTACCCAATTTAATATGATTAAAATAAAAATTCCTTGAAAACAGTAGAGTCATGTTTGTGAAATAGTTTTTTTCCTTCCTTTATGAGTTTTAGAAAAGAAATAAAAGTAAAGTAGGCATGTTCATGTTATGGAGCAACAGATTTTATCCTTAGATATTCCCATTTTATCCTTAGGTTATAGAAACTGTTTAAAGGTAAATATAAAGTGGGAAAATCAAAAAGCATAATCAGTTTGGAAAAAATTTCATGTCAGCCAAAAATCTTAATTATAAAAATTACCCTGCCAACATTAAATGATAGCGGACAAGAGAATTAAGAAATAAGGGCTTTTTTCTCTGCCTAGTGGGTCATTCTTTGTAGGTTTTCTCAAAACAAGCACAATAATACTACTTTAATTACCCAAAGCAAGCAAAATATTTTAATTTTACATATATGAAAAGTTTCAGAATGAAATATAAACGCCATTATAAAATAGTTTTTCTAATTTAAAGGATAATGTTCCAAGTGCCATTGCATCAATATGATTTTATGCATATTATATCTTCATGTTGTCAGAACTACCTCTCCTTTACCATCATCCCACAGCAAATTTGACTAAAATGTCTGTATTACCAATTTTTCATTCACTACTTGCCAGTACTCCAATAATAAGAACTACTTATATTTATTTTACAAACCTTTTATGCTCAGCAGAATATCATTGAAGTTTGACCTTCAAATTCTAGAAACCAGAAATCTTGATCTTCAGCGTAACTTTAAGTTCATCTTAGCATAACTTTCTTTAGTTTTATTTGTTTTTGTTTTGGGGCCACAGCCGGCAATGCTCAGGGGTTGTTCCTGGCTCTGCACTCAGGAATTACTTCTGGCAGTATTCAAAGGACCATATTGGATACCATGGATTAAACCTGGGTGGGCCATGTGCAAGGCAAGCTTTCCACCAGCTGAACTGTCTCTCCAGCCCCATGACTTTATCCTTAAAAAATGTATGGAATCTAAACATATCTGTAATAATTTGAAAACAAATTAGAATTATATTAAACACATTATATCATTTAATGTGGCAGAACTACCTGAGTAAACTCTTCTTGAACTTATTACTATTCATCCTAGCTACCTTTCACTTACTTTAAAATATTGAGGTTTATCATACTGAACTTTACTAATTAGTTAAGTAAGAGTTATTTATGTCCAGCAGGTAGGGCCTTTGCCTTGCACGCAGTTGACCTGGGTTCAATTCCTCCATTCCCTCTCAGAGAGCCCGACAAGCTACCAAGAATATCCCACCTGCTCAGCAATGCCTGGAATGCTACCCATGGTGTATTTGATATGCCAAAAGCAGTAACAGCAAGTCTCAAAATGGAGACGTTACTGGTGCCTGCTCAAGCATATCGATGAACAGGACAACAGTGCTACAGTGCTATGTCTGATACAAAAATGAAATATATGTAGAAAATGGCATTTGATAATTTTGTTTATACCAAAGATCACTTCTGTTTACAAAACACAGACTTGTTGTTACTGTTTTTGGCATATCGAATACGCCACAGGTACCTTGCCAGGCTCTGCTGTGCGGGCAGGATACTCTCGGTAGCTTGCCGGGCTCTCCAAGAGGGGTGCTTGCCTTGCACAAAGCTGACCCAGGTTTGATCTCTGGCATTCCATATGGTCTTGTAAGCACCACCAAGAGTCACCCAAGCATAGAGCCAGGAGTAAGCCCAGACCACTGTCAGATGTGGCCCCGAAACAAACAAACAAAACATGCAGTCATACTTTTCTAAAGAAAAACAAGAATGCTATCCTTACTAAAAAAGAAAAAAATATTTTTATTATAGCTAGAGTATTTTTAAAGTAAAATTTATAATGTACTCAAAAGTTATCTGGGGGCTGGAACGATAGATAGCACGAGGCCAACCAGGTTCGATTCCCAGCATCCTATATGGTCCCCTGAGCACCATCAGAAGTAATTTCTGAGTGCATGGGCCAGGAGTAACCCCTGAGCATCGGTCACATTTGGGTGTGCCCAAAAAAGCAAAAATAAAAAGGTTTCTGTAATCAAAGAATGAATAGTGTCCTGGCGAATTTGGTACTTTGGATCCAAATGAAGAGAAAATGAACCCTATTAGTTTATCCCCTTGTTAGTAAGTGGATAATTCATACCAAACAACATGGACTTCATATGGTACTGGAGAAAGTTGTCTTTTAAATTGTTTTTAGTAGTATTCTTTTTTCATTTACTATATGATGCACACGAAAAAAAATCAATATTTTGCTGAGTTGAGTATTATAGGTTATTTTAATATAAAAGGAGATTTAAAAGAGAAGACTACTATTTATTACATTTTCTGAAAGTGGGTTAACTTTTTTTCTTTTTCTTTTCTTTAATTGAATCACAATAAGATGCAGTTATATAGTTGTTGATGATTGGGTTTCAGTCATACAGTGTTTCCATACCTGCCCCTTCACCAGTGTACATTTCCCATGACCACTGTGCCCGTTTCCCTCCTGCCCTCCTGCTGCCACCCCCCCTCATCAGCAGCCTGCCTCTCTGTGGCACTTTCTCTCTCTCTCTCTCTCTCTCTCTCTCTCTCTCTCTCTCTCTCTCTCTCTCTCTCTCTCTCTCTCGGTTTGCCGTACAGATACTGAAAGTTAGCATGTTTCAGCACTTGGTTCTTATCTAGAACAATCATCCCCACTGCCTCCATTTGTGGCAAACTTCCAATCGTGGACCAGTCTTCCTGGCCCTATTTCTTTCAGCCCTTCATTTCTACTTGGGTATTAGTCATGTTTTTTATATTCCACAAATAGTACGTTCATTCTATGTCTTCCCCTCTCCTTCTGACTCATTTAATTCAGCATAATATTCTCCATGTCCGTCCATATTTTAGCAAATTTCATGGATTCATTTTTTTTTTTTTTTTTGCTTTTTGGGTCACACCCAGCGATGCTCAGGGGTTACTCCTGGCTTTGCACTCAGGAATTACTCCTGGCAGTGCTCGGAGAACCATATGGGATGCTGGGGATCGAACCCGGGTTGGCCGCGTGCAAGGCAAAAGCCCTACCCGCTGTGCTATCGCTCCGGCCCCTCATGGATTCATTTTTCCTAGTGGCTGAATAGTATTCCATTGTGTAGATGTAACATAGTTTCTTTATCTAGGTGTCTGTTCTTTTTACTTTTGCATAGGTATGCATGTACAAATTGCTTCCTTTAATTTTTTTTAATTGAGGTGCTATTGGTTTAACATATTATGTCTTAGTAAATGTATAGGTCACTTTTTCCCGCAAACAAAAACTTGAATACCGTTCTTTTTTTTCCTGAGGTTGAAAAATACAAGTTTGGGGGTGGGGTATTTTGGGGGCTACATCTCCAGGGCAGGGATCACTCCCAGCTTTCTGTTTAGGATACCACTCCTGGTGTACTCAGGAACCCTGTGATGCTAGGAATCAAGCTTGCAGGCAGAGCATGTAGTCAGCCCACATGTGCTGTCTCTCCTACCCCCTAGAATCTTAAAAAATGTAGCTTGGGGCTGGAGAGATAGCACAGCGGGTAGGGCGTTTGCCTTGCACATGGCCGACCCAGGTTCAAATCCCAGCATCCCATATGGTCCCCTGAGCACGGCCAGGGGTAATTCCTGAGTGCAGAGCCAGGAGTAACCCCTGTGCATCGCCAGGTGTGATCCAAAAAAGCAAAAAAAAAAAAAAAATGTAGCTTTATCAAAGTGTGTTTAAACCACAACAGATTTTGTCAAAATTAAATGCAGAGAGCAAGTGTTGTCTGAAGTCATATCTTAATTTTTTTAGTTGATCAAGAATATCTATTAGACTTTCAAAAAAAAGTTTGTTTTCATTTTAAACCATACCTAGGAATTCAAGTTTCTCTCAGCTTTGCAACATACTGAAAAGACTTCAAAGCTATTCAAGTTTGTCCTTAAAATTCTAACATATTAAAAAACAAAAAATGGAACATTCCTTATTTGTTTACTCTAAATGGCCTGTGGGGGATTTTATTTTATGCATCTTGGTTTACAAAACTGTTAATGCAGTTTCATGCATAAAATATTTTTGCACCACGCCTTCCACCATAGTGTCCACTTCCCTCCACCATTGTCCCGCTGTCCCCCACCCCCACCATGTTAGGCTTCCTACTGAGGACCATTTCTTAGTTTCTGTAATAATAACCCTCTGGGCATTTGGTATTCCCCTACTATGCTTCTTTACATAAGAGAGATCATTCTGTGTTTCTCCTGACTTCCTTCAGCATGATACTGTCCAGATCCACCCACATAGCAGCAAATTGGATTATTTTTACCCTTTTTTTTTTGGTTTTTGGGTCACACCTGGCGATGCACAGGAGTTACTCCTGGCTCTGCACTTAGGAGTAATTCCTGGTGGTGCTCAGGGAACCATATGGAATGCTGGGATTTGAACCCGGGTCGGCCGTGTGCAAGGCAAACCCGCTATGCTATCACTCCAGCCCCTACCCTTTTTTCTTAAAGCTGAATAGTATTCCATTGAGTGTGTGTCCCATAGTTTCTTTATCCAGTCATCTGTTCTTACATACTTGGGTCTTTTTCAAATTTTGACTTTTGTGAATAGTGCTTACAATGAACATCGGAGTGCAAGAAAACTAAAAAACACTACTTAAAGAAATAAAATAGACTATGAGAAAATGTCTCATATAACAACGCTATCGGAAGCGCGCAGCTGCACTTGTGGCCATGCAACCTCTTATAGCCTAGTTCTCCCTCGCAGAGAACCTGGCAAGGTACTGAGAGTATCCTGCCCACATGGCAGAGCCTGGCAAGCTCTTTGTGGTGTATTCGATATGCCAAATACAGTAACAATGATGGGTCTCATTCCCCTTACCCTGAAGGAGCCTCCAATGCGGCACCGCTGGGAAGAATGAGTAAAGAGAGGTTGCTAAAAATCTCAGGACTAGGATGAATAGAGATGTTACTGGTGCCCGCTTGAGCATATCAGTGATCAATGGGATGACAGTGATGACAGTGACAGTGATGATGAGGAAATGGAAACACTGTTCATTGATTAGAAGGATAAGACCTTTGCTATCCTACATGTCAGTGTCCTGATAGTCTGTGGATGCTTCCCATTGACATCACATTGTTATTTCTTGCTCCCATGCTCTGCTAAAGCCAATCTTCTTAGATTTTCACTGTCAAACTACAAGACTGTATCCCTACCTTGGTAGTACCCTGGAATTACTCTTTCAAAATCAGAAGTTGTCACCTACCTGATATTTTTAATGGTAATTACAATTCTTATATGATTTAAGTAGCAAAAGGATTTCTTTTGCAGTGCCAGTAGTTTATGGATTTTGAGAGACTGAAAGGTGCTCAAATATATTCAAAGTTAACTATTAAAAATATTTGTTTAAATTTAACAGTTTTAAGTTGAACAAATATAATTTGATAAAACATACACGTCATCTCTCTCTAGTCCTATTTTTGTTTCTTTGATCCATTGCAAAGCCCCCTTTCTAAAGAAATTGCCCTAGTTAATGTGTGATTATTGTTTCACCAAGTTTCTCATTTCTAGATCTCATTGCACTGGCTCTGTCAGCACTATTTGGCAGAAATGGTACCACTTCCTTGCACACCTGCTGGATATTTCTGATTTGATTGAGTTACATTTATAGTCTTTTTCCTGCACGCCTTTATTCTGTGTTCATAAGGATAGTGCAGTGCTTTGGTATCTTCAGGACTTCAGACCCTAAGTTACATAAAATATGTATGCTTATTACTATAAAGTTTGCCACCTTGCCACCTTTTTTTCCCCCTTTTTTGGTATATAGTTATTCATTGTCTCTCTCACCTGAAGACAAACTCTGTAAGATCAGGAACTTTGGGTTTTTGATTTTGTTCTTGATTGAGGGCCACACCCAGCCATACTCAGGACTTGCTCCTATCTCTGAACACAGAGATCACTCCTGGCAGGGCTCAGAGGACTGTATGGGGTGCCAGGTATTGACTACAGATTAGTCGTGTGTAAAGCAAGCACCCTACCTGCTGTGCTATAGCTCTGACCCCTTGACTTCTTCTATTCATCATTTTATCTTTAGTGCCCCTTAAACATAACACATATTCTTAGAACCTTATATGAAATGACTTAATTTATGGGTATACCATCCTAATTTTGACCATAATAATGAGTGTCAACTGTTAATCAGTTTTGAGTGGAATGTATATTGTATCATTTAAAAAATTTTACCAATATTAATATTTGCATTTATTTTACTAAGTAACATATTTTATTTGCCATGAGTTAACATTTTGCAGAAAAGAATTTTATTCAAATTTAGAAGGTTGATTTAATGTATTGCTTTTAAAAGACTTTACTTTTTAAAGACTTTATTTTAGAAAAGATGCATTGTTTAATTTTTAGTGCTTCATTTTCTGCATGGTAAATGTGTCTAACATTTTTTAGAGATGTAAATTTGCTTTGCTTTGTTATGTGAAGCTCTTCATAAAATAATTTTATAAACGATATGTAAAACTAACACTAAATAAATATAGGTTAAGCACCAACATTTTTCGCTGAAGATGGATTCAGAACAGTAGCCAACCATGAATGTTAAGTTAATTCAATCTGAGAACTATTCTAGGAAAATCAGTCTTGATAGGAAAGTCTTGTGTCCATGAAGAAACAAGGTGACACTATAAAGTTGTAAATAATATTTATTTTTCTACTATTTGGTAGAAATATTTACTTCTAAAGTCATAAGTAAGCACCAAATTCAAACAAATTTAGTTTACAAAATATAATCTAAAAAGAAATAATTACATTAGATTTATTGAACATTTAGCTTTTAAGTAAACATATTTGGAGCTGTTGTCATCAGTCCAGATTATTTCATTTGATCTTGGCTTTTAGTTTCAATTTTAGAAAAATATAAACTTGTTTCAAAATTCAGGAGAATATAAACTTTTAGATAACAGTTAATAGCCACATACCATTCAAAATGCTTTGTTTTGCTTGTGTTCTTTGCTAAATTTTTTTCCATTGAATCTGTGCTGCTTCTTTGCCAATGTTTTCCACTGTAGAATCTCCATCTCGCAACCTTGCTTCTCGTGAGCGCATTTACAAAAATTATGGTGCAGCTGGGCCTGCCTCTGCTCTCTCATCTCTGTCTCACAAACTCAAGGGTGGGTATGTGTGTGTTCATGGATGGGCCATCCCTGATGAACATAGGTTTCCGTAAAGAAGTTTTAGTTCACTTCATTTTCATTCCATTCCATTTTTTAAGATTAAAGCTTGTCATTTTATTTAAAATGTGATATTTTGAGTTAATTTGTGGTTAATCTATTTGGCCTTATACAATTGCTTATCCTAATTTTTATGCATGCTTATTATGTCTGTAAGGTTAAATATTATTCTTAATCAGCTTGAAAACCTTGTGGTCTAAAATATTAAAATAGGTGTGTATAGAAAGATGCAGTTGATTTGGAGATTATTAGAACAAAATGGTAAATGTGTAAGGCTTATAAAACACATTATGTTCTATAGGTATATAGCATCTTACGTGGCTTTATAGGTTGGGATTTGGTGGGTTTTGTTTTTTTTGTTTTGTTTTGTTTTGCCTCACCTGGCAGTGTTCAGGATTTATTCCTGGATCCTGTGCCCGGGGATCCTTCCTGATAGGCTCAGGGGACTATGAGGGTTGCCAGAGATCAAACCCAGGTTGGCCGCTGGTGAGGCAAGCATCCTACCATACTATCTCTTAGGCCCTCTTATATTACATTTTTTTCTTAAATGTGTTTTCTGTTAGGTAATATAAAATTATTTCCAGTCCATTTTTTTTATAAAAATATTTTGGATAAAGTTTTACAAAAACCTAACTTTGTTATCAGGGCAAATATACATGTATATGCCTATCTGGCATGAGTCTTCCTTATAGTATTATCTTAGTTACTTAGTTTTAATATCTTGATATCAGATAAAATTTCAGATATTTTTTAAAACATGCTTTGATCTTTTTGCCGTACTTATCTGTTTTGCTAGAGATTCACTTATTTTTGTTTTTTTTAAAAGTAATACCTAATATTTTAAAAATTTGTGTTTTAATAAAATTTAGCAAGGTGAAGATTTTTGTGGTAGCTAACATAAGTGTAAACTTTACAAGTAGTAAACTTTTAAAGTAATTGCTAAATTTCCTTTTCCCTTTTATAATATAATTATAAATTATAAATTTATAATTCTATAAATGAATTAAAACATTTTGTTTCATTTTTATAGTGATATTATAATAAAACTATTATAGAACTAGGTGTATATAGTACAGTATTATCTAACCTGAAAGATGCCATGTAAGAAAAATTAATAATATAGTGTTACAGTTTAAGATGATATGTAGCATGGTTACATGTATTGTGTAACATAATGGTTTATGATTTGGAAAGAAAAATTATGCAGGTCATTAAGGAATGAGTCCTTAACATTTAATATATTTACTAATTTATTTGAATATACTAGATTTATATCCTGTCCTTAATCATTATCTCTTCAGAATTCCTTTGAAGTTAAAAAAATTTGTCCCCTTAATTTCTTAAACCTACATGGTCAATATATTTATTAAACAAAGATTAATTGATGAATGGGAAACTGTTCTTTGTGATCTAAAGATTGTAAGCAAACGTTTGTCTATAACTATTGATAGTTCAAGTAGCCACAACATGATACATCGCAACACGATGTGCTCTGTCTTCAATAATTTTGAAACCTAAATAAAGAAATAAACGTAGCAGACAATATCTTTTAATAAATGAAATGTATCTAATATCTGAGATTATCGGTTTTAGAAAAGTAAATTCTCCAGAAGAATGTATCACCACTCACAGATGTTAAGAAAACAGTGACAGCTATTAAAGTACAGAAATCAAACATACGCATATGCTCACTTGTTCTCGGCATTGGGAGGGATGCCACACTCAGTGATGCTTGGGGTCTGCTCCCTGCTGTGTGCTAGGGGTTGCGCCAGCGGCGTTTGGAGGACCATGTGGGTACCTGGGAACTGGGCCCCTTGCATGCAAAGCTTGCACACAGCCTGTTGAATTTTCTTTTCGGCCCACCTGTTCTTTCTTTCCTATATCTTGGCTATTTCTGTCAGCATATAGCTTGTGGTGTTCTGATAATTGATGAATGCCATTCTTAGCCAATGATCTGGGTAGAGGAATTTTTGTTACAAAACACCATTGAGTTAGAGCCATACCTCTGTTACTTCAGAAATTGATCTTTCAGAAAGACGGATGCCAAAGCGAAGAATTCTTAGCTTCCCTAGATTTTCTATTATATAAGACCCAACTCCCAAAATAAATGTAAAAAGGCATTTTTGGCTATCAGAAAACTAATGCTGTAGTCATCACACACTTAAAATTAGTGGTGGTTGGCTAGGCTGTTTATGTACCATATACAGTTATGAAACTTGCTCTATAGATATATCACTGAGTAATGATGGGCAGCAGTTTCTTAAGCTACTTTTATACAACTGAAAAGCACTTACTAGCATCATTTTTGTGTGTTCTACTAAATCATCTTAGTATCTGTAATATCTACCCATTTTTTAACATTTTAACCCTTTCCCAAATACTGTCTAATCTTATTTCTGCTTTTATGAAAAGAACATAATTATTAACATATGAAATTCATGATACAGCAGTGAGTATTGGGAGAAACTAGAATATGATATTTACTAGTTATTTTTATCATCCCAATGGGAAGATTTTTTTTTAAAAGAATGTAATATTACATCTAAAATGTTCAGTTAATCGATATGCCGTAAAAGGGCTATTTACCATATTACATGATTTGACTACAGAATAGTAAATAATTGTTATAAAACATTGATTTCTTCTGCAACAGTGGTTCCTGCCACTTCTGCCTCTGATCTTAGGAGCCATAATTCTGAAAAGTGAATTTTCAAGAAAATTTGAAAACTCAGGAATTGTGAAAGAGTTAAGGAAAGAGCAGATTGTTTACACATTCAATACACGTTTTTTTAACAATACAGTAATCCGTTCATCATTCAGTGGAAATAAAAGACAAAAATACTTTCAATCCTTTAGAAGGGCAGATTTTATACAGTATTCTCTTCTCCTATAGATTATAGACACATGTTCACACACTGTAAGCAAGCAAAAAAAAAAAGGCTTTTCCTGCATTATGCATATTTGATCATTTCTCTGTTTCATTTAAAAACAAAATACAAACAAGACCCCTATCTATAATGTGTAACCAGCTAACGGGTTCATCATAGTTTACTATGTGGTACTCTCTTTAAAAATGCCTAACTATTACTTGACCAGGGAGAGAACTCAAAAGACCGGAGCACATTCTTTGCAACTGGAAGCCTGGTTTTAATCTCTGGTACCTCCAGGAACATGTCCCCTAGCACTCCTAGAAGTGGCCTCTCAACCCCTCCTTACTAAGCAACACCACCCTGTACAGTTCTGAGATCAGAAGTAAAAATATAGGTGTTTAGCAAGGTTTATCAATTACATACCACTTGAATCACTGAAATCAGATTGCTCTCCTAACAGCCAACTTAATATATAACTTGAACTAAGGATTGACATTTTTATTTTAAGGAGCAGTGTTGAAGGTATTATCACTAACTAGGAACGGAGAAGGTCTGGATAAATGCCCCAGGGAAGAGCATGAAATTGGAAGGAAGGACCGGGGCAGGATAAGGGCCAGGATACTCAGAATAAGTGGTATCCATAAAGAAATATCTAGAGTTTTTTTCAAGGATAGAGGGAGATTATTGCTTTTTTCCTTTTATTGCGTTGTTCTCCTACTTTCACATTTTAAGACCCACAATTTAGACTTGTTCCACAAATTCTGACATTCGTAACCATTTCACTTATTTCTGAGGAAACCCTAAGATTAGAGAAACTGAACAAGTTTCAGAATATGAATTATTGGAATTACATGAAACTGAATAGCTCAAGTGTACCAATATTTAAATTGCAAAGTATTTTAACTGAAATATTATCTTCTAAGCAGCTCTTTATTCACTAATTATATTTGTACATGTGAAGGTAGTATTTATGTATAAATTTAGTTTCCAAATCTCAGCACATCCTGCACCATAACCTTAATAAAGATATGAGGTATTTAAATTGATTATTTCACATTTTTAAATACTATGTTAAATTCTTTTTACAACAAAAAAAAAGTGTGATGTATTTTTCTTTTTCACACCTTATTGAGTTTAGATTCCAATTATACTAGAGCTGAGGGTCATATATAGATGATGAATCATACTGGTGCTTAGGTATTATTGGTACTATTTGTTCCATCTGTTTTTATAGCCATGAAAATAGTTTTTTTTATGAAAATGGTTTTATGGTGATCAAACCTGTGAGAACTGTTTTCCTTTTTGTCGTTGTTTTTCAAGTAATTTGTCTGACAAAGTTTTTTCAGCATCTTAGATTTCAGTATATTTTGGTTAAACTTTTATCAATAAATTACCATTTTATTAACAAGTTTTACTATGAAATGGATCATGCAGGTGACCGAGGGACTGTCTCAGCATCTTCCAGAACTTCAGTCTCTACACCAGGAAAATCAGACCTGTCCTCCAAACACCGATCAGTTAAACCTGATGGACGTATGAGCCGGACTACTGCTGACCAGAAGAAGCCCAGGGGTACAGATAGTTTATCAGCGAGTGAATCCCTCTTGTTGAAATCCGATGCAGCGAAGTTGAGGTCAGATTCACACAGTAGGTCCCTGTCCCCCAACCATAACACCTTGCAGACACTAAAATCTGATGGGAGGATGTCTTCTGGCTTCAGAGCTGAATCCCCAGGACCTGGCTCTCGGTCATCATCTCCTAAGCCAAAGACCCTCCAAGCCAATAGGTCCAGCCCCTCAGGTGCCAGTTCTCCACGCTCCTCCTCGCCTCATGAGAAAAATCTACCTCAAAAAAGCACTGCTCCAGTTAAGACAAAACTCGATCCTCCTCGGGAACGTTCCAAGTCAGACTCGTACACGCTTGACCCAGACACCCTCCGTAAGAAGAAAATGCCTCTCACAGAGCCGTTACGGGGACGGTCCACGTCCCCAAAACCAAAATCTGTACCAAAGGATTCAAAGGATTCCCCCGGGTCTGAAAACAGGGCCCCCTCCCCCCACGTGGTGCAAGAGAACCTTCACAGTGAGGTGGTGGAAGTCTGCACGTCAAGCACTTTGAAAACAAACAGCCTCACAGACACGACCTGTGACGACAGCGGGGAGTTCAAGAGTGTGGACGAGGGTTCCAATAAGGTTCACTTCAGCATAGGAAAAGCGCCCCTGAAAGACGAACAGGATATGCGAGCGTCCCCCAAAATCAGTCGGAAATGTGCCAACAGGCACACCCGGCCCAAAAAGGAAAAATCCAGCTTCCTTTTCAAAGGAGATGGGTCCAAACCTTTAGAGCCAGCCAAGCAGGCCATGTCTCCTTCCGTGGCGGAGTGTGCCAGAGCAGTCTTTGCCTCTTTCCTCTGGCACGAGGGCATAGTCCATGATGCTATGGCTTGTTCTTCTTTCCTGAAATTTAATCCTGAACTTTCCAAAGAACATGCTCCAATACGAAGTAGTTTAAACAGCCAGCCACCTACAGAGGAAAAGGAGACCAAATTGAAAAATAGGCACTCATTGGAAATATCATCTGCACTGAACATGTTTAATATTGCTCCCCATGGTCCAGATATATCTAAAATGGGCAGCATTAATAAAAATAAAGTGTTGTCCATGCTGAAAGAACCACCCCTGCATGAAAAATGTGAGGATGGGAAAAGTGAAGCTACTTTTGAGATGTCCATGCATCATCCGATGAAGTCGAAGTCTCCTCTTCCCTTAACTTTGCAACATTTAGTAGCCTTTTGGGAAGACATCTCATTGGCTACTATCAAAGCAGCATCTCAAAATATGATCTTTCCAAGTCCTGGCTCTTGTGCCGTCTTAAAGAAGAAAGAGTGTGAGAAAGAGAATAAGAAAGCAAAGAAAGAAAAAAAGAAAAAAGAAAAGGCAGAAGTCCGGCCCAGGGGCAATCTGTTTGGTGAGATGGCCCAGCTGGCAGTCGGAGGACCAGAAAAAGACACAATCTGTGAGCTGTGTGGGGAGTCGCATCCCTACCCAGTGACGTATCACATGAGACAGGCTCACCCAGGTAAATGATGTGAATTGCGCTCAATACTGGAAAATAGCCCAAATGTATAGTATAACATAATGTAATTGCAGAGTATATTCCCAGCATAAGTGTCGTGGAAATAGGTAAGAAATTGAGCAGTTTTATTTTAATGTATCAGATTTTCAAATACCTTGTTATATGTTACTTAGTGAGTGTTAAAATACAGAAATAACGATAGAAAAAGAGACACAGTTAATATTATTAAAATACAGATACAAAGATAGAAAAAAAACTGACATGTTTGTTCTTTAGGGCAGGTGTCCTATTAGCTCTCCCTTGAGTTTAATGTTTTCCTTTATAAAAGTGAAATGGTTAGACTAAATAGATTTCTTTGGGCATTTCCCATGGTAGTTCACCAGTAGATTTGTTTAGACAACTTTGGGAGTTTCTATAGTGACTAATTAGGATTTGGAAATTAATGTTTGGTTTATTGTTTTTCATTTTGTATATACATATTACGCCTGCCACTTTTTGTAAAAAAAATCTTTAAACTAATTTTGGGGCTGAAAGATAGTACAATGGGTAAGGCATTTGCCTTGCACACAACTAATCTGGGTTTGATCCCCAAGAGCCTCTAGGGTCTTCAGGTGTGATCCCTGAGCACAGAGCAAGGGACAAGCCCAGAGCACCACCAGGTGTGGCTCCAAAACAATACAGAACAAAATGCATAATTCTGATGGAATATTTCATATCTACTTTGTCTCATTTTATTGGAATAAACATCTGGATGTACATACATATCTAATGTATTTTTTTCACTACGTATGTAGAGTATCTCTGATAGTTGGCATTATTGAACTGATTACTTTTTGTTCAAGTATGAATTTTTTTGATGTGTTAATAGTGTGGGGGTTAATCAGATATTGACCTAAGAATTTTGCTTACTTGGAGAAGTTAATTTTGTCATTAAATTAATAAAGTGACAGAGATCAGGCTCTTAAGAATATATTTATGGTGCTAAAAATTATTTTTGTTCTTGTTTCAAGGTTGTGGCCGGTATGCTGGTGGACAAGGTTACAATAGCATTGGGCATTTTTGTGGAGGCTGGGCTGGTAACTGTGGTGATGGTGGTATAGGAGGAAGCACCTGGTACCTGGTATGTGATCGCTGTAGAGAAAAATACCTCCGGGAAAAACAGGCGGCTGCAAGGGAGAAGGTATTTTCATTCTGTTCTGATTATAATATTAGTGATAAGGGTACATCTTGTTAGAAAATATTCTATCGCATAATTCTACGTAGTTGATATTTAAAGTCAGCCTTTGTGTCAAGAAAAAATAATCCAACATTTGTACTTCGTCAGCTATTTTTTGTAGCAAAACAAAATTAACAATCTTGAAAGCACAAGACAACATGGAGCATATGTGCCTTATTGGCAGATGTTTACCGTGTAATTTTTTTTTTTAATTTTATTGAATCACCGTGAATAGTTACAAGCTTTCATGTTTGGGTTACAATCTCACAGTGATCAAACACCCATCTCTCCACCAGTGCACATTCCCTGGCACCAATATCCCGGGTATACCCCCCACTTTTCCACCCTTCCCCTGCCTTTATGGCAGACAATATTCCCCATACTCTCTCTCTACTTTCGGGCATTATGGCTTGCAACACAGACACTGAGAGGTCAACACGTTTGGTCTGTTATCTACTTTCGGCACACATCTCCCGTCCAGCCATCATTTTCTTAGTGATCCCTTCTCTATTCCATCTGCCTTCTCCCCTCCGCTCATGAAGCAGGCTTCCAACTATGGGGCAATCCCCCTGACCCTTGTATCTATTGTCCTTGGGTGTCAGCCTCATGTGGTGTTCTTCTATACTCCACAACTGAGTGCAGTCCTTTTATGTCTGTCTCTCTTTTTCTGACTCATTTCACTTAGCATGATACTCTCCATATCTCCTAATAGCTGCATAGTATTCCATTGTGTAGATGTATCAAAGTTTCTTTAACCAGTCATCTGTTTTAGGGCACTCAGGTTGTTTCCATATTTTGGCTATTGTGAACCGTGCTGCAGTGAATATATAAGTACAGATGTCATTTCTACTGTGCTTTTTTGCATACTCGGAATATATTCCCATATCCCGTGTAATTCTTTTTATTGTCTGCTATACATATGCCTAGCTTTTCCTTTTCACCTTTCTCTCTTGACTCACCCTTTTTCTCTGTCCTTTTCCTTTTGAATGTTCTATTTTCTCTTTTTATTAATCCCCAGTTATGTTGTAAGACTCGTGAAAACCCAAGATCACTACCCTAGTGGCATACCTAGCAAAAGAAATTTTTTCTGGACACACACACACCTCTTTTGTAGGTAATAGTTATATTTAGATTTTACTAGTTATGTTTTTAATATTCTCAAGGAAAGAAAAGTAGAGCTTGTGGTCAATATAAAATAGTTTTAATCAGTTCAAGAGAAGTATAAATGTAAATTTTGGTTGGGACCCCTATTATTATTATTATTATTATTATTATTATTATTATTTTAAAATAGTTCTCTATAAGCGTTTTATAGACTCTGTTAGAAATTCATAATGCATAGGTTGATTAAAATTTTGAATAGGTCCAAGGAAATAGCTCAGGAGGTGGAGTGCATGCTTTCCGTGTGTGAGGCTCCAGACTTGATACACATGCTTGGTAAAACACCCGCATCCAGCACCCCCAAGTGTAGCCCTGATGAGCTCCGGCACCCCCGACAGAACAGCATGAAAGGGTCAAGCCCACGCTACCGAGTCAGATAACACTCAGCAGTCCCCACCTGTAAAATAAGTAAATTAGTCATTTTTAAAAAGAAGTAGAAAAGACCACTAATTTTTTCTTCGCCAGGTCAAACAGTCAAGGAGGAAGCCGATGCAAGTGAAGACGCCTCGGGCCTTGCCGACCATGGAAGCTCACCAGGTGATTAAAGCCAACGCGCTCTTCTTGCTGTCCTTGAGCAGTGCGGCCGAGCCCAGCATTCTGTGTTACCCGGCAAAGCCATTCCAGTCGCAGCTTCCCAGCGTGAAAGAGGGCATTTCTGAGGATCTTCCCGTTAAAATGCCTTGCCTCTACCTGCAGACATTGGCTAGGTAATAGAGCTTGGTTATTGTTTTTAACCATTATTTGTTTTTTGGATTAATGAGTTATTGTTGGTAATATCCTCTGAATATCCACACTGCACAACACAGTCTATACAAAAGGGAAGACTTGGAAATTTTTTTGTGCTCTCTCATTCACCGTATGATAGGTATGTTTTATGCTTGGTGGTAGTAGTTACTTTTTACAAGCATGTAGCCTGATGTCATTCCTAGAACCACGTACCCTACTCCCCAGCATCAGTGGTCCCTCTGACTGCCAGCACCAAGGGCCGTGCTGACCACATCTCCAGGCCCTCACATTGAACCATCAGGCCAACATGGCTGAGGATCTCTGGCATGATCCTTGAGCATTGCTTTGGGGCCCCTCAAAATAAATTAAGTCATTTTTTTTTTAACACCTAGACTATCTCAACTTCTTATAGATAATTAATACAAACTGTCTTGCAAAGGAAGATTTGACTATCTTTTACTTTTTGTTTTCTGATCTCACTCTGCTCATAGCAGGAAATGGTTAAAAATAAAATAAATAAAACTTTTTTATGTATAGTCCTCCATACTTTATTTTTTTAATTTTTTTTAATTTTATGAAGTATTATAAATTTTATTATGGTTGTTCTTTCTGTTTTCTGTGAGATGAATGATATTCAGAACATTTATGAAAATCTATTGGCCATTTGAATATTTGATTTTTTTAGATTTTTAAAAATTGATTATTGAACTTTTTATATTCTAACAAATATTTGCATAGACCAAGGTCATGAATGTATTTGTTTGCTATATTTTATTTTATTTTATTTTTATTCTTATCAATGTTTATTTCTTGCTTCTTATTTTTTATTTTATTTTATTTTATTATTGAATCACCATGTGGAAAGTTACAAAGCTTTCAGGCTTAAGTCTCAGTTATACAATGCTCGAACACCCATCCCTTCACCAGTACACATATTCCACCACCAGAAATCACAGTATACCTACCCCCCAATCCCCCACCCTCCAGCCCCCCACCCTGCCTGTGTAGCTGATAAATTTCACTTTATTTTCTCTTTACTGATTACATTCAATATTTGATGATTACATTGATGATGAAATATTGATTACATTCAATATTTCAACAAAAAACTCACTATTATTATTTGGAGTCCCCCCCCAAAGTCAGACCTGCTGAAAAGGAAGCATTTGATAATTTGTTTTCCATTAGCAGCTGCGCAGTTTTGAATTTCTGTATTTTAGTGACTAAATCCAGAGAAATTTCTGCCAGAAGTTGCATCATTGCAAGCTCGTACCTCTCTGCTACTTTATATTTCACATATGAGTGCAATCTTTCTACGTCTGTCTCTTTCTTTCTACTCATTTCACTCAACATGATACTTTCCATGTTGATCCACTTATTTGCAAATTTTATGATTTCATCTTTTCTAACAGCTGCATAGTATTCCATTGTGTAGATGTACCAAAGTTTCTTTAACCAGTCATCTGTTTTGGGGCACTCCGGTTTTTTCCAGATTGTGGCTATTGTAAAAAGTGCTGCAATGAACATAGAAATGCAGGTGTCATTTCTACTATACCTTTTTGCCTCTCCGGTATATATTCCTAGGAGTGGTGTTGCTTGTCAAATGGAAACTCAGTTTGTAATTTTTTGAGAATCGTCCATATTGTTTTCCAAAAGGGCTGAACCAGTCAGCATCCCCACCAGCAGTGAAGGAGAGTCCCTTTCTCCCCACATCCACGCCAACACTGGTCGCTTTTGTTTTATGGGATGTGAAGTCCTCCATACTTTAAAACAGTCATCCAGGTAACATTTAAATTATCACAGCTGTGTAATAACTTTGCTCTGGCCCTGAAAGACACTAGCAAATCTCCTAAAATCCTCACTTTCCTGGGTTCAATCCCCAGCACTTTTGCTTCCCTGAGTGGTGCCTGCAGTGACCTAACAAATGCTACAGGAGTGCACTGCCAGATTTGGCCTCACATTTCTCCCCGCCCCCACGAAATCGTAGTTTTTGTGTACTTATCCTGCGGTGGGAAGACAGACTTACAAATAAAATATTGAAAATGTTACATGAGGAGTATAGCAGTGTTAGAGCATGAAAGGAAGGGTGCTGTTGGAGTAAGAAAGACACTGATGACCTTATTCTCCCCAAGGACAGCAGAAAGTTCTCCCAGACTATCAGACATCTGGGCAGAGTCATGAAGGAGAACTAGAAAGTCAGTCAGATGGCTGGAAGAATAGCAGCCCTCTGGTAAACCTCATGTATGAAGGCACAGAGGAAAAAGTGTGGACTGCTGAAGGAAAAAACAAAAGTGGTTCCCTTGGGTCTGGTCATAATGGGACTCTGTAAGCTATACTGAGGTTGGGTTTTATCTGTAGAGGAAAGAGATGACTTTCAAACAGGCAGCTTCATAAATGACTCTTGTTAGAAGATCCAGTAGATGAAGTTACCCGAGTGAAAACTTACTAAGACGGCATGACTGGAAGTGATGATTAGCCTGCCCATCATATATTGTTTGACACTGTTAAACTTAGGAGATATAGCATATACCTTCATACATTATACATGCACACTATGAAAAAGCCTTTTCATATAATAGATTCAGATATTTTCCAAAAGCTGGCAAGCGTTAATTTCCAAAAATTGCCTCCAGATATGACTTACCAACCAAATTCTATTTAGGACTTAGGTCATTTCAGCAGACTTACGTGATGGTGGTGGTGATGGAGTTGTTTTTAATTTTTGTACTTACTATTTCAATAGAATGAACAGGAGATTAAAAAATACAAGATTATAAGATTGGGCCTAGAGCAATAGTACAGTGAGTAGGATGTTTGCCTTGCACACGGCCGACATGGGTTCTATTCCCAGCATCCCATATGGTCCCCCAAGCACCACCAGGAGTGATTCCTGAGTGCATGAGTCAGGAGTAACTCCTGTGCATCGCTGGGTGTGACTCAAAAGAAACCCTAAGATAAAATAAAATTAAAAATATGAGATTTATTGCATATGAAACTAAGAAATCAGGTATTACCAAATTCAGCAGATTTTTGGCTTCATTCTGAAAGGTTGGTGGACTTAAGTTAACAACTCTTTGTTTGGATTTGAAAATGAAGGAATCAAATTGTACAACATGATAGCTAAAACACTATATATATAATTATAATTATTATTTTTTTGCCTTTTGGGTCTCACCTGGCGATGCACAGGGGTCACTCCTGGCTCTGCACTCAGGAATCACCCCTGGCGGTGCTCAGGGGACCATATGGGATTCTGGGAATCGAACCTGGGTCAGCCGCGTGCAAGGCAAATGCCCTACCTGCTATGCTATCGCTCCAGCCCCCTGATATATATTTTATATATTATATAGTTATTTATTTTTAGCTCTCTGCAGAATGAACTGTGACCCATCAAGCACCTATCTCTAATCTTTCTCAGAACTCAGTTATATTATGTTCCTAACAAAAGGTTTACTGCCTTCATTTTATTAGACCATGCAAGAAACATCATGAGTTTGAACCAAGGCCATGCTGATAGGACTAACATCAGAAAATCATTATTAAATGAAATCTAGAAATCGTGGCCTAAGTGATATCACAGCTAGTACCATGTCTTTTATAGCACTCGGATATTTTAGCTTGGCACCTGATTTAAAGGGTTAGATAACAACACTAGAAGACAGGAGTCTCGACAGAAAGAGAGTGAGTTCAGTTTTTATATTTGAAAAATTTTTAAAAATATGTGTCAGACCAAGGCGTGCTCTGGCACTTCAGCCAAATCCCCAAAAGAAACTATCACCTGTTTTAGTTTATTTTATTATGTAAAAATATTTATAATTTAAAAAAAATATTTATAATTTGATGTCATCAGAAATGCATCTATAATGTCTTAGTCCAGGAAAGTTTTGCCTATGTTTTATTTGCCTTGTTATTCCACCAAGAGATGTGGTTCTTGTGACAGAAACAGGACTGGGTTGACTGAAAAAGGAAAAGGTTGGGTTGATTGGTAGGTTGGTTTTGAGGATCTCAGTCCGCTCTCAGTTTCCTTGAATTGCTCTGCTTTGCTACTACACTGGATTGGGGGAATCAGCTCCGGTAGGAATCTCTCATGATCCCCTTTGCTCTCAGGACTAGGCCCATTCTTTGACTCCATGACTTTGGTCTCAGATCCTTCCTCCAGAACCAGCTGCGGGTATCTTCTGCTGATAGTGGCAGGCTCTGGAGATAAGCTTGCCATCTCTCCAGCGAAGTAGGACCACATCTTAGATTTCTAAGCTATGCCAGTTCTGCTCTGCGGGACCAGAGCTACAGAGCAGGTTTTGTTCTGTTGTGTGTTTCACAGTAGTATTAACATTGTCCTTTACCCAATCTCTTCAGAACTGGTTTCTGGTATTCCTTCCTAAGGAGTTCTTTTCCTGATGGGGTGTGTTCTTTTCCTGATGGGTGACCATGTCTTGTGGTCAGGTCTAGTATTATTTTGATATTTAACCACTAATTCCAAGTATGTTTGTGTTGCTTTTACTTTCAAAGGGTATTAAAAATGCAGTGTCTGAATTGCCTGCATACACTAAGCTATTAAGTTTGATTTAACGCAGGCATCATCATGAAAACTTTGTGGGCTATCAAGATGACAACCTGTTCCAGGATGAAATGAGATATTTGCGTTCAACATCTGTTCCTGCCCCATACATATCCGTAACTCCTGATGCCAGTCCTAATGTTTTTGAAGAACCTGAGAGTAATATGAAGTCTATGCCACCGAGGTATTTTCATTCTCTCCTTCCTTTGAATGGTATTTGGTGGAAGAAAAACTTTGAACTAGGAGAGAATGTCTTGAAAGTCATTCGTACATGCTTCCATCTAAGAGGAATGTTAAGTTAGCTCTACTATGAGAGCAGTAAGGAGAAAGTATATATATGTGAGTAAGTTAGGTTCTTTGTAGTTTATGTAGACGAGTTAGAAATAAATGTTAATTAATATAATTAGTAAAAGAGTCCATTGTGTTATACTCTGTACTGTGTAAAATTGGAATAGGAAGATCACTTTGGGACAAAGCTTAGAATATGTCTTTTGGAAAAAGCAGTGCTGAAAATACCTATTGAATTTACTTACATACTGCTCACTGTGCCTCCTCCTGCCACCAAATTAGAGATATCAGTGTAGTTGCCACTAAAACTATGAAGGGAATTAATGACATGATGTCGTTTCACTGTGTTGTGTCAGTTAAGAAACTGATAGTTTAGTCAAAGATTTTTGGCTTGGTGTATATAATTGGATTAAGTCGACAGTGAGTCATTTAAATTATGAAAAAATGTTGAGTAAAGGAGATTTTTTTTTTTTCTTTTTGGGTCACAACCCAGCGATGCTCAGGGGTTACTCCTGGCTTTACACTCAGGAATTACTCCTGGCAGTGCCCAGGGAACCATATGGGATGCCGGGGATCGAAGCCGGGTCGGCCATGTGCAAGGCAAACGCCCTACCCGCTGTGCTATCGTATCGCTCCGGCCCAAGGAGATCTTGTATAGGAAAAATCTCCGAGACTTGATTTAACTAATAAAAAGGATAGGTTTAGATGACATAGGACTTCAGTCATGATTAATCATGAACATGATATCACTGGTACTGAAGACATGCTGAAGAAAGAGCATGCTTCTTAACACGTGCCATTTTGTAAATGTTAATCTATAATCATATATCAATACAGTGGATACTTTAATGAGCATTTTTATGTACAAATGATGTTTATTTTTTCCATTTAAAATACTTTCAACTTTCCCCTATGTTGGATTATTCATTAGAATTTTGGGAACTACTCTTGAAATTTTCTCCAGTGGATACAGTAAAGCCTTTCAAGATAATAAAATGTATCTAGAGAAGACAGCTTAATTTTTTTTAAGGGTTAAAGACTAATCTTTTGAGATTATCTCATACATGGAATTCTCTGGATAGTTGTTAGAATTAATATCAAAGTTAAGTGGAGTAAATTTCTAAATAAAGGTGGTAAAACAATAGACATTGGAACTTTTTGTTCCAAGTACCAGTATATTGAAATTAACAGGAAAATTATGTACTAACTTCAATTACACATTATTTAAGGTTTGCAGAAGTGATGGCCATGAAAAGAAACAGAAAATCCTAATGGACTTATGATTTATTCTGGAAACCACTCATAATGCCATCTAGTTTAGAGAAAGGTACATTGAAGGAGAATGAAAACCCGAAGAAAGTCAAGATTAAACCCTCTGTTGTAGAAACTCCCAAGAATTTTCACTAATGTCACAGAAGACATTAGGACTTTTATAGGGCATCCTGTTTCCCATGACTTTACGATGATGCTGGACAGCAGCTAAAGGTCCCAAGAAACACAAATAACTTGTGCATTAGAGCTTTTATTCAGATTTCTGTATGTATATGTCCACTCATCCCTGCCATTGAGTGTGCATATGAATGTGTAAGCTTTTTTTCTCCTGACTGTTAGAAGCATGGTTCCCACCACAGTGCTATTGATGCTGAAAGGACTTCATTTCCATTTAAAGCGTAAATTTTTAAAAAATCAAGAGTTTTAAGATGCAGTCTTTTCCTGCTTTTGGAAAAGTCAAATTATGATCTAATGAGAAGTTGTCTATTTATCTTTGACTTTTTATTTTTCACCTGAAAATATATCTTCACATAATTAGGTTGTTTTCATATGATAATGCCTCTGTCACTTTTTTTTTTCCTAAATTTTCATTTATCACCTCTTTCTACAGTTTGGAAACTAGTCCCATAACAGATACTGACCTTGCCAAAAGAACTGTCTTCCAGAGGTCGTATTCAGTTGTCGCTTCTGAATATGATAAGCAACACTCCATTTTACCTGCACGAGTTAAAGCCATTCCCAGAAGAAGAGTTAATAGTGGAGACACTGGTAAGTATACAGAAGAAAAGGAGATCAAGTAATCCAAATGGTTACATATGCAGACTTTTAAATTTTTCAGTTTTGGAGGGATTAGAATAGATAATTTTTAAATTCTGATGGTATTTTATGTGCCATAGTCATAAGTTGCCCCTTTATTGTGTCCGTGGAAGAACCATCTAAAGATCATCCAGTAATTATTCAAGAATAATTTGATTCTTATACTCCATAGAGAGATAACACTGCAGGTGGTGTGCTTGCATTGCATACGCTGATTCCAGCATCATTATAAGGTCCCTTGAGCACTGTCAGGAGTGATCCTTGAGCACAGAGTAAGAGTGGTGCCTGAGCACCACTGGGTGTGGTCCCAAAACCAGAACACAAAAGCAGATCAAAATTAAGAATTTGATCATTCAATTTTTGTTAGGTACTTAATTAAACTCTTAATAAACTCTTATGAATAAATTACTTAATAGTTAATAAATCTTGTTAGGTTTCTAGTCTAATGTTCATTCATTCTTTTAACAGTTACCTCCCCACTCTCTACTACCTCTATGAATGAATAATAAAATTCTGGAATGCGAGTGTCTCTTCTTTTTTTTTTTATTATTTTTCCATGGAAATATAGTTGACAGTTTTTGGATATTTAATATGTACATAGTGATGATTTGGTATTTTATACACTGTGA
The DNA here is from genome assembly GCF_027595985.1 of Sorex araneus. Taxonomy (NCBI): domain Eukaryota; kingdom Metazoa; phylum Chordata; class Mammalia; order Eulipotyphla; family Soricidae; genus Sorex; species Sorex araneus. The sequence goes on along the minus strand of NC_073302.1, from coordinate 272,231,764 downwards.
AAGAATTCCCACTATTGAATTATACCACCACACAAGCTTACACTTAGGGGAAGAGAGGGTTGAGAACATTTAAGTTCTTAGCAGTGAAGAAAACTTATGTAATGTGAACCAGTATGTTATCAGTAATTCCAGTAGCCCACAAACCATCTTACTTCATGTATAAAAAAAATGAAAAATAAAGAAAAGGTAACATGACAATCATTTTTATCAGGTAGACTGCTGGACTAGAATGAAGATCTGGCTCAGCACTGAAAGCCAGATTATTATACATTGTTGAAGATTTTCAAGGAAAACATTGTTGACCCTCTGGCAAGAATTTATCATTTCACAACAACAGTTGTAGCTGGGGGCTGCTCCTGGCTCACTGTTGAGAGCTTACAGCAAGCAGTGCTCCGAGGACTGTGGTTGAATGTGGAGCTTCCACATGCAAAGCTTTGATAGCAGCTCATAGAGAGAGCCATGCCCCTGGCTCTGAGCTCTTACTGAGGTGCCATTCTCACGGAGGAGTTCTTTATGGCTGGAGCGACAGCTCCAAGGACTGGAAGGCCTGCTTTGCAGCAGGAACCCCAGGTTTGCCTGGGCCTATGCACACTGACAGGAGCAACCCCAGAGCACTGAACTAGGCGTAGCCTCCCCACAAAAGAAGAGAGATAATAACAGTAAACCCTTTGGTGAGGTTGTGAATTATATATATTATATAACATATAGACATTTATATTTCATTTTTATGTCACTCATCCCATTGCTCATCGATTTGTTCAAGCGGGCACTAGCAACGTCTCTCATTGAGAGACTTACTGTTACTGTTTTTGGCATATCCAATACGCACAGGTAGCTTGCCAGGCTCTGCTGCACTGTCTCGATACTCTCGGTAGCTTGCCGGGCTCTCCGAGAGGGGCTAAGGAATCGAACTCGGGTCGGCCGCATGAAAGGTGAACGCCCAGCCGCTGTGCTATGTACTTATATTTTATATATAAATGTATATATGTTGTGTGTATATATATAAACATATATATACACATATATAGATAAGGACATTTAAAGACAAAAATTAATGGGGCCGGAGTAATAGTACCTAGAGGTGGTGTGCTTGCCTTTAATGCAGCCAACCTGGACTCAATCTCCAGCACCCCGTTTATTTCTCTAGCACCACCAGGAGTAATTCCTGAGTGCAGAGCCTGGAGTATCTGCTAAGCATTACGGAATATAGTCCAAAACCCAAAAATGATCTGATATAGACAAAATTCATACCAAAGCACTTAGGGTATTTGAGAAAGCATGAACTGTGTATTCAAGTCTAGACTTAAGACCCACCTTTATCACCAATAGCTTATGACTTTTAGTTTAATCTTTTTTTGCGGTCAATAAATATGGAAATCAGTATGATTTGTATCAAAGAAAAAGTTTCTAGGAAGAGAGAGACAATACCAGTGATAAGGCACTTGCTTTGCATGTGACTGCTTCACCAACCCTCATTCGGTCCTTTGCACCAAATTGCCCCATGGCCATGCCAAACCCGCCTAAAAAGCTATATGGTATTATTTTTCGGTATTAATTATATAAATCTTATATATTGCCTATGAAAATTAATGTGCTTTCTTTTTTTTTTTTAACAGAAGTTGGTTCTTCTCTCCTGCGACATCCGTCTCCTGAGCTCTCCCGCCTAATCTCAGCCCACAGCTCCCTTTCCAAAGGAGAACGGAATTTCCAGTGGCCAGTTTTAGCTTTTGTGATTCAGCATCATGATCTAGAGGGGCTTGAGATAGCAATGAAACAGGCCTTACGGAAGTCTGCTTGTCGAGTTTTCGCTATGGAGGTATAAATATATTACTGGAATTTTTGATTCACTAATCATACAGGTGTCATGATGATTCTATATAAGGATGCTGTTTTTCTGTCAGAAAGAGCAGCAGATATTGGAGCATTTATCCATCAATTGTATTCATATCAAAATTAAACTCTCAAGTTTACGAATATAATTTAGAGATCCAAACGTAGTCCCTCTAGCCCTTGCCTTAATGTAGCCAATCCAGATTCTATCCCTGGCATCCCATGTGGTCCCCAAAGCCTGCTAGGAATCAGCCCTGATCGAGGAGCCTGGAGTCAGCCCTGAGCACAGCAGGATGTGCCCCCAAAACAACAATAGCAACAAAACACACACGTACACACACGAAAAAACAAATTTAATTTTTCTAAAGACCTTTGTTTGTGAATTGCTTTATTATGTGAAATCTAAGATTATCTTGTATTAAAAAAAAAATTTGTAGGGGCCCAAAGGCAATCCAGTGGTTAAGACACTGACCTCACACAGCTGTCCTCATTTTGATCCCCATCACCACATTTTGTCCCCAAAGCACTGCCAGGAGTATGCCCAGAATAGAATACTATGTATGGTCTCTGCCCCTTACCTCTGAAAAAAAATTTTTGTAATGAGAATGTGATATCAGTTACAGTAATCATGCAAAAAATACAGAATTTTTTTTGTTACTAATTAAATAATTGTCTGAGTCATAGTCTTGGAAAATAAGATTGCTTAAGCTTTCACATATATAAATATAAATTTTATCATACACTTGAACATAGTAAACTTTTCTTTATGCATGCCACTTCTCATTTATGTTAATAATATGAAAATATTTCAATAAATGATTGCTTTTATAGAGCTTATATAGAGCCTTACAATAATTCTGCATTAATCATAAATTGGAAAAAATATATGCTTGAATAAATTAATGTTAAGATGAATTTTCCAATAAAAGGTGGTTTGATTTGATAATATATAAAAATGATCCTGAAGAAACTGATATTAAAAATTTTGTGTTAAAGGCTGTTTTTTTAATTGATATGGTATATTTCATAAGATAATATTTTCCCTAATATGCTTTTTAAAATAAAAATTATTGACATTTTTCCACTCATCTTTATTATCCAGCGAAATAATGTCATATTTTCTAGTATCTTTCTTATCAATAGTGCATGGTAGTACTTTGTTACTAAGAAAGGCCGTGCCACTTTTTACTCACACTCTATTTTTTTCTCTTGGACTCATTTCATCATTATTTATTCAGGCTTTCAACTGGCTTCTGTGTAATGTCATCCAAACAACCTCTCTCCATGATATTCTCTGGCATTTTGTGGCATCATTGACTCCTGCTCCAGTGGAACCAGAGGAAGAAGAGGATGAAGAAAGTAAAACAAACAAAGAAAATGCAGAACAGGTGAGTTAGGATTTTATTACTTTGCTTGTCTGTGTTTTTTTATAAGAAGAAAAACACCTTTGGGGATAGTATAATAATTTGTTCAAGATCATTTGTAGATTGCATAACCTAAAAACATAGGTAAAATTTCAGTGCCATAAGTAACTTACTAATTGTGCTTGATGAAAGTTTGCTCTCTAGAAAAAGTGCTGTGTTAGTCAGTTCTGATTTTATACTGAACATTGTCATAGAGCTGTCAACTAATACCTAGGTTTTTAAATGTTCTTGTGTACCTCAATACCTGGGATCAAATAAAACTTTCACAAGCAATGTGGGGTCATGTGTGGAAAAAACTTAAGAAACACTGAACCACATTAAAGACTATCGAGTAAAAGAAGAATTTTACATAAAATACCTTCATAATTTTCAACTCTTTGGTAAGCTGTCAAATGGTGAAAGTAGTACTGTGCAAGTACATGAATTCAGAAATCTTGGTTTGATCAGGACTAGAAAGATAGTACAGCAGGCAGGGTGCTTGCCTTGCACCTGATCGACTGAGATTGATCTTCTGCAACACACATGGCCACCTGAGCCCACCAGAAGTGATCCCTGAGTGTGTATTCATAACACGAATGAGAAGCTTGTGGCTCTCTCTCCCCGCTCTGCGTTCAGTGGTCTCAAGCAGCTTCCCCACCTGGGATGGCTCATGCCAAGGGCGGACGAAGGAGGAAATGAGGGCCAGGCTGGATGGTGATCAGTTGCCATTTATTCTATTCTCCCCACATACCTGTTTCAATCTCATTAAGCCTCCCCACCCCCCCTTTCCCGTCTCCTCCTGTTCCCCTTGCTAGTCTCTCCGTGCCCGACTCACCTTCCTGGTCTCTAGTCTCTCACACCGTGCAAACCTTGGCAGTAGCAACGACACCCATGTTCAGTAGCACAGTCAACATATCAAAGCCCTTCCTGACCTCCTCAGCCAGGAGGTCTTCTCAAGGCGAAAAACCACTTAATCCAATAACTATTTAAACATTCATCTTGGTTCTACTTCTTAATTTAGCCATTTTGTATGGACACAGTAAGAGATACATTAAGCTTGTAGGGTGGCTCTCCTGGGGACATCTCACTATAATCTCATACTACAGTGCTCAAGGCCAGATTAATCTTTCCTAACCCTAGCAGGGTCCTAATCTAGTTGTTACTTTTTGGATCATGACAAAATTTGTCCATGACAATGCTCTTAACTTCTAGTTAAGTATTATGGCACTTGGCCTGGCCCATTTCGATGCCAGGGTAGCTCACAGATTGCCCTGGGTCCATCCAGTCCCTCATCAGAACCCTGCTTTTGGGGTTCTAGAAAGTAAGGGCAATTGAGACCTAAGTCAAGAGAACAGATGCCCAGGAGTGATTACTACTTGGAGTCAGTTAACTCCCAAGTTACAAAAGCATAGCATTAACTGTCTCCCTATGTCTATACACAAAGGACATCACTCTGAATTAACTATGCAAAGGACATAAGGAGAAGAGAAAAGCAATATTTACAAGTTAACAGAGTTTGATTAGGAGGCAAAGGTGATTGACTGGTTGGGGAAGCAGAGCACCAAAAAAGAGGTCACAGAGGGAGCAATATGATGGGAGTAACCCAATAAACCTAAGCTCCCTGTGGCAAGGCAGAAAGGACAAACCAATGTTATTCTACATATGAGTGTTGAGCCAGTAGTAATATCTGAACACTGTCAGGTGTGACCAAAAACCAAAACAAAACAAAACTCTTAGTTTGACTAGAAGGGTCAGGGATTCCATGGGAGGTGGACTGTATAATTAAAAAGCATTAAGCTGGAACTAGAATGACAAAATTGTTGATTCAGATAGATTATATAGAATTCCATACAAAGAAACAAGAAGGTTAAAAAAATAAATTGTTAAAGAAAGTAAATGAGCAGGTGTTAACACCTTTCTAATTAGACACTCAGAAGTAGGATGGAAGAGTGGCAGTGTTGGAACAGGAAATAGATTACAGATAAAAATTTATTGAATCAGTTCATTGAACCAGATATTTGGCTCAAATGGTAGAGTCCTGTATTTGAACTCCTGCACTGCATAATCTTCATGCACTGTTGCATGATAGCTCCAAAGCACCACCAGTACAAGAAATAAAACAAGCTCAATGAACTTCACGTACAATGAAGAAAAGAAATCATAGCAGGAAAGTCAGAAGACCAGAAACCTAAACAAAGGAAAAAGAGTGATAGTCACAGTTGACTTTTCAGTGCTAAATTGCAAGTACAGGAACTTTGGTGCTGGGTGATTGAGCATGAGGGGGGCACGGAGGAGGGGAAGGGAAGGGGAGGAGAGGTAGAGGGAGGAGAAAGAGGATAAGCTTCTGAAATTACATAATATTTCAAACCAATGAGAACTACATTTTTTGAAAGGAATTCTTTTTTTAAAGACAATTTTGTTTTATAGGCATTCAATTGATATTTTCAATGTACATGTAGTAAAAATATTAATCTAATACATTAGTCTTTGAGGAAAAAGAACAAAATAAAGACATTTTCAGAAAGTAAAAAGAGGGGGTGCCAGAGAGATAGTGAGATAGAGATAGTGATTTATTTTTTTATGAGCATCTATTGTATTTCTTTTTCTTTAATTTTTTTGTTGAGTCACCATGTGGAAAGTTGCAAAGTTTTCAGGTTTAAGTCTCAGTTATACAATGCTCGAACACCCATCCCTTCACCAGTGCACACATTCTACCACCAAGAATCACAGTATAGCTCTTCCCCGCACCCCCACACCCCTAGCCCCCCCACGCCCCTAACCCCCCCTCACCCATAGCCCCCCCCCCGTCTGTGTAACTAATAAATTTCACTTTACTTTCACTTTGATTGCATTCAATATTTCAACAAAACTCACTATTATTGTTTGGAGAGTCTCTCCCCTAAAGTCCGACCTGCTGAAAAGGAAGCATTAGATAATTTGTTTTCCATTGCTGAGGATGAAGAGGTATGAGGTCGAGTGACCACACTTAGTGGCCTCACAGTTTTGGGTTTCTGTATTTCTAACCTAGATCGTGCCTGACGGAGGGTCCCATCTGTCACTCAGCACACTGCAGCACTGGCAATCCAACCCAGTTTTCAAGCATGCCAGAATGGATGCTTGGCTCCAGCCCTTGTAACCATCTCTGGGGTCCTAGTCTTCCTTAAGTTCTAGATGAGAAAAATGAGAATAGAAGAGTAGAAAAAGAATAAACATGAACCAAAATTAAGTTCACACAGCCATTTTCACATCAGACTTTTAAAAACAATTATTAATAGTAATGGAACCAGTTGACAAAATAATGAAAGATGAATTCTAACCACGTAAAAGCACCCAATAGAACTTTTTAATAATTAAATTAAAAAGGGACAGAACTGGAAGGGAAAAATAGACAAAATTCACAATGTAACACAAGATTGTAACACATCTATAACAATTAATCCTACACAACAAACTACCCCCAAAACTCACTTGATTAAAAGAGTTAGGTTGGCTCTCTTTTGGCAGCTTGGGTTAGTTTTTCCTAAGAGAGGGACTTGGTTCTGCATTCATACTTAGGTTCACTTTGCTAATAAATTTGTGAGTGCGTTAAATTGGTGCATATATACGATAGATAGTCATTTCTTTGGTTGGTTTTATTGATGATGAGTAGCGCTTTAATTTTTCCCTAAATTAGTGCAACATAATTTTATAACTCCTATATATGTATATATAAATGTGTGTTTTTGCTGTTATCAGTTTGTTTCCATCACTGTTATGTACCCATATATATATAGTTATCCTAAATATACATAATGATTCTGTTATACGATATCATTCCAGCACACATATCATCTTGCTTTCAATTTCTGTCTTAGGAGAAAGATACAAGAGTTTGTGAGCATCCACTCTCAGATATAGTGATTGCAGGCGAAGCTGCTCATCCTTTACCCCACACCTTTCACCGCTTGCTTCAAACTATCTCCGATCTTATGATGTCTCTGCCCAGCGGCAGCTCATTACAGCAAATGGCCCTAAGGTAACTCTAGTATTCTAGGCACATTGAGAAAGAGAATTTATGTAGTGTTCAAAGCACAAAATGATTTGAGGGCTTCTTTAACTAAGAAAATACAGAGGGTCCCTACATTATGGGAATGTCATCTCTGACATTATTATCATAATTTTGTGTTTTCACAAGTCTGAGCTCACATCTCTTTGCCTCTCTGTAAAATATGAAAATAAATGTTATACCATTCTAAATGGTCATGGTCTGTGAGTCTTTCTTACTTTTCCTGTATCCTACCCCCAAACCAGTTTGTTCTTTACTGCCCAAGAGTAGAATTTTAAATGTTCCGACAATGGAAAGGGAAATTGAGATCTTAAGAACAGAAATCAAAATAGAGTTTTGATTTGAACATTCTTCATATTTTAAAAAAAAGAAAATACAGTTTTTGATCCCAGAATTACTTTGAGATGCTTCATTACTTTCAAGTCAAGTCAGATGAAATATTATTATTAGTTTAACATTGTGAGCCATGCTGTTAGAGCCACGCATACAAATAAATCCTCCATTGATCTTTGTAATGAGTAGATTGATGCAGTGGTTTTGCTTTTCTCCTCCATAATGGCAAGACTGGCAAAGGAAAAACTTTGTCTCCTTAAGATTTTTAAAGGACAGGATGTATTATACTTTGATGAATTAGTATGAAATTATGACACTAAGTCTGAGACCAAGAAAAACCATTTGTCTCAAATATAATTGAATAGCTTTTATAGCCTGGAAATTCATATATCAAATTTGTCTGTATTTACAGTGAGGTCAGAGATCAGTGGTAGAATACATACTTGTTTGAGGCTCCCAAAAAAGATAAAATAAGTGAATTTTTCTTATAACTTCCTTGTCCCAGGAAGTTACCATTGCATCTCAAACAGAAAGCCACCAAAATGTGTTTTTTTTTCTGAATTAAGAGAATTAACAGTGGATTTAATATTTCTTGAAATATTAGTTGCAGAGTATTTTTCCAGAAATTTCTGGAAAAGAAGCACTTTATATATTGCTTTATGCCTTCTTAGGTGCTGGAGTTTGAAATTCAAGCAGTCTGATCACCAGTTCCTCCACCAGAGCAACGTCTTTCATCACATTAACAATATTTTGTCAAAATCAGATGATGGAGATAGTGAAGAGAGTTTTAGCATCAGTATACAGTCTGGTTTTGAAGCTCTGAATCAGGTTGGTCGTTTAACTTTTAATTTGTACTATCCTATTACTATTTCATGATAGAGGCTAGAGCAGTAGTACAGCAGGTTGGGCATTTACCTTGCATGTGGCCGACCTAGGTTCAATCCTGATATCCTGACACCCGTAATTCCCTGAGCACTGCCAGGAGTTAATTCCTAAGTGCAGAACCAAGAGTAACTCCTGAGCATTGCTCTGTGTGACCCAAAGAGCCAAAAGAGGGTGTGTGTGTGTGTGTGTGTGTGTGTGTGTGTGTGTGTGTGTGTGTACATTTATACATATGTATGTATGTGTATATGTATATATGTGTGTATATGTATATATATTTAATGTTACACTTTTTATATATTTAATGATCATAAATTTAATATTTCGTGTTAAGGGATAAACTGAAAGGTACTTAAAAACAGTTTGACTTTTTTACTTTTTTAACCTATTATCATGGAAGATTTATGTATGCACATCATAATTATATTTCTTCCTGGTAGGAATTATGCATAGTGATGTGCCTAAAAGACTTAACCAGCATTGTTGACATAAAAACTTCAAGCCGACCTGCCATGATTGGCAGTTTGACAGATGGTTCCACGGAAACTTTTTGGGAATCAGGAGATGAGGATAAAAACAAAACGAAGAACATCACTATCAACTGTGTAAAAGGCATCAATGCCCGCTATGTATCTGTTCACGTAGATAATTCCCGAGATCTTGGGGTAAGAAATAAAATGTAATTAGTGGTCCATTAATTCTTTTCAGGCTTGTACAATTCATGCAGTCTTATGTCTGAGTTAAACGAAAAAGATTTTCATCTTAAATGTTACACCATTTTCTATTTCCATTAAGTCTGAAAATATGACTAGAGGCATTATGAAATACCAATTATAAACAAGTTCTGATTACAAATATACTATAATTGCAGCTAAAAGTATTAAATATCTACTCTGTAATTTTCTACATCTGTGCCCTTGTTCAGTCTACCCCTCTGGCCTAGAAGTTCTGCATTTAACTCTTCCAAATTTCCCAGGTCTCGAGGGATGATAGTACAGAAGGTAAATGGCTTGCCTTTGCATACCACTGACCCAAGTTCATTCCCATGGCCCCATGTGGCTTTCTGAAAACTGCCACATATCAGCCCTAAGCAAGGAGACAAAGCTAGGAATAGCCACCCAGTTCCGCCGAAAAAACCCATCAATTAAATTTCCCCCAAATCTCCCAAGACACAGCAGAGAAACCTTCCCCTCATTCACCCTCCATTCTTCTTTCCCTTTTGTGGATTCTTTGTATTTCTCTGATGGCATTTAGTACACTTGTGAGTAAATAGCCTTAAATTTCTTATGCTAGCTCTCACCCTTTTATAGTCCTTCCTAACTGACCTTATTTTTTATTTGTAAAAAATGAAATCAACAATATTTTTTAAAGCTCCATGGAGATGGCTCAGGTACTAAATCAAAGCAAATAGTCAGCCTGTGCAAGGCCCTGAACTCTGTCCCTAGTATCTCATTTCCTTGTCTCCCCTGAAACTGCCAGTATAACCTGGTGGTCTCCCAGCACCACTGGGCCTGAGCACTCAACCACCAGGCCTGTATCACTGCACCAAGCATCCCTTAGAGTAGCTCTGTGCCCCCAGCACGCTGGAGGGGTAACTCCTATTTAAAAAATAAGAAACTGAAAGTAAGCTGATATCTGCTTTCCTCGCACAAAGTCCTCAAAATTCTTCTCTGCACCCTGGAGGCTTATTTGTACCTTTATGTCCCCAGTTAACCAGTATAAAGCAGTTAATATACACTACTGTGTTGGTAGCAAAGTGTGTAACTCTCCAAGATTATTCTTTGCTATAAAATTTACTCATCCTTAAGGTCTATGTCACTACTACCAACATAACTCTTAAAGATTTAATGATTTCAAGGCCAGTCCTGTGGCTCAGTGGGAAAATACTGGCTTTGTATGTGGTAGGCTCTGAACACTACCAAAAAACACAGCTATTTAACTTCTGTTTGTAAATTCCATACTTATTTTGGCAGGTATGTTGAGGTGATAGAATCCATCGTTTTCATGTCCTTATCCAAGTCCATGAGGCCATGTGGATCATTTCACCATTCATAAGTGTTTACTGGGTCAACTGTCTCCTTACTTCCTTTTATTTACATAAGTAATGAGAATATATCAGTGAATAGCATGGATGGCAGACAGTTACTAAAAGATTTCATGATAGAATTTCAATGAAATTCGATAGCATATTCGATATGCCAAAAACAGTAACAAGCCTCACAATGGAGACATTACTGGTGCTCGCTCAAGCAAATCAGTGAACAACGGGAGGACAGTGCTATACAGTGCATGGACTTCAAATAAAAAAGGGAATGCGAAGCTATAAGGACCCAGGGAGAAAGACTGAAATACAAGATTTATAATGGAGTTTGTGTGTGAAAGAAAAGACACAGTGCTAAGTTTTGTGGTTGATTGAACAGGTGAAATAAGGTCAGTTAGGAAGGATCATAAAGGGCAGAAATTGTCAGTATGATATTAGTAATGTTGAAGTAATCATTGTGAGTTATGGAGTAGAATGTGGCATAATAACTCTTTTGAATTGTGTATTTTAGAATAAAGTGACCTCCATGACCTTCTTAACTGGCAAAGCAGTGGAAGATCTGTGCAGAATAAAGCAGGTAATTGGAATTTTAATATAGAATGTTTTGCTACTTAGGAATATCTTCTAAGTCGAAGTACAATTTCGACTAAATTGTAATTTTTACATACATATTGCCAGGGTATTATAGATAGTTATTTATTTACAAATCAGTTGGCAAATTGACAAAAACTGACAAAAGGTTCCTTATAGGAAAGTTACAGCCATTCCAGTCCTGGGTATCTTATCATTCATTGACTAAATATTCTCTAGTCATGAGCAGTTATCCCGTACCTACGTTTTTCAGCTAACCCTTATGCCCTGCAGTAATCATACTGCTACAGATATTCAGAGTGCCTCCAAATTTATCATCTGTCCACAATTAATATATTAATCCACAACTCATAGATTCCTGAAATCAAATATAGATTGTTGCCTTCTAGCCTGATAGTCTATGGTTTATACTATAGTAGCTCTGTCTAGCTTGCAAATCGAAATAGAAACTCCCTGAAAATGAGTCAAGTTTTAACTGGGAATGTGTGAGTGTTGTTTATACCCATTTGCATTAGTGAAACTTATCAGCTGTTCTTTTGTGACTGACTTATTTTATGAAAATTGATCACAGTCTGGGGCCAGAGAGCCAGTTAGTGGGTAATGTGCTGGTTTGTTTGTGACTGACTTGGGTTCTACCCCAGAGATCACGTATGGTCCCCTAAACATCCCTGAGTAATCCCTGAGTACAGAATCAGGAGCATTGCTAAGCACGTTCCCCCTCACTGTGAGAAATTGTGTGCTATCCTAGTTTTCATTTTCAAATCATATTCAAAGAATGAATAGAGAATGTTTGTTAAATAACTGTTTTTTAAAATCTGGAGCACAATGCCATTCTCCCAAGATATTTGTTTATGTTTATGGTTCTGTTTTAGAAAATTGGTGTTAAATTAGAATTTATTTTTAAAAATTGTACATAATGTTGATTTCTTGGGTATCAAATGCCATAAGAACCGTTTTTATTATGTCAGGTAAATAATTTCAACAACATCCTGTCCAAAAGTTATATTCTTGATGAAATATAATAAAAACAATGAAAAACATGAAATTAAATATAGTTTTCTTCAAAACTAAAACATAGTAAGTGAACCTCACAAAAGGCTTATTTTTAAGTCACAATTTAATGTGAAGCTGTGTAGATAGATCCTCATTGATGATTTTGTGAGTATTTCTATGTACAGTCAGTATGGGAATAGTCACATAAATTGTTTAGAAGAATTTCACTCATGTGTATTAAATAGCCTATAAGCCATATAGTGGCAGAGTACATTTTTTTTCTTTAATTCCATTACCTGAGAGCACTTCAACATGTGTTAACTTCATTTTATTCATCCATATAAAACTCCTTTAATATGACTTATCCTCAGAAGGTTTAAAAAACAATAAGTAGCTGTCTAAAATTCACTGTGTTTCCAGGTACTTGTCACTTGACCTTGCTGTTTTGAGTGCCCCATCTGTACAGTGTTCAAATGGTGATTCAACTGCATCAAGTTCCTCTTCCTTTCTGCCTCATTAGGTTGATCTGGATTCCAGGCACATTGGTTGGGTAACGAGTGAACTTCCAGGTGGGGACAATCACATCATCAAAATTGAACTAAAGGGCCCAGAAAATACTCTAAGGGTTCGCCAAGTAAAAGTCCTGGGCTGGAAGGATGGAGAAAGCACAAAGATTGCTGGACAGATCTCAGCCAGTGTAGCCCAGCAGAGGAACTGTGAAGCCGAGACCCTTCGAGTTTTCAGACTCATCACATCTCAAGTGAGTTTCCTTACAACATGCTCTAGCACAGGATAGGTTGAAAAAAACTCTAATAATGCAAGAGGGGGAGTGTGAACTGCTTTGGGAAAAAAAAAATCATTGAACATTTATGATTTAAAAATGGGTCAATTTTTAGTTCTCAAGGCCTAAACACATGTGGGTTATTTTGCATTTAGAATCCAGAAAAGTTAGCAGGAACTGCACAATAATATTACAAAACCTGAAGAATTAGCTAATGAGTCATTTTGATTCCTTCCTTACTTCACTTTATCAGGTGTTTGGAAAGCTCATCTCCGGAGATGCCGAACCCACCCCGGAACAAGAGGAAAAGGCACTCTTGTCTTCACCTGAAGGAGAGGAAAAAGTATACCATGTATTTACTTATATTCTAAAAATACTTCAATTTTAATTTTTCTTCCTAAGGTGAAATAATCGCATATTGCTGTCTATAATGGATAGGTCAAATTAGTCTGTATGCACTGATTTTTACCTTAATTGGAAAAAAGATGAAGGAACTACCAAAAGAAGTTCTCTGTTTGTTCATTTAGTTAAAAGCTAATTGAAACTCTAGCAACAATATTTTTCTGTATCTTGGGGCTGTTATAAAATTTACTTAGGTTTTCACTGTGCTCTATACCATCAATTACCTTGAAGTTCATAGATACAAGTGTTCTTCATGAAACTCCTTTATGACAACGAGGACTTTTCTCCCTGCTGAATCTAATGTCTGCATTTTTGTTTGGTTCCTCGTCTTTTTATTTGCATCCATGTTTTATCTTTTCAACTGAATTATAACTTCTTAAGGACCAATAACGTGTTCGCTTTGTCAGTGTTCCTCCAGGAGTAAACAACATCATTTAGTAACTTTTGAGGGGAATAACTTGTTCTTTATACTATCCTTGAAATTTCTTCGAAATTGTAGCATTACCTATAACAGAAATTTTATTCATTTCCATAAAGAGAGATCAACCTTAACTAGTTCAAATATTCTTATATCTTCAGGTATTAGAAATTAATCACCTTGAAAGACAATTTCAAATATTACCGAAGCCTAGCCTCTATTCCTTCTTGTGTCTAAATCATCCACATTTTTCTACCTGGGTGTGAATTCAAAAAGTGTGGACATGCGACACATGCATTCAGTCGCCAAGAACTACCTCCCCAGGCCGACCAAAGGTGCCCAGAGAATGAGGAAATGAAAGAAAGGGGCCACAGGCTGTTTGGTAGTCAGGGACCATTTATTTCTCGTCTACTTCTCTATTACAGGGTAGTTATTTCTCTGTTCTCCTCCCTTTTACTGAGTAGTTATATAGAAATCATGAAGGGTGGGGGTACACATAGGTGTGCTTGAACATTATCATAATAATAAACAGAGGTAAAGTCCCTCCTTCAGGGGAAGTTCTTGTAGGAGATTAATTCAGGGACAAACTCTCATCTGGTGGTTCAGCACTCTAGGTTACTAGGAGATCTGCTCGAGGGTGGGAGTCCATCCAAAGGGCATACTGCTTTCTCCTTTCCTTAGGTAGTAATCCATTTATTCTTAGTCATTTTGTATGAACACAGAGATATATTAAGTTTAAAGAATGGATCTTCCTGGGGACATCTCGCTATATATCCAGACTACAGTCCTCAGGCCAGGTTAGTCTTTCCGCATCCCAGCAGGGTCCTTATTCAGTTACTTCTTTTTGGGTCATAGCAGAATTTGTTCATGACCGTGCTTTTCACTTATTATACTTATTATGGTGCTTAGCTTGTCCCTTTTCGATACCAGGGTCATTTACAGCTTGCCCTGGGTCCATCCTTATCCCTCTTTGGAACCCTCCTTTTGGGGGGTGTTAGGAAGTAAAGGCAACTAAGGCTTAAGTCAAGTAAATATAATAATGGATGCCCGGAAATAAATATTTTTCAAAGTCAGTTAACTCCCATGTTACAAAAGCATAGCATTAACTGTCTTCCTGTATCTGTACAGAAGGGACATTGCTAAGCCATGCAAAGGACATAAGGGAAAGAGAAAAGCAATATAGGATTACTAGTCACTGTCACTGTCATCCCGTTGCTCATCGATTTGTTCGAGCGGGCACCAGTAATGTCTCTCATTGTGAGACTTATTTGTTACTGTTTTTAGTATATCCAGTACACCACCGGTAGATTGCCAGGCTCTGCCGTGTGGGCGTGATACTCTCGGTAGCTTGCCGGGCTCTCCGAGAGGAGCAGAGGAATCAAACACGGGTCTGCCTAGTGAAAGGTAAACGCCCTACCGCTGTGCTATCACTCCAGCCCACTAGTGCCTGATGGAATTTAGTGTGCCCCAGGAGCACTGTGGTGGGAGTCTTGAGGGAGAAGCAAGGACAAACCAATGTTGTCCAGCACCTGGGGTTTGAAAAAAAAAAACTAGGATTTTATAAATTTTGGTGATTTTCTTTCAGTAACTTATAAAGAAAATCATTTAAATGAATCTAAGTTTGTATAAGTAATAATTCATCTGAGTATTAATGACAGTTCTGTGCTAACCAACCATGATACTTGGTACGATGACTTCATAAAACTTCCATTTTAGTTCAAAGGGGTGGAGTACATGTTTTACATGCAGGTGGCTAGGTTGCAAGCTGGGTGGAAAAAAATTGTTTCAAGAGCTCTTATTCTGTGGTCGGGGCAATAGTACAACAGGCAGGGCCTTTGCCTTGCACACGACCGATCCAGGTTCTGGCCCCAGCATCTCATATGGTCCCCCGAGCACCGCCAGGAGTGATTCCTGACTGCAAAGCCAGGACTAACCCCTGAGTGTCGCTGGTGTGACCCAGAAAGCCAAAAAAAGAAAAAGAGCTCTTATTCTAGAATTAAATGTTAATCCTTCACCTCTACCCCTCAGAGGCATCAGCAAGGGGCTTCTCTGTATGTCTGAAAATAACTGAGCACTGCTGTCTTTCCGTGAGAAGGTTCATAAGTAAGAGATTGTTCCAGGGGGCTGATAGGATTAACTGCTCAGAACCTTGCTGGGTTTTATCAGGTACAGAAAGAGAAGTCAGGAGTTGGCAAGATATGGACTTCTGTTTGGATTTCAGTTTACCTGGCTGCCAGTCTCAGACAGCTTCTGGTGGCAACACAAGTTTTGTAGATTACCCCTTTTTTTTTGTTTTTGGTTTTGGTTTTGGTTTTCATTTTTTTTTTGCCTCTGTTTAGGATGGAAATAGCATTCTCTTTTGGCTTTCTTTATCCTAAGGAAAGTGAAAGCATGTCATTTTTAATTCAAAAGATTCTTTTTTTTTAATTTTTTTAAATAAATTTTTTTAAATTTTATTTTCAAGGAGTTGTTCACAGGAATTGATTACATTTAATATTTAAACACCAATTCCACCACCATTATTTTGAATTTTCCTACCACCACTCAAGCCTGCCCAAAAGGCAGTTGTTAAGTAATTTATTTTGTATTGCTTGTTATAAATAATTGACTAAAAATGATCAGAAAGGTTTCCTTAGAAGAAAGTGTGTGAAAATTCTTGTATCTCATCTTGGAGCCATCAAGCCCCTGTAGTAGAGATTATTAACATGTTAGAATTTTGAGTTTTGTGTGTTAATATATATGTGTGTGTGTCTGTATGTGTATATATACTTGGACTGGAGTGATAGCACAATGGGTAGGGTGTTTACCTTGCACGAGGCCAACCCCGGTTTGATTCCTCCATCCCTCTCAGAAAGTCCAGCAAGCTTCCGAGAGTAAACCGCCCGGTACAGCAGAGCCCGGCAAGCTACCCGTGGCATATTCGATATGCCAAAAACAGTAACAAGTCTCATAGTGGAGACATTACTGGTGCCCACTTGAGCAATTCGATGGGATGACAGTGCTAATCCAAAAGAATCTTGCCTCAGCTTTTTCACCTGTAAAATAAAAAGTCAGATTTCCTACTTATGAGTGTGTTGTAAAATTAAGATTTGTGTGTTTATTTGCATTATTTATCATTTACACAAGTGCCATTGCATATAATCATATAATTAAAGCACTCTGAAAACTTCAGCCTTCTTTTTTTTTTTTTTTTTTTTTTTGCTTTTTGGGTCACACCCGGCAATGCACAGGGGTTACTCCTGGCTCTGCACTCAAGAATCACCCCTGGTGGTGCTCAGGGGACCATACGGGATGCTGGGATTCGAACCTGGGTCAGCCGAGTGCAAGGCAAACGCCCTACCCGCTGTGCTATTGCTCCAGCCCCCATTTTTCTTTATAAAGAAACATTTTTTATTGCCATAGCTAATGCAGTGTTTCTGAACCTTTTCCCAAAGGTGGCCCCTTTCCAAACTTGTTTCTTGCCTGTAGTCCCCCTATTTCTACAGGCTGGCCTGCCTTGTCCTGTGCCAAGTCCTCCCATTTATGCAGTTTTCACCTGTGGACCCATGGAATATCTTAGGAACCCAAGGAGGAATAATGGCCTCTGGTTAAGAAACACTGGGGTAGAACACCATTATAATTGAGTTGTGTTAAATTTTCAATTTAACCAAACATCATCTTCCTAATTTCCCTAACAACTAAAAAAATGATCTTCACACTTGAAATATAGATCTAATCAAAGTGGTCCAATTTGACTAAAGACATCTATGAAAAAATAGTTTTCTTCTCTGAATTTCTTAAGTTTGGAGATCTTTGTTTTTCTTATAAAAATTCCTTATGCTTTTCTGTATAGTTATCTTAGCCAGTAATAATTTCTTTACTCCTTATCCTTTGTCTTGATATTATAAACCTCAAGTAAATTTGTATTATAAAAGTACATACATAATTATTTCTCAAGATCAAGATGCCTTAAAGTGTCAAATATATGCTTATTCAAATATTCAAGTAGTGTCCAAATACATTGCTGTTCCATCTCCCCATTTTCTATGTTACAGGCCACATCTGATGCTGACCTAAAAGAACATATGGTTGGAATCATATTCAGCAGGAGTAAACTGACTAACTTACAGAAACAGGTTGGTTAATGGCCATTTCATTGTCTTTAGGGTTTAAAGTATTTTCCAGGGTCCACTTCTATTCTGGGCAACACTTGGTCACCGTCCCCAGGCCCTTGCACTAAACTGCTGGTCCAGTTGGCTGAGAATCATCACGAGGGGCCTCCAGGT
This sequence comes from Sorex araneus, assembly GCF_027595985.1. Taxonomy (NCBI): domain Eukaryota; kingdom Metazoa; phylum Chordata; class Mammalia; order Eulipotyphla; family Soricidae; genus Sorex; species Sorex araneus. The sequence continues at coordinate 272,213,780 of NC_073302.1, read as the reverse complement.
CTCCCAAACACTACTTGAAAAACCCCAAAATAAATAAAATGTTTTCCAAAACTTGAAATTTGTAAGGACTTTTTCTGGCAGACTCTCTGATAGCTCCTGCAGGATGTACACTTTTTTTTTTCTTTTCTAAAGAGGAAGGAGTATACAGGCATACCTTTATCACTTTGTAGATTTTTGCTAATGAAATTTAAACTTCCTTACCTTAACTGCTCTTTGTAATTTCTCATTTCTGATAGTTGTTTCATTCTGATGTCAAATTTCCAGCTATATCAGATTTCACTTGCATTTCCTACATCTATCCCTTTTCCAATTATGTTTTTGTTCATTTTGTTAAAATATGGAAGTGATAAAGTTCTAGGATGTGATAAAGTATAGTCATTTGTTGCCACAAACACAGATCTCTGTATAACTTAGTGCATATAATTATTTTCTACATAGTATATGATTTTAATATTTAGATTTTTAATCAGGGCTTCCTTAATTTTTTAAGATGAGTTCAGAGAACATCATGATAGGGAATCAATTGGGAAGAAGATTATTATAATTAACTTCAACTAAAAAAAAATAAAGGTATTAAGAAGTCCGAATTACAAATATGCTTTATACTCTTTGTGTTTCCTTTCAACAGGTGTGTGCTCACATCGTCCAGGCTATTCGCATGGAAGCCACCAGGGTCCGTGAGGAATGGGAGCATGCCATATCAAGCAAAGAAAATGCAAATTCGCAGCCCAGTGATGAAGATGCCTCCTCCGATGCTTACTGCTTCGAGCTGCTGTCGATGGTGTTAGCCCTGAGTGGCTCTAACGTGGGCCGGCAGTACCTGGCTCAGCAGCTGACCCTGCTGCAGGATCTCTTCTCCCTGCTCCACACGGCCTCTCCCCGAGTGCAGAGACAGGTGGGTGACTGTGGACCCATGGAATATCTTAGGAACCCCAAGAGGAATAATGGCCTCTGGTTAAAGAACACTGGGGTAGAACACCATTATAGTTGAATTGTGTTAAACTTTCAATTTAAACAAACATCATCTTCCTAATTTCCCTAACAACTAAAAAAATGATCAGGGCTGGACATTTGACCCAGCAATACCACTGCTGGGAATATATCCCAGAGAGGCAAAAAAGTATAATCGAAATGGCATATGCACATGTATGTTCATCGCAGCACTGTTTACAATAGCCAGAATCTGGAAAAAACCCGAATGCCCTAGAACGGATGACTGGTTGAGGAAACTTTGGTACATCTATACAATGGAATACCATGCAGCTGTTAGAAAAAAGGAGGTCACAAATTTTTTATTTAAGTGGATCGGCATGAAAAGTTTCATGCTAAGTGAAATGAGTCAGAAAGAGAGAGACAGACATAGAAAGATTGCACTCATCTATGACATATAGAATAACAGAGTGGGAGACTAACACCCAAGAATTGTAGAAACAACTACCAGGAGGTTGACTCCATGGCTAGGAGGCTGGCTCACATTCTGGGGAAAGGGCAACTCAGAGAAGGGATCACCAACTATAATGTAGTCGAAGGCCATGTGGGAGAAGGGAGTTTCGGGCTGAATGAGGGCTAGAGACTGAGCACAGTGGCCACTCAACACCTTTATTGCAAACCACAACAGCTAATTAGAGAGAGAGAACAGAAGGGAATGCCTTGCCACAGTGGCAGGGTGGGGTGGGGGGGAGATGGGATTGGGGAGGGTGGGAGGGATGCTGGGTTTACTGGTGGTGGAGTATGGGCACTGGTGAAGGGATGGGTTCCCGAACTTTGTATGGAGGAAGCATAAGCACAGATGTGTATAAATCCGTAACTGTACCCTCATGGTGATTCATTAATTAAAAATAAATAAATTTATAAAAAAAAAAATTGATCGGGGCTGGAGCGATAGCACAGCGGGTAGGGTGTTTGCCTTGCACGCGGCTGACCCGGGTTCTAATCCCAGCATCCCATATGGTCCCCTGAGCACCGCCAGGGGTAATTCCTGAGTCAAGAGCCAGGAGTAACCCCTGTGCATCGCCGGGTGTGACCCAAAAACCAAAAAAAAAAAAAAAAAACCAACTAAAAAAAATGATCTTGACACTTGAAATATAGATCTAATCAAAGTGGTTCAATTTGACTAAAGACATCTATGAAAAAATAGTTTTCTTCTCTGAATTTCTTAAGTTTGGAGATCTTTATTTTTCATATAAAAACTCCTTATACTTTTCTGTATAGTTATCTTAGCCAGTAATATTCAAATATTATTGAAATAAATATAATAATTATATTTAATATATAATTATAATATGTCATATATTAATACAATATAATAATTATAATATGTTAATATATTATATTATTAATGTCATTATAATTATAATATAATAATATTATATAATAATATAATTATATAATATGTAATGTATATTTAATATATAAAATATGTTATGTAATACAATATGATTATATATGATATAATAAATAATAATAAATATAATAATAATATATAATAATAATATTTAAATAATTCCTACACGCCCATCTTCCAACACACTTGGTTCCTTGAACTGATTTGGAAGAGATGACTAGCAAAGGGAATTACCTTATTATCTTTTTTTTTCCTAATTTTGTTTTATTTAAGGGATGGGGATATCTTTGACTCATTGTAATGAGAACATAGAAGGGCAGAATATGCTCGAGTTTATTAGGAAGCCATTCGTTCTAAAGATATTCTGATGCTCATTGACCTGTTCCCAGGAGCTACATGATGTACTTTTTAAAGTCATATTTAAGGACCAGAGCAATAGTACAGTGGGTAGGGCGTTTGCCTTGAATGTAGTTGATGCGGGTTTGAACCCCAGCATCCCATATGGTCCGCCCAGCACCGCCAGGAGTAATTCTTGAGGGCAACCCAAGAGTAACCCCTGAGCATGGCTGGGTGACCCAAAAAGCAAAAAACAAAACAAAACAAAATCATATTTAAAACAGGCAGAATCTCTACCCAAGGTAGTCCATAAGTTTTATGGCTTTCTTTGACTCCATCTTTGTAGTCTCCATCACTATGTATTTACATTTAAGAGTTAAGGTATATGCAGGTGATGGTTTCTAAGTGGAAATATGGAGATAGTTCATTTTTTTTAAGTCACATTTAGAAAATAAGAAAACATTATATTAATTAAAAAAAATCTTGGCCAAATAAAATGCAGGGTTTTGGGGTTTTTTTTTTGCTTCCATGGAATGTTACCACTTAAGAAATTAAAAATAATACTAGAATGATATTTCTGTTCTTCTCAAAGCTTTTAAAGTCATGGGATAGCAGCAAGGTTCATTAAAAATATGAAAACCTTAAGATAACAATCTATAAATGGAATTTTCCCCTTTATTTTTCTTACTAGGTGACCTCCTTACTAAGACGAGTTTTACCTGAAGTGACCCCTAATCGTCTGGCCAGCATTATCGGAGTGAAATCCCTGCCCCCAGCAGATATCAGTGATATCATCCACTCAACAGAGAAAGGAGATTGGAATAAACTAGGTATCTTGGACATGTTTCTAGGGTGCATTGCCAAAGCTCTCACCGTACAGCTAAAAGCCAAAGGAACCACCATCACAGGAACAGCTGGTACCACCGTGGGCAAAGGAGTTACAACGGTTACCCTTCCAATGATTTTCAATTCCAGGTTGGTCATTTATCTGTTTCAGTACTAAAATTAAAGTACGAAGAATTAGGACGTAATTTAAAATGACACCTCATTTGCTTACTCACCAAATTGAAGCCATAAATGACTGACCCATTTACAAAAGAGAGTGCTGCCATTTCTAATTACCCGAGAAAGAGAAGTCGTCAGTTGAATATATAACATTTGACTATTTTAATCTGGATTAAAATTTTTTTAAATGTAGACTCCCCAGTCTCACACATTAGAGAAAATCCTTGAATTTTCTTAATCTCTGCACATACTCCTTTTAAAAATGTCTCAGGACAAATGTATAAGAATATTTTTGTAATCTTCAATTTGGGAAGAACAACTTCAATAAAATCAGAAGTGACTCAGATGCAACTGCATACACTGAAAGCTAATCAGTACAAATAATATAAATAAAATAATATTTTCTCTGCACTAAGCAATTCGTTATTTGTCAAATTATTCAAAGGATACACAGCAAACCAGTGATTAAAGGACAAGTAATTGATAGAAATCAAATAGTATTAAGAACCATTAATTAGTTCACTGAAGAAAAAATTGGAAAAACAATATATAATGAAAAAACATTTAGTTGTAATTTTGTTGAATACAGTAGCAAGATCTCTTAGACACATTAGCAGTACTACGAAGAAATAGGTATTTTTTAAATAGCTGTAAATTGATAATGATTTTAAATATATGTTTGATGTAATATTACTGTGTTTAAAGCATGCATATTATTTGACTTGCCTATTCTACTTTGAGAACTATTTCTCTTAGAAACAGAATAGTGTTGAAGCCAGAAAGATAGTACAGTTGGCACTTCCCTTATACACGGCCAACCAACGTTCAATCCCCAGCACCCCAGATGGTCCCCCAAGCACTGCCAGTAATGATTCCTAAGTGCAGAGCCAGGAATAACCCCTGAGTATTGACGGGTATGACCTGAAAATTAAAATGATAAATTAATAAATATGTTGGGTCTGGATTGTTCAATTGGTAGAGTACACACCTAGCACATGTGAGGCTGAGTGCAATCCCCAGCCTCATATTGCCTTCATGTACCATGCAGTGTGTACTATATAAATTTTAATAGAGTAGCGTATCATATGCACAATGATATGTATGTGATTATCATTATATATAATTATACATAGGATAAGCTTGTATGTGTATAATGACTATCATATACATACAAGCATATTATATGCACATTTTTATATATATAACTATATATATAAATATACTACCTGGAACAGTGTTTCTGTTAGTCAAAGAACCAATCTTTGATCATAAACAAATAACCAGAACATAAGTCAGTATGTGCTTTCCTTCACATAGTCTTTACCAGTAGGGGAAAGAATTATCTTGATGATCTAAACATTGATATGCTTACAGATGTTGTTAACATTTTTGTGCAAGCTCTGTGTTCTGTGTGGATTTGTTACAAAGAGTTTATGGCCCATGAGTATATTTGAGCACTGTTCTATAAGATGCATACAAAGTTATGTGCAAGCAGAAACATTCAAAAAGAAATAGATCAGAATAGCCACTTTGAAGAGATATGCATAGTTGTATTTATTAATTTTCTCTTTAAAATGTTTTCAATCATTTAAGAACAGAAATGGTGCATCTTCATTACTGCCACTGATTAGTGTATAAACTATTTTTTCTTTGTAGCTATATTCGACGGGGTGAAAGTCATTGGTGGATGAAGGGCTCAACTCCTACTCAGATATCAGAGATTATCATTAAACTTATTAAGGATATGGCAGCAGTAAGTTCTCAGCCTCTTATCATTATGTCAGTGAAGTGCAGTAGAAACCTGATTTTAAACACAAGAAGTTCATTCTAATGAATTGAAAGAAATACATTTGTGTTACTTTGCTTTAGTAAAGACTATTCAGTGTGTTAATTGTTGCACCATTTTGTCATTTTAGAGATAAATGTGTTCTTTGGGTTGACCATTTTAAGCATCACAAGTAATTTACTTGAAAATTCTTAACATAAATCTTATACTTTTCTGAACCTTAAAATAGTCCAGAAGGAAAATAAGGACATTCCGAAGTGAAAGCTTCTCATTATTTTTGTTCTCAAGGTATAAGAGGCTTTTACTCTAACTTATTAATATCCTATCCTGGGGAAAGAGGTATAGTACAGCAGGTAGGGCAGTTGCCTTTCACATGGCCAACATCAGTTCAATCCCCAGAATCCCATATGGTCCTCTGAGCACTTCCAGGAATAATTCCTGGCTGCAGAGCCAGGAGTAAGTGCTGAGCATTGCTGGGTGTGGCCCCAAAACCCCCAAAAATAATTAAATAATTAAAAAATATCCTATCCCACTGTCGCAATGTATTGACTTTGTAGAGAGATCAAGAAGTGTGGAATAAGTAGGATTATTTCTGAATCTTGGACTTTTGTATTATATAGTGTTATATAATATTATGTATTATATAGCTGTATAGTGTTCGTTTCTTTATAATCCATATCATTCCGGGAGTCCAGTTGCAGAAGGGCAAAAAATTGTAGAATATAGATTCCTGAAAGGCATTTGATTATAAAAAAAAAAATTTGAACATTCCCAGAAGAGATTACTGACATGGATATTTTGGGAAATACTTATTTCAGTAGCATGGTTATTTCTACAATTAGAGAAATGGAAATGTCTCTCTCAGTTCTCAAATAGGTTTTTTTTAGGAAGTTCATTTGCTTAACAAAAAAAAAAAAAGTACAGAACATCTAAGTTCCGTAGTGTTTATCTCCAGTTAAATTGAAGTTAGCAAATAAAACCAGATAATACTTAAACCTAAATATGTTTAAGTAAAAGTACTTTTTTAATGTTTTTATTTAAAATTTAAGAGGAAATACCTTTGAACTCTAAAGAAATTATGCAGAATTAATTTTTTTCTTTTGGGAGCCATACCCAGTCGTGCTGGGGGACCACATGGTGACCAGTATTGAACCCTCTGCTCCCACATGCAAAACATCTGCTCCCGCCCTTAGAGCCATCTCCTTGGCCCCAGGAACCTCATTTTTTATTAGCCTTTCTTTGGAATCAAAATACTGAGGCCAGAGTGATAGAGCAAGTAGGGTTCTTGCCTTCCACATAGCCAAACTGGGTTCAATCCCCCACACCCCACATGGTTCCCAAGCCCCCCACCAGGAGTGATCCCTGAGTCAGGGATCAGAGCCAGGACCAAGCCCTGAGCACCAAGGGGTCTGCCAGAAAAATGTCAAGTTTTTCATTACTACTATGAAGCATACTTGTCTCAGAAGTCTATGCCCTTTGAAATTTAATTCCCTGTTCTTATTACATCTTGGTGAGAAATGTTAAAATAATCAAACTTACTGGAATGCTTTTCTATTTCTTACTGTATATTAAATCATTCTGTTCTGCTCAATAGGGTCATCTATCAGAAGCTTGGTCCCGAGTGACAAAAAATGCTATTGCAGAAACCATCGTTGCCTTGACTAAGATGGAGGAAGAGTTCAGGTCTCCAGTGAGATGCATTGCAACAACTAGGGTAGGGTTTCTGTGGGTTTTCTCAAACTTACTCAGTAACATTGTATGTTCTTTTTTAGTCATGGGTTTGAACACACCTAAATCAATAATTCAGGTTAATTCACTCTTTTAAAAAAAAAATACTGTAACTTTTTTGGGGGGGGGTTGCACTGGGATTAATTTATGTAGGAAGCAATTTATTGAATTACAGATTAAGTACGGTAATGATTAATGTTCATTTGCATGTTGTTACTTGTTTTTGTACTACTTAGGAAGCTAGTAATACACTGGTTAGAAAATTTGGGGCCAGAGCAATAGGACAGTGGGAAGGGCATTTGCCTCTCGTGTGGCCAACCTGGGTTCAATCTTTGGCATCCCACACGGTCCTCTGTGTAGCGAGCACCAGGAGTCATTCCTGAGCACAAAGCCAAGAGGAAGGCCTAAGCATCACTGGGTGTGCCCTCAAAGCTAAAATTAAATAACAGCAACAAAGAAAATTTTGAAAGCCTTCTATATCAATGTATTGTCTCTCTTATAATGAATATGCAATAGCTTGCCACAGTAAATTTCTTGTTAGTAGGATTGTGTTGTGATAGACTGAAGGAAAAACCCTTCTCCTGTTGAAACACCTATTTGTGTCTTAGTCTAGAGCTATAACTACTTACGAGATTTACAGGGCAAGGTGCTTCTTACCTTTACAATGCAAAAAAATGTGCACCCAGGGCAACATGAGGCATAATCTTCTAAGATGTGAACTCACAGTCATCAGAAATGATAGCAGCAGTTACTTTTAATGCACAACATGAAATTTGAATTCGGGTCTCAGATAATTCCACAGAAACTTGAGATTTCCTTGAAACCAGCACCAGGGGATTGCATTATGAAGAAATGAGTATTCATTCAAATTATTTTCATTAATCCATACATATCTGAACAAGGAGATAAATTTACTTTCCCTGGGTCAGAAAAAGACAATTTTATGCTATGTTGCTTCTTAGTGAGATATCTGAAGCTGTTAGTTGTTCTGTGCTTTTCCACTCTGCTTTTGTACCCTCTCTTTTTATACATTTTCTTCCCATTTTCTTCCCTTTTTCTTTCCTTTTATCACCAGGTGGCGCCCTGGTGGCCCCAGCACTTCTGGGAAGGCCCCAGAAAAAGAACCAAAAAATAAGAGACTGAAAAAGAAATTGTTATCATGTAGAAAAGTTTAATATGTCCCAGCTATACATGGAACTCCAGAATTCAATGTTTATTATAACACCATGTTCCTTGGGACTGGAGCCATAGCACAGCGAGTAGGGTATTTGTCTTGGACGCAGCCAACCTGGGTTCGATTCCTCCATCCCTCTTGGAGAGCCCAGCAATCTACCTAGAGTATCTCACCTGCACAGCAGAGCCTGGCAAGCTCCCCATGGTATATCCGATATGCCAAAAACAGTAACAAGTCTCACAATGGAGACGTTACTGGTGCCCGCTCCAGCAAATTGATGCGCAATGGAATGACTGTGATACAGTGATACCACCTTCCTTGGAGTTTAATGCTTCTGGTAGATGATTCTAGATGGAGAAATATAGGAGAGGCATTGCTATGTTAAAGATAAATGTCTTAGTCAATTCATCTATTGGTATATGCATAGCAGTGCAATAATAAATGGTTTTATGAATCACATAGATGGTTCATCAGGGCAGCAATAATTCAGTCATGGTACTGAGCGATAGTACTTAAGTTCCCATGATGTGTATACAGGGTACATACAGCAGTGAGCTTGTGTGCCTGGTGCCACTTCAGGAAAACTTGAACACCACTGGAGATCTATGTTTTTAAATCCAGCTAGCATTTCTTCACTCTCCTCATGTGTCAGGCGGTTAGGGTTCTCTAAGTTTTTCAGTCATGTAACAGCCTTTCTTTACAACAGCTCTGGCTTGCTCTGGCATCACTGTGTGTCCTCGATCAGGACCACGTAGATCGGCTCTCCTCGGGGAGATGGATGGGAAAGGATGGGCAACAAAAACAAATGGTAAGGTCAGAATTGTAAAAATGTCTCTTTTCTTTTGCTCAGCAAAATGAGCAAAATTAGTGGTGCTTTTGAAAACTAATGTTACACTGCTCAAGTTCATCTCAAAAGAGATGTTCATAAAGAGTTTCTCATAATTCATAAAGAATTCTAAGCATATAACATTCCCTTCTTTGACTCACGTTTGCATTGTAGTAAACTTTGATTTTCACCAGACTGATTCTCTGTGTAAAATTTTTACTTAAATTTAATCAATCTTGGGCCGGAGCGATAGCACAGCAGGTAGGGCGTTTGCCTTGCACGCGGCCGACCCGGGTTCGATCCCCAGCATCCCATATGGTCCACCAAGCACCGCCAGGGGGTAATTCCTGAGTGCAAAGCCAGGAGTAACCCCTGAGCATCGCTGGGTGTGAAACAACAACATCAAAAAAAATTTAATCTTATGGTAAAAAGAAAGTAAAGCTGTAAAAGAGGTAACATAATATACCATTTTTTCACCAGTATGCTTAAAATAGATTTGACAGGTATCTTCAGAATATCTAGAAGAGAAGAATTTATTATTGGCAATGTTTCATTATTAATGTTCAGATTTCAAAAATAAATTGCTTCCGCATTTAACATACAGATTGCTTAAGTATAACGAAGAGCAGTTCTTAACTCAGCAAAATAAATGTTCATTAAATAACCATTGTTCTAAGTATTTTGAAGGATTTTTATGGTTAAGTATTTGTAATAGTATTTAATGTTTCAGATTCTAAATTCTTACAGATTTCAGAATAGCAGTGTTGTGAGGATAGTTGAATTTTTTTTTATGACAATTTGGGACTTTGTCATTAATAGCAGAGTAATATATGGAGTAAATTGATATGTCTTATTTTAGCCTATGTGTGATAACCATGATGATGGTGAAACTGCAGCTATCATTTTATGTAACATATGTGGAAACTTGTGTACTGACTGCGACAGATTCCTTCATCTTCATCGGCGAACCAAAACTCATCAAAGACAGGTAAAATTTTCTGTCTTTACATGCAGAAGAGTTTGTTGAGCATAAGATACATTTTGGAAATTTTGAAATAATGGTGAAAGGAGTCTGAGCTAATGACAAAAGCAAACTTCAGAATCAAAGACCTCGGTGGAATTTGCAGCAGTTCCCTCTTTATCGGTTGCGTAGGTCAAAGACAGGTTGTCTTTTCCTCTCTGAGACTGGCTTTCCACCCTTCAAAGAGTGGGTCTGTTGGGAAAATTAAAGAGAAGACTGGTATCAACCTCGAACTTAGAATGCTTAGTAAATAAAAGCCATTACAGTTGTTCGATGGTTAGATTTGATGCCTCCTCCTTGAGAATGATAGATTATTTTTTTCCCTCCTTAATGAAACTACAGGTCTTCAAAGAGGAAGAAGAAGCTATCAAGGTTGACCTTCATGAAGGCTGTGGTCGGACAAAATTATTCTGGTTGATGGCACTGGCAGACTCTAAAACAATGAAGGCAATGGTGGAATTCCGAGAACACACAGGTAAAGAGGACTTTAAAATGAACTATGCCTTAAAAAATAGATTTAAAAAATAGCTAAGAAATAGATAATACTCTCCATACAGATTAGAGTAGATTTTAGGTTAATGCAAGTAGAGGTCAGAGAGATAGGACACCAGGTAGAGCACCTGCCTTATACATGGCCAGCCCGACTTCTAATTCCCAGCAACCCATATGGTCCCTTGAACGCACCAGGAGTGATCCCTGAGTATAGAGCCAGGCAGGAGTAACCTCTGAACATCACCAGGTGTGACTCAAAAAATAAAATATTTGTACAAATAGTTTGGGCTGTATTTATATAAGTAACTTCATTTGATACCTGATATCTATATTATTATACTTACTAGACCATGTTTTATGATAAAAGAGAGCAAGGGTCAGGAATCCTGGTTTATCACTAGTGAGCTGTGTGAACATTGGCAAGTTGTCTATTTTAATTATTTCTAAATGTAATCATATTTCTCTATTCCTCACTTAAAGTCACATTGATTTTTTTTTTCCTTTTGCAGAAGGAGGTGGGTTAGGGTAGGGTACACCCAGAAGGGCTCAGGTCTTTCTCTTGGCTCTACACACAAGGATCACGTCTGGTGGGGCTTCAGGGACCCTGTGTAGTGCTAGGGATCGAATTTGGGTCTGTCAGTTGCAACACAAGCTCCTTAACTATTACATTATCTTTCCTGACGTCTTTTAGTTTTTATCCTATGTGTGGTGTGTGTATGATTATTTGCTTTTTAATCAGACAGTTTTATGTCTTACAGCTATAAATAGCCAGATAGAAGCTGATATAAACGTTTGATTGTTTTTGTAAAATTATTTATTATATTAGTTTATAGGTATTTTTATATTCATTTATTTTACTAGTTTGAATTTGTAGTATTAGTTGTTATATTTGTTATTAATTCATTTAAAAAGGTAGAAATGCATCCTTAAAGGGGAATTTTCTTTTTCTACTCAAACCAGGCAAGCCCACCACAAGTAGTTCAGAAGCTTGCCGCTTCTGTGGTTCCAGGAGTGGGACAGAGTTATCTGCAGTTGGCAGTGTTTGTTCTGATGCGGACTGCCAGGTGGGTATAAAGTAAGGAACCCCCACGAGAGAAGTGGGGGAACTCCCTTATGTCATACATTTACTTCATATAAATAAGAGTTTGTGCCCAACACATTTCAGCTTTCTAAAAACACATCACCTTTGGCAAGACTTAACTACTTTATCAAAACTTAAGAATGAAAGACGGTTATATATGTAATGTGTATCATTCTCATTTTGACAAGGATGTGAGATTATATATTGGGATTTTTTTCTTCTTACCTAGATAATAGATTAAACCTGTAATTCCCTTTTTAATGGTATTTTGTGTTGAGTAAAATTTTTAAATCACAGTTTTACTGTGTTACTGAACTGAATTACGTTCACATTTTATAGTCAGAGTAAAAATTAGTCTGCTATTAGCCTTAGTGTAGATTTCCAGTGAGAGAATATTAGAAATGTGATATAATTGACATTTACCAGGATGGGTGCCCTTTTTGATACTCCATGTTCTGTTGTAATTTATTTTTAATAGGAATATGCCAAAATAGCCTGCTGTAAGACACATCCTTGTGGCCACCCGTGTGGAGGTGTTAGAAATGAAGAGCACTGCCTGCCCTGTCTGCACGGCTGTGACAAAAGTGCCACCACCCTGAAGCAGGACGCTGATGACATGTGTATGATATGTTTCACCGAGGCCCTCTCAGCGGCACCTGCCATTCAGGTAACTCCCGCATTCAAAATGGTCCATATATGACTGGGGAGGTAGGACCAGGTTACCTGAGGTGCTTGCCTTTATGTGCAGCTGTCACCAGCTCCTAGATTCAGTCTAGCGTCGCCAGGGGTCACTCCTGAGCCCAGAGCCAGAACAGCCCTTGAGCACCAGGGGCTGTGGCCTCCACCCACCTGCGCCCTTACCCCACCCTGCAAACTTCCCACTACCAACAACCTCAGTGTCAATGTCGTGCACATTCTAAAGTAGGAAACATAAATATCTTCTGTCAAGAAAACAGACGTTTGATTTTTTTTTTTTTTAATACTAGGGCTGTGGGCAGTCAGGATAACCCATTCCTATCTACCAGCTTATTGCAAAACAAGTCTGTCATTTTATGGTGTTTCTGCTTCACCTGCTTAGCTTTCCGACTGTGTGAACTTAACTAATTCATAGCCTCTGTGAAATGTTCATAAGGAAGGAAAGCATAATTGAATTACCTTGTAGCTACTCCTCTTCCTTTTCAAAATCCCACAGTGCTACTTTTTTTAACTACTTATGTAATAAATAGGTGAACTATTGTTGACCTCGACAGAATGATACATACCCAGACACATAGAAATTACAATTTTTCTAAGTAAATTTTTGAACTTCTACCTGTTTATGTTTTCAATTCTTAACATTCCAAGATGATAAACAGTCTTAAAAATAAATGTTAAACTTTTATTTTTTTAAATTTTTTGTTTTTGTTTTTGGGCCACACTGGCGGTGCTCGGGTTACTTCTGACTCTGCACTTCAGGATCGCTCCTGGAGGGCTCAGGAGACCCTGTGGAATACCAGGGATCAAACCTGGCTTGGATGTGTGCAAGACAAGCGCCCTACCTGCTGTATTCCAGCCCCCAAGTCTTAAAATTATAAACCAGTGGTTTTCTCATTCTGTGGGATATGCATATTGCCAAGTTTTCTTCTATTTTTTCCTAACCCAGCTTACACTTTGTAGGGTTACAATTAATGTATGAATATGGAAAAATTAAGAGGAGAGGGTGGGGCCTTGGTGATCCCAGAGACTGGCTTTGTGGCCCAGCAGCACCACATCTCAGAGCCTGGCCCTGGACTCTCAGGCTCTGTGGCCCTGATAGTGCCAGGAGCAGGCGTAGGATGGCCCTGGCCGCTGTTTGGGAGCCCCCCGCAGCCAAAAAAAACACACACAAAGGATAACCTTAGAGCAGCATAGGACCTAGTTCATACTTTCCCATGAAAAGAGAAAAATGTCACAACTACATTATATAAATTTCTTTTCCTTGCCTGCACTTTATATGATAATTTGCTGCACCTTATATGATAATTTGCATTTGAATAATTTGAATAAGTTGCGTTTGCATGTTGTAATAACATGCGTTTGCATGTTATAATAATTGGAATGATTTGCATTTGAATAAGTTGAAGCATTATTCATTCATATCCTCTTTTCTTTTTCTTTTTTTTTTTTTAATTTAAGCTGGACTGTAGTCATGTATTCCACTTACAGTGTTGTCGACGAGTTTTAGAGAACAGATGGCTTGGTCCAAGGATAACATTTGGATTTATATCCTGTCCCATTTGCAAGGTATGGAAAGATCCGCTTTTGTCTCCTTTTATTTATCTTCATCTTCAGTCTTTCAGAATATGTGTAAGCATCCCTTGGTAGCCTTCCTGATACACACCTGCCCCTTCAGTTTCTGCTCTCTATCCAGCTGGTCCTGAGAATAGTGTATGATCACCATCTGTTACAGAGCATTTCAAAACAGTATTCTCGGTTATAAGCTGACTACATTTAATTAAACATATGCGTAAAAAAATTCATTCAGGCATGATCACATGATCATGCATTGGGACATCACTGCTTCCAGATCTTCTGGTCATGTGATATGTCAGTGAATAATCACCAAAACGAATGAGATTATGGTACTTAACAGTCACGAGAAAAATCTGAACTTTCAGTGCCAGTAGCTAGCACAGATTCTTTTAAAACTCAGATCAAATGAGGAAAAAGAATTTAATCTTTTGACATACCTTTTAGGATACTAAGAAAATGCCGAGTCAATTTTGAAAGTTAACAAAGATTACTGAAAAAAAACTCGGATTTGCAGGCTGGTGTAAAGAGGCACACTCAGACACACATACACACACACACACACACACACACACACACACACACACCCATAAAGAGGCACACTCAGGCACACACACACACACACACACACCCGTAAAGAGGCACACTCAGACACACACACACACACACACACACACACACACACACACCACTAAAGCAGCAGGATATATATTTCAGACCCAGGAAATGTAAAGGTAATAAAATGAAATTTTCACACACTGCCCACTTGTCCATATTTTTCTGCTTTGGAGAAAATAGGCACTTTTGGATTCTTATCAGATTATTTTTAAGTGGCATTTTATTTAGAAACATTTACTATCATTATTTTCTAGCACAGTGCTTACTTAGTATTAGTTGCACACCATTGAATTATAGGTCATTTTATTAAAATTGTACATTTTTCCAAATTTCAGAACAAAATTAATCATGTAGTATTAAAGGACCTGCTTGATCCAATAAAAGAACTCTATGAGGATGTGAGAAGAAAAGCCTTAATGAGATTGGAATATGAAGGTCTGCATAAGAGCGAAGCTATCACAACTCCTGGTGTGAGATTTTATAATGATCCAGCTGGCTATGCCATGAATAGATATGCATATTATGTCTGTTACAAATGCAGAAAGGTAAGCTATATATTATACTCAGAATTTTTATGGACTTAGAATATAATCAATTTGGGTTTATAGTGGTAACTAATTATTTGTGTTTCATGACTAAAATCAACACTGAAAAAGATGAGATTACATTTCAAATTGAGTTTACTAAATTTGTCTTAGATTTTATTTGCTTTTACAAACTATTAAAAAGCATGTAATATTTATTCTGTATACAAGCGTCTTCCCATCAGTAATAACTTCCTGTGTAGCAAATCCAATTAACTTTTGAATGAACTGCTCTTTCTTGAAATTTTTGACCGCTACATTTTAAAAGTTATTTCCTCGGTTCTCTTTTGGTATCTTTCTTTGTTTTGGGGATAGGGGGGATAACGCCTGGCAGTTCTCAGAGTCTACTTCCAGATCAGGGCCCACACAGTTTCAGAGATTGAACCTGGACTTCCTGCATGAAAAACGTGCACTTAGAGCATTAAGCTCCTGCCCCCTTTCTAATATTAACAGTAATACTTGGAAGGAAGGGAGGGAGGGAGAGGAGGGGGGAGGGGAGAGTAGGGGAGATACTTACAATGCCTTTAAAGGGTTTCATTCTGTTCACCTACCCCCTACACATCTTGTTTTCCCACACTCCATTCTTTTTTTTTTTTTTTTTTTTGGTTTTTGGGTCACACCCGGCAATGCACAGGGCTTACTCCTGGCTCTTCACTCAGGAATTACCCCTGGCGGTGCTTAGGGGACCATATGGGATGCTGGGATTAGAACCCGGATCAGCCGCATGCAAGGCAAATGCCCTGGAGCTATCGCTCCAGCCCCTCCCACACTCCATTCTTAATAATGCTCCTTACCTTGGTGGTACCTCTACCTTTGCATACCACTGGTATTGTTCTAGAGTTCCTAATCTTTGAGATGTAGATGGGCTTACCAGACATGTGCATGTCTCCTGTCTAGTAGCATTCATCAGTTCTGATGCTCTCAGTCTCCAATGTTCATTTCAAAGTCCTGTCAGTTGGATCTCAACCCAAATGATTTTCTTTGGAAACTTGGTCGCTTTCTTACGAAGTTCCTTGTGTGGAATCCCAAACCCAACCATCCTGGCTTTTACACTTTTCGCTGCTAATAGTGAACTAATACTTTTAGATCTCAAATCTGCTTATGCCATTCCTTCCCTTTAATTCTGTAGCCCTGCAGATCACTCCAGTCTCACCTCCCAAAACTTACTTGCGCCGCATGCTACAATGTACTGACCAACCTGCAGTTCCCCAGACTGGGTTCACTCGCCTGACTCCTCAGTGCCATCACATAATGTTTCTCTTCCCAGACTGCTCTTCCATGCCACCTT
The DNA here is from genome assembly GCF_027595985.1 of Sorex araneus. Taxonomy (NCBI): domain Eukaryota; kingdom Metazoa; phylum Chordata; class Mammalia; order Eulipotyphla; family Soricidae; genus Sorex; species Sorex araneus. Next base: position 272,197,229 of record NC_073302.1, on the reverse strand, counting down.
CTCGGCACCTGCCACCACTCATCCATACATGCTGTCTGCAGGGCCAAACCTGTCACATCTAAGTCAGCTCAGGTTTCATATCCTCTGTAATGTCCTCAGGCCTTAACACCCATCACCACACAATACTGATACTGGCATAAATTTATCATGGCACTTACTATTCTGCAACAAGATTATGAGTCTCTGTCCAACTTGTTACTTCCCATGAGAACAAATACAATGTCTTTTTTGTTTCCAGTGCTTGGCATCTATAGGTTAATTAGAAAATAAGTGAAGAGGTTTAAAAAAAAATTAGTACATGCAGAGTCTCCCTTTGACAAAAGAAATTCAGTTAACAGATGGAAGGCTAAGTGAAAAGATAGCCAGAAAGCAGGACTGGAGAGATAGTAAGATAGTACAGCACGTAAGGCACTTGCCTTGCATGTAGCTGACCCTGTTTCAATCCCCATATGGTCCCCCAAGCACCACCAGGAATGATCCTTCAGCATTGCAGGCTATGGTCCAAAAACTAAAAACATTTTTAAAAGATTACCAAAAAGATATGAGTACAGCAGATACATACTCCATAGGAAAGACCAGTCATGTACATCTGTGAAATTTCAAGCAGCAATAGAATTTTATTTCTGTTTAATATGGTAACATCAAAAATAAATATTGTGTGCTGTCACAAAGTCAGGCAGTTAATTGTTAGAAAGTCAAGTAGAAGGGCCAAGCAGGGGCCGCAGCGATAGCACAGCGGGTAGGGTGTTTGCCTTGCACATGGCCCACCCGGGTTCGATCCCCGGCATCCCATATGGTCCCCCAAGCACTGCCAGGAGCAGTTCCTGAGTGCAAAGCCAGAAGTAACCCCTGAGCATTGCTGGGTGTGACCCAAAAAGAAAAAAAAAAAAAAGAAGAAGGGCCAAGCAGTAGTGCAGTGGGTGGGGCACTTGCCTTGCACGCAGTCAAGGTTTGATCCCCGGCACCCTATGTGGTACCCTGAGGACACCAGGAATTATCCCTGAGCACAGACCCAGGAGTAAGCCCTGAGCATTGCTGGATGTGGCCCCAAAACAAAACAAAATAAGTCAAGTAGAGAATAAGAAAATAAAACAATAGCTGAAATGAGCACCAAGACCCAGAACAAAGGAAATATTTCTCAGGCCATATTTAGCTCAAGGGTGACCATTTATTTATAACCTCTGTATCAATGGAGCCTGGCTTTTGACCTGTTTTTCTAGTACAGATAATAGATTCATATTGACTATTCTTATTTATCGTCAACTATAGACATAGCTTCTTGTGACCATGGAGCACATCACGTATATAGCCCCAATTATAATTGACCTTTTCTGTTTTATGCCCAGAAAAAGTACAGATGAATCACTTATTATGATATTTTATGAATTCATATTATTGAATCCTTGAATATAAGCATAGTTTCGTAAGAATGGTATTCTGAAGTGAATTTGCCCTTCCAAAGTTTGCTGCCAGATTTTCCTTTCCATATGAAAATATTTTTGGACATTAAAATTGGTGTTTCTGGACAAAGAGACAATACAGGGGCTCAGACAATGCCTTGCATGCAGCTGGCCTCGGCTCAGCCCTCCATACCACGTGGTCCCCTGAGCATCTCTAGACTGGCTGCAGCCCAGCAGACCCTTGAGCACCACCGGACGTGGCCTCAGCAGCCCTGGGCCTCCTAAGCACATTTGGGAGAGTTCCTAAAAAAGATTCTTTCAGTCTCTATTACAGTTCTGTACTCATAATTATTTTAGGTATTCATAATTATTTAGATGGAGTAATTTTCTAAGCCCTCTTGAGAGAAGTTTTCTGTGACCATTCCATGGTCACAAAAGCCATGTCCATAGATGAAGATAAATGAGTCAAAGACAGATTTCTCCTTTCCCAGTGTATACAGTATTTTTCGTTTTTAATTTTTGGATTTTCTAAGTACTCTGTAAACAGTGAAAGGGATATATCATTTAGTATTTCAAAATGAGAAAGGTCATCCAACCCTTTTCTTGAAAATAGTTTCTGTGTGCTCCTTAATATCTTATTCTTAATGTTTATATGGACTGTTTTGCATTCTCTTTGTGTCTCGGGGGGGTTGGAGGGTGGGACCACAACCAGCGTGCAAGGCAAGCGCCTGATCCTCTGTACTATTTCTGAGGCCCCGTTTTAATCATTTTCAGTAATATAATGTTTGAAACTTCTGCTCTAAGCATGAATCCATTCTAGAACTAAAGTGACCTTAATTTTTACCCTGATTTGCCCTCCAGGGAGCAAATTCGAAGCATCCACTTGGCTTTAAAAAGGGTTGTGTAGAGAGAGAAGAATTTTCTTCCAAGACCTCTTGACAGGAGTTTCCTGTGCCCACAATAGACCACCCACGACGGCTTTCTCCTTTCCCACTGTATGTAATAGGAATGTGTTCTCCTTCTCTTCATAGGCGTATTTTGGTGGCGAAGCTCGCTGCGATGCTGAGGCTGGACAAGGAGATGATTATGACCCCAGAGAGCTCATTTGTGGTGCCTGTTCGGATGTTTCCAGGGCTCAGGTGAGAAGGATACACTACTAGAAGTATTTGGCTTCTTTTCATAATGCTATAAGTGATACTAGTTACCATAAAACCTGAATACTACTTCTTTTTGTTTCTTTGTTTTTGAGCTATACCCAGCAGTGTTCCGAGCTTACTGCTGGCTCTGTGCTCAGGGGTCATTCCTGGCTAGGCTGAAAAGTAAGGGATCAAATTGGGTCAGCTGTATGCAAGGCAATCACTGTACCTGCATACTATCTTTCTGGCCATAAACCTGCACACTTTTAAGTTTTCCCCTAAGTGAAACATTCACAGTAAACTGTTGAGAGTTAGAGATAGAGGGAGTAATATTTTTTATGTGATGAAATATTCTCAATGACTAGTAATGATGAAGTTAATAAGGCTTTGCTCAGACCTTTGGAACAAAGTCACATATTTGTATGTTATTCAGGACCTCATTCGTACAGTTTTTCATACATATTTATTGTATGAAAATTCTATCATTTTTGATGGATTGTTAAACAATGTCTTAAACATAATTGAAATAAACTCACTGTAACCTTGTCTCCATTTTCTTTATCTACAGATGTGTCCAAAACATGGCACAGACTTTTTGGAATATAAATGTCGCTACTGCTGTTCGGTGGCTGTCTTTTTCTGTTTTGGAACGACACATTTTTGTAATGCTTGTCACGACGATTTTCAGAGAATGACTAGCATTCCTAAGGAAGAACTACCACACTGTCCTGCAGGTGTGCTTTCATTTTCTTTTAAAATTATTGGCATGCACATGGTATCAAGTTCTAGTTAAAGGTCGGATAAAAACTCCTTGTATTTTAAAGTGCTCAGGAAGCTTCTGATTTTGTGAGTGAAGCAAAAAGTAAGGTTTTTCATTGTGAATCAGGGGTTAGAAGCTCTAACGGATCAGATTTTGGGGGGAAATGAGAAGGAAGAAACTAAAAGTTAGTGAAAGGATCACTATCCAGTACAAAAGTCCCATGTAGAGGTTGGTATTCTGAATTGGAACCATTTCAAAGAATTTTACAGTGTTTGGAGAAGCCTGGAACCAGCTGTGCCTTAGAATAGACAAGAGATTTGTTTTGGAATTGCTGGGCATTGGCACCACCAAAAAGTCGAGGGGATTTAAGGGGACCACTGAGAATACAGGAGAAAAGGGTCTGGAGGCTAGTCTCACATAAAGGAGTACGCATTTGGAAAAAGGTGGAAAAAAATCAGAAGTCAGGAGTGCTGGTGGCCCTAATGAAGTGGCACGCCAGGGTTCCCAGGGATCCGAAGAGAGAAGTGGAAGGGCCGAATGTGACCATGGGAAATGCAGGCGATGAGACTGTATGCAGAATACAGTCTCCATATTTCCTTCTCCAGAATTATTTTCTGCTGCACTAAATTTACAGATATTTTTGAGTATTTTATTTTACTGTTCTTTCTTTGTTTTGAGAGAGAGAGAGGGAGAGAGCGGGGGGAGGGGGAGAGAGAGAGAAAGAAGAGAAGGGAGAGGGGGAAGGTGGTCAGGAGGGAAACTAGGAATATTGGTATTGGGAAATGTGCACTGGTGGAGGGATGGATGTTGGAACACTGTATGACTGAAACCCAATCATGAACAGCTTTGTAACTCTGTATCTCATGGTGATGCAATTTTTTAAAAGATGACATAGCTAATTTATTTATTAATGTCAAAAAGGATCTATTGCATAAAGCAGGTAGAGCTCAGTAGAATGCTGTGTTTAGAAACCCTTGTCACTTCCTCTGTGTGCGTGCATATATTTCTGTGTGATATATTTTTATGATGAACAATTTTCGTTTGTGGTTAGGAGGAGAAAATTTTAATTTTTTATTTCCAAAACCATGACTGTGTGGTTTACTTTTTTAATTATTTATATTACATGAGGTTTCTCTGGATGTTTTTAACTTTACTCTTTTGCCTCCCAAATTTACACAGGTCCCAAAGGCAAACAGCTAGAAGGAACTGAGTGTCCACTCCATGTTGTTCACCCACCCACCGGGGAAGAGTTTGCTCTGGGTTGTGGAGTGTGCAGAAATGCTCACACCTTTTAGAACATTCAGATTCCTTTCTTCAGAGAGAAAAGTTGCCTTCATCCTCCAAATGGATGTGGCGAGGTTAAAACTGCTCAGGATAAGGACGGGACCATTTTTACATCCATAAGAATGAACAATTCACCATGCAAGAAGGATGCCAAATACCATGTACACAATTCTTGCTATGGAAAAATTTCCTATGATTTTGGTTTATCTTCTTTTGAACCAAGACATCAAACTTGTGAGGTGTTTGCATGTGGCCATTACCGTCATTGGCCTGTGAAGCATTGGACATTTATAGATAATTGATATAAAAAAAAATTGCCACGCTCATGGACTAAGAATGATTCTGGCTTTCAAGCAAAAAAGAAAAATAATCATTGTTTATTGTAAACTGCCTTTTTGTAATCCTGTACAACTACATCACGGGTGGGGATAAAAAGAGGATTCGGATTCTGGTTTATTTCCTAGACTGTTATTTAAAAAAATTGTGTTAGTACCGGCATATAAATGTAATAAGTATCACACTGTATATAAAGATATCAATGTCTGTCTTCTATAAGAATTACTAAATTACAAATGCAGTTTCATTTAAACTTCTAGGTTAAGTTTGAGCCTGAAATTTTAATGAAGTGCAATACTGTGCGTGCCTCATGTATCCTGCAGCTGTAAGCTTACTGGAATGTATATGTCAATAAACCACTGTACATTTTTATACAGTGATAAAGTCTAACAATGGTGCAAAGTATAATTTGAAAGACAAATTTTTAACTTACAGCCTAAAAAATTCTATGCTCTTTTAGGGTAAATAGGGTGGTAATGAGCTATAATATTGAAATCATATAGGAATGTTGAAAACTTACATACGTATAGAGATACAATTTACAGATACATTTAAATACATCATGCAACACAGATATATAGATACATATAGATATATGGATACAATATATCTACAGTGGACATATGCTAAACACTAGAGAAAATTAGTAAATTGACCACTGTATTATAAGCAAGGGTACTGGAGCAATAGCATAGCAGGTAGGGCGTTTGCCTTGCATGCAGCCAACCCGGTTTTGATTCCTCCGTCCTTCTTGGAGATCCCAGCAAGCTACCGAGAGTAACCTGTCCGCAAAGCAGAGCCTTGCAAGCTACCCGTGGTGTATTCGATATGTGAAAAACAGTAACAACCAGTCTCACAATGGAGACATTACTGGTGCTCGCTCAAGCAAATCAGTGAACAACAGGAGGACAGTGCTACATTATAAGCAAGGACTTATGGGCGCTGGAGCAATAGCACAGCAGGTAGGGCATTTGCCTTGCACGAGGCTGACCCGGGTTCGATTCCCAGCATCCCAGATGGTCCCCTGAGTGCCGCCAGGGGTGATTCCTGAGTGCATGAGCCAGGAGTAACCCCTGTGCATCTTCAGATGTGACCCAAAAACAAAACAAAAAAAGGCAAGTAATTTTTTTACCTTTGTAAATGTATTACCAATTTTATGGATTTACCATTGGTTTACAGTACTGTAAATTTTCTGGAATAGTATTTCATACTTCTAAGTGTGAAGTCTCACTTCTGCCACCGCGCTATCAAAATTACCCCACTGCCCTTCCCTCCAAACCTCTTTCCCTTTTCTCTCTGATAACTACCATATTTCTCAGTCTGAGTTATTTTTGTGTTCACTTTGGTTATTTATGAGTGAACCATCCACTAATTGTCTTTCAAATTCTTGACTTATTTCACTTAATATAATCACAAGTTCCATCAAAAAAGTCATAAAAGGCATACTTATTTATTTTTCAGTCATCATCATCATCATCATCATCCCGTTGATCGTCGAATTTCTCGAGCGGTCTCAGTAACATCTCCATTCATCTAAGCCCTGAGATTTTTGAAGCCTCTCTATACTCGTCCTTCCAACGGTGCCGTACTGGAGGCTCTTTCAGGGTCAGAGGAATGAGACCCAGCTTGTTACTGGTTTTGGCATATTAATACACCATGGGGACCTTACCAGGCTCTCCCATGTGGGCAGGAAACTCCCAGTAGTTTGCCAGGTTCTCCCAGAGGGAGAAGTAGGCTATAAGATATCTCCCAGAGGGAGAAGTAGGCTATAAAATATTACTCAATTATTAAAAAATGAAAAAATATTCCTATCATTTTTTAGTACTTGAGTAATATATCATTTTGTGTGTATATATGCCACAGTTTTATCCTTCATTAGTGGGTAATTGTATTGATCCCATAAAGTGGTTGTTATGAATAATGTTGCTATGAACATAGGGACACATGAACATAATCTTTTCAAATTAGTGTTTTCATATCTTGGTTATATGCAAAAAATCATATTTCTGGATTATATAGTATTCCTGTTTTTTGATTTTTTTTTTTAGTTTTGGGGCCACCCCTGGCCATGCTCAGGAGTCACTCCTGAATGATTTCTGGTGGGGTTTGGGGGACCACACAGAATACCAGAGATCAAACCTGGGTACTCTTGCTTTGGCCCCCAGTATTCCTATTTTTATTTTAGGGAAATGATGCCTCTTTTATAAAGGATGCTCTAATGTACATTCCTATCAACCCTGTACAAGTGTTCCTTCTCCACATCCTCTCCAGCATGTGTGGCTCCCAGCCTTGGATGTAGCCCATTTATAGGTATGAGACAATGTTTTGTTTTGCATTTTCCTAAAAGTACGTTGCATTGAGCACTTTTATCACGTGTCTCTGGACCCATCTGTATGTCTTCATAAGAGAACTATTCAGGTCCTTTGCCCATTTTTTTGGTTGGGTTGATTGGTTTTTTTTCTATTAAGTTTTGTGAATTCTAGGTATCTTGGATGTCAGACATGTGATGTGCAGATTGTCTTTTGTTTTTGTGGTAGTTTTGTTCTCTGGAAATTTTTTTAATTTCATGAAGCCCCATTTGTTTATTTTTTTTTTGGCTTTTGGGGTCACACCCGGCGATGCACAGGGGTTACTCCTGGCTCTACACTAAGGAATTAACTCCTGGCGGTGCTCAGGGGACCATATGGGATCCTGGGAATTGAACCCGGGTCGGCCGCCTGCAAGACAAACACTCTACCCACTGTGCTATCACTCCAGCCCCTAGTTTCAGATCTTAGGTTTGAGTCCTTGATACTTTTTTCAATTTTAATTTTGGAGTCACACCTGGTTGTGTTCACGGCTTGTACCTGGCTCTCTGCTCAGAGGGTCAAATGCGGTACTAGAGATCAAATTCATGTCTGCAGCGTGCAAGGCAAGCACCTTACCTTCTGTACTATATCTGTGGCACCCTGAGTCCATTTTTAGTGAATCGTGATGTTTGGTGTTAGTGATCTCTTTCATTTGAGGGGAAATATGGCTATCCAATTTTCCCAGCACCATATGTTCAAGGGACGTCCTTTCCCCTTTGCATGATCCCACCCCTTTACATTGTTTCAATATTCATGTATGTGTGGATTTTTTTTCTAGTCACTCTAGTTTGTTACTTCTGCTTGTGTGCATGTTTTTGTTTCAGTGCCATACTGTTTTAATTACTATTGCTTTCTGAGATAATTTGATGTCTGCATAGAGATCTATTTTTTTCTACTTTTCTCTCAGAATTACCAAGGGGCTTTTCATGGGGGGGCGGGGGGCGGTTAATGGCTTCTTGCTTGTCTTAGAATTTTTCTATCCTCCTGAAAATGGTATTGCATTTTCATAGAAATCACACTGAATCTAAGTTGCATTCGGTAGGATAGCCATTTTAATGGTGTTTAATTCCCTTCCAACTCATGAACGATGTTTTCATTTCTGTGTGTCTTCTATTTCTTTAGTAATGAATGACTCAGCATCATTAGTACCTAGGTTCTTCACCTCCTTCATCAGGTTTACTCAGGTGTTTTATCTCTTTTGATTCTAGAGCAAATGAGATTTTTTTTTTAAGTTCCCATTCCTGTTTACATAAAAAGTGCAACAGTTTTATATATACTGACTTTCTATCCTGCTACTATGCTGAACTCATTAAGTGTTTTCATGATCACTCTTTAGGTTTTATATGTGTGTGTGTGTGTCTGTATATATATATATTTTTTTTTTCATGGACTGGAGTGATAGCAGAGCGGGTAGGGCATTGGCTCTGCACACGGCCAATTCCTCCGTCCCTCTCGGAGAGCCCAGCAAGCTACCGAGAGTATCCTGCCTGCAAGGCAGAGCCTGGCAAGCTCCCCATGGCATATTCGATATTCCAAAAACAGTAACATCTTTCACAGTGGAGACATTACTGGTGCCCACTCGAGCAAATCAAATCGATGAAAAACGGGACTACAGGGGCCGGAGCGATAGCACAGCGGGTAGGTCGTTTGCCTTGCACGCAGCTGACCTGGGTTCGATCCCCAGCATCCCATATGGTCCCCCAAGCACTGCCAGGAGTAATTCCTGAGTGCAAAGCCAGGAGTAACCCCTGAGCATCGCTGGGTGTGGCCCAAAAAGCCAAAGGAAAAAAAAAAACGGGACTACAGTGCTTCATGGTATTTGCGCTTTGTAGCAAATTCTTTCCCAGTTTAGAATCCTTTTACATTTTCAGATTTTTTTTTTTAGCCACTTGACAAGATCCATGTGCTTTTGTCTTCCCTTTGGTTGATGTGCATTTGTGTATTTAATATACATAAGCAATTTATGTATATAAAGCCATCCTTGTATCCCTAGGATGAATCCCCTTGTTCATGATGAGTGATTCTCTTGGTGTGTTGTTGAATTCAATATGCCAGTGTTTTGTTGAGAATTTTTGCCTCTATGTTCATCAACTGTTTCAGTCTAATTTCTTCTAGTGTATGTGTTTGAGGGGTGTTTGTTTCTTAATTTCTAACCTCATACCACTCTTATTGAAAAGACTTACCATATGGTTTCAATTTATTAAGACTTTTGTGTCCCAACCTGTAATCTATCCCAGAGAATGTCACGTGTGCAGTTGTGAAGCACGTGTATTCATTTTTGGGGAAATGGAAGTGGAAGTCATCTCAGCAGCATCTCAAAAAATAAGTAGCTGGGGCTGGAGCGATAGCACAGCGGGTAGGGCATTTGCCTTGCACACGGCCAACCCGGGTTCAATTCTAGATCGAACCATTCCAGACCATCCCAGATGGTCCCCTGAGCACCGCCAGGGGTGATTTCTGAGTTGCAGACCAGGAGTAACCCCTGTGCATTGCCAGGTGTGACCCCAAAAGCAAAAAAATAAAAAAGTAGCTTTTTAAGAGGGTAAACATAGACAAGGGCATGAGATAATAGTATGCAAGGAAAGTCTAGAATGTGAAAGGACCATGTAACTTCCCAAACACTTATGTCCCCATGACATACTTGTGAATCCACAGAAGCAGAGGGGCTTCCTGAGCAGGAACAGTCAAAAAGGTCCCCCTTGACCCAAATGAGATACTTCTGGATCTACACCACTGTCTGTATCACTGTCATCCCGTTGCTCATCGTTTTGCTCGAACGGGCACCATAACATCTCCATTGTAAGACTTCTTGTTACTGTTTTTGGCATACCGAATACGCCACAGGTGGCTTGCCAGGCTCTGCCGTGCAGGCAAGATACTCTCGGTAGCTTGCCGGGCTCTCAGAGGGGCAGAGGAATCGAACCCCGGTCAGCTGTATGCAAGGCAAACGCCCTACCCGCTGTGCTATTGCTCCAGTCCACTGGATCTACATATAAAGGTAATGATAAAACTCTTAAAAATCTCCCCAGAGATGATGTGAAGTTCCTTTGTATTGTGTGCTGGTGTCTCAAAGTTGAAAGCAATAGTTTTTGTTTGTTTGCTTAAGGGTGGGGAGGGGGCCACACTTGGCAATACTTGGTTACTCCTGGTTCTGTGCTCAGGGATCACTCTTGATAGTGCTCAGGGGACCATGTGGGGTGCCTGTGTTCAAACCTAGGCCAGCTGCATGCAAAACAAAGACCCTGAGATTTCTACTACCTCTTTCCCTCCCCCGCCAAAGCAATTGTTGATTACCAGGGTGTGGGAAAGCTTGTGGAGTGACTGGTTGTCCTCAAGTGCACTTTCCTCCCGGCAAGGTGAAAGAGCTGCAGACTGGATCTGTTCCATTGTAATATGTAGAATGCTTCACATTAATATTTCTTGAACCAGCCCTCAACTCTTAACATCCAGAAGGCATCCACGTGTTTTTTTTTACCTCTTCGTGTTTTTCTAACTCACAGGCCATAGGTATGAAACCTTGAGAATGCTATGAATATTAAGAGGACATTTGATCATTGTAAAAGAATATCATTTTTGTTTTCATTAACTTTGCTGGCAAACTGATGAGCTCCAGTGTTTAAATTTCAGTGAAAAAAGAAAGGGAATGGGAAACTCTCCAGATGGCTTGGCTCGAATAAGCCATCACAACTTAATATTCTAGTGACAAATGGGATAAAAGCAACAAACCCTTCAGCATTTTCTCAGTACCTTCAACTTATGTTCACTGATAATGAATATATATTTTAATCGTGTGATCCCAAGCATCATGAAACCAGATAATCTGAACATTTTAGAAATAAGTTATGAAGAAGAACAGAAGGAGCTGACTTTGGCATACATTAGCTCCAAAACACTCTGCCAACAGACAGTTTTTAAAGACTGCATATAATGCATCAGGCAAGAAGCAAAGCAGAATTAGAAAAGCAGGTGTTAGGGGATCTGGAAAGAAACTATTTACTGCTGTATTTTCAGGCCTAGGAAAAAGTCCATTTTCATAGGCACGTTTCTGGGTAGATTTTAGGTTTACAATCATAGTCTATCAAGAAATGATTTTTTATTTATAGGGATTAGGGCACTTGCGTTGCATAAGGCTAAAATGGTTCTATCGTCAGCACTGCCAATAGTGATCCCATAGCACCAACAGCTATAGGCCAAATCCTCCCACAAAGGTTTCTAAAGAGGAGGGGGAGGAGAGATAGTCCAGGGGTTCAAGTGCTTGCTTTGCACATTGCTGACCTGGATTTAATCCCTGAAACCCATATAGTCCCCAGAGCACAGCCAAGAGTGATCTCTGAGCACAGCAGGTGTGGCCCCCAAACAAGTTATATTTGAGAAACACGGGCCATTCTCTAATAATGTTCTACTTGCAGATTTTTCAACCTATACCCCCCCTGCCCACTTCGTCACTGACCTCTACCTGCACAGTCATGGGTTTCTGATAGTGACTTTAAATGGACCATGACAGTTTGTTTTCCTGAAAACAGCAAACAGTACTGCCAACCAAGAAGTAATTTGTCTCTAATACTCTCAGGAAAGTGCTTATCAAGCATTGGAATCATGATTTGGGTCTGTGACCCACAGTCCTGGGTGGGGATTGTTCAGGGCCCTGAGTTCAGTCTAGGCTCTACTGTTTTGGTTGAGTCTGACACACACCCTTTTTAAAAAAAAGAAAAATTGTATAATTTGTTATATAACAGCAAATAAATGTCATATATGAATGGTGTCAATAATTCAGTAAATATTTGGGAAGGGCCTGCTAGGTATCAGGTCTTGCTTTAAGCTTTGGAGATACAATATTATGTGAAATAGTATGGAGTTTCCTCAAAAGATATAGATAGATAGATAGATAGATAGATAGATAGATAGATAGATAGATAGATATACATATACATAGAGAGAATTACTATATAATACAGCAATTCCTTTACTGGATCATTACCTGCAAAATATAAAAAAAAACACTAATTGCACAAAGATATGTTTATTGCAGTACAGCTCACAGTTACCAAGATATGGGAGTGACCCAAGTTCCCAATCAAGAAACCCTGCTACACAATGACACAGTGGAACACTACTCAGTTGTGAAAAATGAAAGAGGGGCTGGATCAAGAGCACAGCAGGTAGAGCGTTTGCCTTGCATGTGGCCGACCCGGGTTCGATTCCCAGCATCCCATATGGTCCCCTGAGCACCACCCGGGGTAATTCCTGAGTGCAGAGCCAGGAGTAATCCATGTGCATCTTCAGGTATGACCCAAAAAAAGCAAAAACAATAAAATAAAATAATAAAGAGCGAGCAAGAAGAGAGAGACCCTGGCAAATAGATTGGTAATTGCCAGAGGTGAAGTTAGGGGTGTACTGTGTCAAGAGGGGCTGGATGTGCTGATGGTGGTTGGTGCCTGAACATTAAGTGGTAAACTTGGCATGATACATAAGTTGCTAAGAGAGAAATTATACATTTGAAACCTTCTCTGTATTGTGAACTTTTTTTTTCTTTTTTAGATTACACCCGGTGATGCACAGGGGTTACTCCTGGCTCATGCACTCAGGAATTACTCCTAGTGGTGCTTGGGGGACCATGTGAGATGCTGGGAATCGAACGTGGTTCATGCATTCAGTAATTACTCCTGGCAGTGCTCAGGAGACCATATGTGATGCTGAGAATCGAACTTGGGTCGGCTGCATGCAAGGCAAACTCCCTACCCACTGTGCTATTGTTCCAGTCCTGTTTTGTGAACTATTACCTCAATAAATAAATGCATCAATGTAGCAATTATGAAAGTGAGAATAAAATTAAAACAAAAAAATCAAAGGGCATAATGAAACTTGGATAGCTCCTTCTTGAGTTGCTATCCAAGAATAAAAAAAAGAAGAAGAAAATACAGAAACTCAAAAGATAAATACTGGAAGGAGATAAAGTGAAAAGAAATTATGGGGGAAAAAAAACAAGTTAGAGATATATAATTAAATACCATGCACACTTACATCGTTGCTGGAAAATAGAACTTGAAATAAACAATAAAATAAATAAATGAACTCCTCAGTAAGTTTCTTAGCTATCAAAGCAACACACTCAGTTGCCATGTTTTAGAAACATGCTTTGTGACCACTTCTAAGGTCTATGTCTATTTCCTAAGCAAAAAAGGTATTGTAAGTATTTTAATTTAGTCTGAATGGATAAGATTTGATAAGTTGGGAAAGAACAATCCAAGGAGGAAAAAGAATGCTGAGAATGGAGACTTGTGTGTGCTTCAGAAGAGTAAGTCGGTTGTGCTGGATTAATTCATCCAATGAACATTTGAACACCTGTTTTATATTTCCACTTGACAGCTCACACTGTGGGGGTGGGAATGGCATTTCCAATAGCTTAGTAACTGATTTACACATGCGAGGGGCTTGACAAGTGAATGAGGTAAGAGAAGAGTAAATACGTGCAGGTGGCGCCAGGTGCTAGGAATGGGCTATTCGCAGAACAGATACATGGAAACCTGTTTGCAATACTGTGTTATTAAGAACCTTAGGGTTTTATGATAATATGAGGGAACACATGGTGGCCAACCAGGGTGTAAAATCATGTGTGTCAGAATAAAGACACCCCAAATATGCCCACATAGGAATCCCTAAGAAATAAGAATATATTTGCTTCCCTAGAAAAGGTGACTTTGTAGATGTGAGGAGAGGAAGAGATATCAAGTTGGGAAGACAAAAAAAGATCCAAAGACCAAAATAAAGCAATTAGTATATTTTATCTCAAAAAAAAAAAATTCAGAGCTCTCAGGAAGAACGAGCAGCATGAGACATAATGCCGTGAAAGTAGACGGTTTTTAATTCCTATATCTCATGGAGGATCTGAACAAGAATTAAGAAAACCTGGCGAAAGCATTGCCATCAGGGTCAATTAATGAGCTCTGGACTGGAGCGATAGCATCACCTTGAGCACGGCCAACCTGGATTAGATTTCCTCTGGAGAGCCAAGCAAGCTACCGAGAGTATCCCGCCCATACAGCAGAGTTCAGCAAGCTACCTGTGGCGTATTCAATATGCCAAAAACAGTAACAAGTCTCACAATGGAGACCTTACTGGTGCCTACTCGAGCAAATCAATGAACAAAGGGACAACAGTGCTACAGTGCTACAGTGAGCGTTTGGACCTTTGGAAGAATCCCTTCAGTTGAAGTTGAAGGTTTTCTGTGACCTTTGTATCTTTTTATTATTTTCAAATTTATTTTATTTTTGGTCTGGGGGTCACACCTTGTAATGCTATAGGCTTATTTCTGGCTCTGTCCTCACGGATCACTCCTGGTGATGATAGGGGACATATGTGGTACCAGGGATTAAATTCAGGTCAGCTGCATGCATGATAAACACCTACTAGCTGTACTATCTCTCTGGCCCCTGTTTCATTTCATCTTTGCTACTATTTGGTTTGGGAGCCAAAGCCAAAGCTGGGTGGTACTCAGGACTCCAGCTCATTGTCTGGGGTCACTGGCAGTGCTCTGGAGGACCATTCAGGGCCAGGGATCAAATCCAAATCCTCACTTGCAAAAGCATATGCACGGCATGCCGGGAGTTATTTATCTAGCCCTATTTCCATGTCCTTTAATAAAGTCACTGTCATGCTTGAGTGGACAGCAGTAACGTCTCCATCGTGAGACTTGTTGTTACTGTTTTTGGCATATCAAATATGCCACAGGTAGCTTGCCAGGCTCTGCCATGTGGGCGAGATACTCTCAGTAGCTTGCCGGGTTCTCTGAGAGGGGCGGAGGAATTGAACCTGGGTCGACCACGTGCAAGGCAAACACCTTATCTGATGTGATATCAAGCATGTATTTATGAACACCCCAAACTAGCCCAATTTGGGGGTTAATCGCCAGTCATTATAAATCTGCCTTGCAGAAAGATGTACAAGAGGGTCTCCCTTTTCTGGAATAATTCTAAGCAACTTGGCTGGGACCAACTGGCAGATGTGACAAGAGCCATTTATCTTGTCACAAATATTGTGTAAGGGGGGATATGCATCTTACTTTAAAAGGGGGCACATAGTCTAATGCTACTTGCTATAAAGATTACAGGTAAAAATAGCAATGATGTCTTCTGTTCTTACCTAACAAATAATAGTCCAGGGAATCCCTCTGGCAGCAGAACAATTATCCTTGGCAGGTAGTGAGCCCATTGCTGAGGCTACTGAATAGAGCCTTTTGACAGCAGAATCAAAAGTAAACCACCCTGTCCTGGTAGGGAGAAGTGGGGACAATTCGGCACCAAAAAGAATTTTCTATCTGCAAGAGAACTAGTGTGATGTCTCTTGTCATACAGGCCAAACCCAGAAAATAAGCCGAGTGTCCTAGCCCTTGCCTGTTACTGCTTTTCAAGGGACAAAGCCGACATCATGAGAATACTTCCTGGGTATGTCAGTGCCTCCTTTGGTGGTTTCCCTGCAGCGTAGCCCAGCAAGAGAGTCAAAAACACACAACTCTCTGTACGCAGAAGGCCTGGAGTAGATTTAACCACCCTCCTTAAGTAGAGCCAAAGGATACTGCCAGAAGCCAGAGTGAGCGAGCATTTAGGGAGCATGTTGTATATCTGCAACACACCTGGGTACTTCACACCTTAACTCAACTCTCCTGGCATCTCCAGGGGGCAGGAAGTACAATTGTTATTATTTAGATGATGATTATTTCGACTTTAGACATGAGGAAGCTGAGACACAAAGACGTTAAATAATCTGTTCAAGATCACAGTCCTGGTAAAAGTGGAGCCAGGACCTAACCCTAGCTAGGAGGGTGGAGGAATGGGCAAGAGGCTGTCAACTTGATGTGGTTCCGACAGCAGAAGGATGGTGGGCTAATACATACTGTACCTATACTGGGGTAAGGAGCTGTTTGGAAATTTCCATCATATTACAACTCAATGGCAAATGAATGAAATATATAACTCTTTGTAGGTCTATATTTTAAAAGCTAGTAAAATCTTAAGCCAGGGGCTGAAAGATGGTACAGAGGGCTGGAGTGCAGGTGGGGGCCGAAGGGTGGATCCCCGGCGTTGCAGGAGCCACCGTGCACCACTGCGTGAGACCAAAGCACAGAAACAAAACTTAAGCTGGAGCCGGTGAATTGGGGCTTCCAGACTAGAAAAACCTGAAAGCCCAGAGCTTAAGAATAAGGAGGGCTGGAGCAATAGCACAGCGGGTAGGGCGTTTGCCTTGCATGTTGCCAACCCGGGATGATTCCCAGCATCCCATATGGTCCCCCGAGCACTGCCAGGAGTAATTCCTGAGTGCATGAGCCAAGAGTAACCCCTGAGCATCATTGGGTGTGACCCAAAAAGCAAAATAATAATAATAATAATAATAATTTTAAAATAAGGAGAATTGGGGAAAGAAAAGCCGTGAAAGCCTGGGAAGCACATGTAGCTTGTCCTCCTTGAGATATCATAAATCCGTGCCAAAGCTATGGCACAGCAGGGAAGATGCTTGCCTTGCACGCAGCCAACCCAGTTCGATCTCTGGCATTCCATACGGTCGGTCCCCGAGCCCTCCAGGAGTGATCCCTAACCACAGAGCCAGGGCTAAGTCTTGAGCACCATCAGGTGGGACTCCCCCAAACAAACCAAATCATAAATCTGCAAAGCCCTTTCCTAGGATGATTTATGGAGTGACGAAGGGAAAATTCAATGACTGTTCTCACCCCAGGGGCTCCTTAGAAAGGACTCCCAACCAGTCTCCCGAAGGAAAATCACGTATATTTCTTTTATCTCCTGTTTTTGTTGGGTACGGACCTGGGGGGGGGGGGGTGCACATCTGCCCTTGCCCTGAGTTTATTTACTCCTGGCTCTGCGCTGGGGCTGGGGGTCACTCCTGGCAGGTGTCGCGGTACGGTCAGTGGTAGGCAAGCCTCTTACCGGCTGTCCTATGGCTCAAGTCTGCAAACCTTTAAAGCCGGTGTTTTATCTACAACCCCCCCCCACGCCCCCCGTCAAGCGGCGCTGCGTCTCAGCCTCCCACCCTGCAGCTCCGCACCCTGCCCGCAAACGCAAACTTGTCCAGGTACCCGGCGCTGGCGAGCCCCAGCTTTCCCTCTCTCGGCTCCGAAACGAAACCAGCCCCCCTACCCCCACCCCCACCCCACCCCACCCCCGCAGAAAGCGGCCGCCACCCGTCTCGGGCAAAGAGGCGACCAGCCAAGTGGGCGGCCGGGCGGTGGGACGCGAGCTCCCGCGTGCGCGCGCCCCGGGGGCCTCGCTCCGCGGGCACGCGCCCGCCCCCGCCCCCGCCCCCGCCCTCCTCCCAGGCCGGGACGCCGCCACCGCAGCGCGCTGCCGCTCTCCGCGGGCACGCGCCCGCGACTCGCACCCCTCCCCTCTTCCACACGGGGACGCCTCGACGGAAGCGCGCGGCCGCTCTCCGCGGGCACGCGCCCGCTTCGCCCTCCCCTGGCGGGGGACGCCTCGACGAAGGCGCGTGCCCGCGAGGCGCGGGCGCCATCTTGGGTTCGGCGTCCGAGGCCGCGGCGAGGAGTTGCTGTGCGAGGGGGGCGGCGGCGGCGGCGGCGCGCGTCTCGCGGCGACCCCGTCTGTGGGCGCGGAGCGGGACGGCCTTGAGGACAGAGGCTGCTCGCTCCCGGGCGCGGCCGGCGCTGCCACGGTGGAGCCACGTCGGCGCCTGGGCTGCGGGCGGAGCGCGGGGGGTCGCGGCGGCGGGGGAGGGGGCGCCCGAGGCCT
Source organism: Sorex araneus (assembly GCF_027595985.1). Lineage (NCBI taxonomy): Eukaryota > Metazoa > Chordata > Mammalia > Eulipotyphla > Soricidae > Sorex > Sorex araneus. Next base: position 272,179,211 of record NC_073302.1, on the reverse strand, counting down.
CCCGGGGCTGCCGCGCGCCCGCACGCCCACCCGGGACTCGGCGGGGCTGTGGGCGAGGCCACCCCCCGCGGCGGCAGCAGGTAACGGGCGGGAGGGGCGCGGGCCTGGGGCTGCTGCGGGGGTGGGGGCGGGCGCGCGCGCGCGGACCCTGGAGCTTTGCTCGGGGGCGTTTCCCCGCCGCGTCTTGGGGCCGAGGATGGGGGTGGGGGGCGGTGGGGAATCCACAGCGCGTCCCCCGGGGGCTCCTCGGTTCCCCCCCAACCTCGGGGGTGGGGAGCGGCCACTCGCGCCTCTCCCGGGGCGTGGGCTCGGCGCAGGCTGCTCGCGGCACGGACGAGGGGCGTCACACGACGTCAAGGCCAAGTGTCCCGCGGGCGGGGGAGGGGACGCCCCTCTGCCGGGTGCACCTTGCGCGGGGTGAGCTGCGGAGCTGGGGTTGTGGGGGGCGGAGCCTGCAGAGCCCCTCCGCGTGAGAGATTTCGGGTTTGGGGGTAGTTATGGGTTGGTTATTGTTGGTTATTGTATTTGGCTTTATTTTGGGGGAGGGGGAGGTACCCCTGCTGATGAGCTCAGGCTCGCTTCATCTCCTGCCACCGTTTCCTGTGATATCCAAAGCCCAAGTCTGGATTTTGCTGCTGCTGCTGCTGCATCCAGGAGCATCCGTGCACCGGCGCAGAGGCTGTTCTTTGGAGCTGGCGACCAGCTTGCTCGCTGCGCCAGTTACGACACTCTTGGGCCCAGCCTACCCCCAGGAGGGCCCCCCACCCCCACCCCTGCAGGGGTGAGGGGCTCTAGGGACTGGGGATGCTGAGTGTCACTCTTTGCTCAGCGTCCGCTGGCGGAGCACACGCCCCCTCAACCCCCCCCCCCTCGCAAGCGTGTGCAGCTGCCCAGTTGGTTCAGTCTCGGCCAGCTCCTGGGTGGCCTTTGCTGAGCCGGTGCTGGCCAGCGCCCTGCAGTAAGGGCTGCCCTGCCTCCTTTGCTCCTGTGCTGCGCTCTCGGTTTGCAGACGTTGTTTGGGGCTGGAAAAGTTGCCCTTTGCATCTGTACATGTGAGCGCTACCCCCCAGCCCACCCCAGCCCACCCCAGGCCTGGCTTGAAGTTTCCACTGTTTCCTTGAAGTTTAAGGGGAGTCTTCGTGTTGGGCGCAAGCCCAGTAGAGATTGCGGATGTGAGTTCGCTTTGAGCAGAAGAGAGAAATGGTCCATGCCAGGACACTCCCTGTTCTGTTTTGTGTTTGTTGGGGGGGGCGGGGGGGCACACCCTGCGGTACTCAGGGCTTACTCACAGCTCTGCGCAGAAGGGGCACTCAGGGCTCAGGCGACCATACGGGGTACTGGGGATACAACCCCGGCTTGGCCCAGTGCAAGGCCAGCCCCCTACTCGCTGTCCTATCTCCCTGGCCCTTGGCAGGACCCCCTGCAGACTGATGGGGATGCTTGGAGTTGTTGAACATTCTCTAGTGTAGAACTCCGTGAACGGTATAAAAATTCACGGAATAAATGAGGTCACTTTAGGGAAAATGGTCATGCACGATTTTTATTAGGTGCCATCATTATGTTTTTTAAATAAAATGTTATATCTTTTCTTTTTTTTTTTTTTTACGGAGCTAGGGATCAAACGCAGGACCTCACACATACAAAGCCAGTGTTCTAACACTGAGCTACACCCTGGCCCCCAAAGTTGTTTACCCGCATAAAGGATGATAATAGTGAGGTAATTTTTTGTTTGGTTGGTTGTTTTTTGCTTTTTGAGGGTAGACCAGGCAATGCTCATGGCTTTTTTCTTGTTCTGTGCTCAAGGATCACTCCTGGTGGGCTCCACTGACCATATGGGGTACAGGGGATTAAAGCCGAGTCAGACGCATGCAACGCAAATGCCCTACCCCCTATACTATCGCTTTCGCCCCAGTGAGATCGTTTTTATCAGCACTTAGACTCACCTTTTAAATTGTGACACATTACAGATAATTTTATACATGTGTGTGACTTACAAAATCTTGTTTAGCTATTCATGGACTAAGTGCCTCAAATATACTTTGGTGGTGGAGTTCATGCCCAGTTCAGTCAGTCTAATCAATGGCTGAATAAATAGCAGTACTCTTACATTATATATAAATATATGTGTACATATATATATACACACACACACTTTGGTGATCCTGCAGTCTTGTATTTAGATCAAGGTATAGTCTGTGCTTCAGTTTTACACATTTGTCAGATTTTTCTGTTTATCCGCTTTTCTCCCTTGTCCTCAAAAGGTACTGAAATATACCATATGTTACTTTTTTATTTTGTTTTGTGGAATCTATCTCTATCCCAGCTTTTATGTATTCAAGGCATGCACTTTTCTATTGAAACATGACCTTGGGTCTGAAAAATTTCTATATATGTGTGTGTGTGTGTGTAATATTTCTTTTTGGATCACACCTGGCGATGCACAGGGGTTACTCCTGGCTCTACACTCAGGAATTACTCCTGGTGGTGCTCAGGGGACCATATGCTGGGAATCGAACTTGGGTCGGCCTCGTGCAAGGCAAACGCCCTACCCGCTGTGCTATTGCTCTAGCCCCTGAAAAACTTTTAAAATAGGTTTGTAATAGACCAAAGAAGGTATTGTTAGGACCAGCAAAGTATCAGCAAAGATAATCATGTGAAGGAAGCTGTTGTTTCATTTTTCTTCGTTTATTCCAAATAATAGAATGTTGTTCGGAGGGAGAAGGGGGAGGCAGCAGGTGAAAAATCACACAAATGAGAGGCGGTGGCACAAGACCAGGAGAGCAACCAATAGAGCACAGGAAGGAGACATGATTGGAAGGAGACAGCAGTCAGAATAAAGATTGAGAGTCACTACTACAAAGAAAAATGAACCAGACCATCTTTGAGTATAATTGTTCTGGCTTTAAATGATTTTTCGTCAGGAACAGGCAATTAGCGTTCTGTACTAAGTAGAGAAATAAAACTGCTTCATTTTATTTTGAAACATTGTGTCTCAAAACTCTGAGAAGTGTGAAGTTGCCAACAGAAAAAACCCTGGAAGCAAACTCTTTATTCTTTGACCCATATTTTTTTATGCCAATATTAAAGCAAGCCTTCAGGATAAATTTAAACAGAAAATTGGGTCATAATGAGTGTTCTTTCAACCTCTAATTGGACGTTTTTGCATTATTACTGATTTTTCAGTAGTAAAGATTGCATTGTAGCTTATACTAAATTTAAATTATTTTAATGACTAATATTATAATGTAATACTGAAATGCCCCATGATTATGCTACTCACTCCTGGTCGCTATAATATAATAATCTGGTGAATCCACTTGCGGTGTGTTTCTCGTACACAAGTGTTTTCTGTTTTTGGAGGGAGGAGACCCAGACCACACCCAGCCGAGCGTGGGGGACGTGTGTAGTTTTGGGTATTGAATTGGGGTTGGCTGCATGCAAAGCGTGTGCCTTAACTCTTGTATATCCCTCTGGGCCGCAGCCCTTCTTTGTTCTGGAGGTCAAAACCCAAGGCTCACACATGTGAGGCAAGTGCTGTACCAAAGAACTAAATCCTTGGATCAAGGGTGTGTTCTTGCACACACACTTTCTCGCTATTTTATAATAAAAGTATGGTTTTTTTTTGGGGGGGGGTGACTTCTAGTTGGTAACCTCTGTTACCTGTTTTGTTACCGTGTTAGGCACTTTCATATCTTTAATACTAGATAGCTCTGCCTTCCTGACTCAACAGTCCTCTCCTTTCAAAAGCTGGCTTAATTTCTCTCAAGACCCATGTATAATAACCCCGTTCAACAAACTGAAGCACAGGAAGTCTGATTATGAGGCAAGGCTGCTGAGGGCTAAGTCGAGTTAGGGTTCAGAATCAGGAAATTAGATTGTAGAACCCGTTCTCTTTAACCGTGCTGAAGCTTTGTTGTATTTTGACAATCGGAGGACTAATTTTTGAAAATTGAAGTGAAGGTACAGGTACCTAATGAATATATATCGGTCATTCAGAAATAAAACTTAGGGAAGGCAGGGAAGGAGTAAGAGTTGTAGGGATAAGTTTGCTTCTTTTTAGCAGTGCTTGGGAAAGTCTGACAGTAGCACTTCACAGACTCTTCGTCATGGGAAGATGTCCTGGCTAATCTGTCCTCTCAGGAGGGACCTACCCTTGAACTATTATGACATTTCCCCATTTCAAATATGATTACTTTCAAGAAATCTTTAGAAAGTGTCACAGTGGTTTCTCTTTTGTGTTGCTTTTAATAAACTCTTGGTTTAATTTCAGAATCAGGATAACTATTTCCTCCTAAATAGTGCAGTATAGATGTAAATGTTTGAAGCAACGTCTGCTGAAGATACATAGAATTTGTAAACCAACAGTTGATATTCACTGGAAGTTTTCTTTATATTCTGTTTTGATGGTCTGAAATTGCTGGCAGATTCTTTCATGGTACATAACATGTAGACATTATGTATCTATGTCAGCAGAAAGGTTAGTTTTGCATTTATTCACATTCAGATGCTAAGTATTAGAATTTTTTTTTTCATTTTTTGAAAATAGAATGAAACGAGGAGGAGGAAGAGATGGTGACCATAATTCATCAGATTCATCAGAAGAGGGAACCGCAGAGAAAGCCAAGAAACTGAGGACTGCAGGAGAGCACCTGCACACCTCCGACTGGGGGAATCTCCTGCAGGACATTGTTCTCCACATTTTTAAGTATCTGCCTCTTCTCGACCGGGCTCACGCTTCACAAGTGTGTCGCAGCTGGAATCAGGTGTTCCACATGCCTGATTTGTGGAGATGTTTTGAATTCGAACTAAATCAGCCAGCTACTTCTTACTTGAAAGCTACACATCCAGAACTGATCAAACAGATCATTAAAAGACATTCAAATCATCTGCAGTATGTCAGCTTCAAGGTAATGCTTTAAATCCTTTTTCTGAAAGATAAAGTTTACTGTGACCTTTGTGTCCTGAACCAGTACATCTTCTCATATTTTTAAAATACTGCCTTCTTCTCAAGCCTGGCATTGGATTACAAAATTTAATAAACAGTACATGGAAGACGGGGACGAACAGAAAGAGGTGACATGGGGACAGTGGAGGAGGGTCAGAGACATTTTGTTTTCAGTAGTGTACAGTACCGAGAGTATCCCACCTGCAAGGCAGAGCCTGGCAAGGTACCCAGGGCATATTCGATATGCCAAAAACAGTAACAAGTCTCACAATGGAGACGTTACTGGTGCCTGCTCAAGCAAATCGTAAACAACAGGACGACAGTGGTATAGTGTGCAGTAGTTTTGGATGCCAATACCATAAATTTCGACACTGTTGTTACCCTGTTACCTAAACTGTAATTTAAAAAATATTTTAATATTACCTGTTTAGGATAAATGCATAAAGATTTAGAATTATTATGTACCTTAGAAGGTGTCATATTTGAGCTGAATTATTCCCACTTTACTGTAATTATTAGCAACTAAAAGAGCAAAAGCAGGGCCAGAGCAGGAGGTAGGGTGTGTACCTTGCACACAGCAGACCTGGGTTCCATTTCTTGCAGCATGTGTTTCCATGAGCCCTGCCAGGAGTGATCCCTGAGCACTGCTGGGTGTGGCCCAAAAATAAAAAACATAAAAAAGGAAGCAGAAGCAACTACTAAATGAGAATGAATTATTACCAAATCATGTCAGTCCCACAACAAATCTGAGGGAAAAAATGTGCATAAGAAAAGAAATTAAAAATGTGAAGATCATGATGGAGTAAAACTTTAATAGTTATTTTTATCAGAGGGGGACTGAGTTTTACTTATGCGTGTCCTTATGATATGGGAATCTTTAAAAAGAAAAATCAAAACTTTATATGAAAGACTTGCTAGAGTGAAATAGGAAAAGGTTTGCGAGACTGTCGAGGGAGCAGCCGCTGCTCTTTGCCGGAAGGGCTGCCTCGTAGCCAGGCCCAGAGAGGTGTCGGCACTGGCGCTTCGAGACATCAGGAGACTCTGAGCTTTCCAGTGACTTGTATGAGTCCAGAGGCTTAAAACCTGCATCTTGTTGAAATAGTGGAACGTTTACTAAGTCTTTAACACACCTACTAATTATTGCCAAAGAGCAGGCATTAAATACTTTGCATTGTAGCAGTTGTGGAACAGGCTTAGTTAGACCAAAGTGACTGGTTCTTATTTTAGCCATAAAATACAGATATTTTATTCCACCACCGAGATATAAAAAGGGGCACATATGTGGGAATATGCATCCTTCCTTAGGTGTTTAGATGTAGGTGACATTAATCTAGAATATCTAAAGAAGTGTGTGTGTGTGTGTGTAACACACGGGTATTTTTCAGAATTTAGACTCATCAGTATAATATGCATTTGCTATTTTTATCCTAAAAGCCCAAACTGACAGTTCATAACCCAAGAAATAAAGACTGTCCCCCAAATGTTCATGCCTTTTTAAGCAGAGATTACCTGCTTACGTTCACTATGTCTCAGGAGAAGTAGAGATCAGGTAATGGGAGTGGTTGTGTTATGGCCCTTCTATTCATTCACAAATATGCTGGCTTCTGGGAGAGAGGATAATCAGATTTGTGAGGTATTTTCATGGAAAATCCTATGAACAGATGAGTGTACTCCAAGTCTATCCAGTGGTTGACTAGGTCTGTTGCTTTTTATTCTAGGTTTTGACACATTCAGCTGTATCAAATCTGCATAATTCTCACAGACCATTTGTCCTATAAGTTTAAAGTCTTCTATTAGGACTTTTTAATTTTCCAGAGTAAATAATTTATGATTTGCAAACCAAAAGTGGCATTGCAGAATTCTTTTGCGCTTTCCTGATAGTACTTATATTTAAACCGACACTGTGGGGCAAAGAGTCTTGTAATCAGAGTTGATGGAGAAAATTGCTTCTCAAGCTTTACTTGCATCCAAAACAAATGGCAGGTTTGTTTGCTTGAATTTCCATCTCCAAGAGTTTATCAATCATACAGTTTTGGGTAGGCTTGTTAATGTATTTCTAACAGATTCCCAGGCAATGATGTAGCTGGTTCCAGTACCACACTTTGAGAACCATTAGGATAAAAAAAACTCACCAAAGGTTAAAATGAACAACTCTGGAACTGGAATAGATGTACATCAGTTTCACAATATTCAGAATATTTGAGGGTTAAGGTAATGTACCTAAACCATAAAATTAAAGTAATGGTAAACTTTTAACTGGGTGTGAGATGTTTTTTCAGTCTAAGGAACAACTTTTAAAAAACATTTTTTAGAGGGTGGAGTGATAGTACAGCGGGTAGGGCGTTTGCCTTGCACACAGCTGGCCCGGGTTTGATTCCCAGCATCCCATATGGTCCCCCAAGTACTGCCAGGAGTAACCCCTGTGCATCACTGGGTATGACCCAAAAAGCAAATAAAAAAAAAAAATTGAGATACTGTGGTTTACAAAGCCGTTGATAGTTTCAGGCATCCACTGTTCCAAACCCACCACCATTGTCACCATCTCTCCATCAAACCAGGAAACAACTTTATGGCAGAAGTTGTTGCTCATGTGCTTTAAAGTGTTGGTTTTTCCCTCCTTGTTTTCCTTTCCTTTATCCAGAAAAATGTGTAGAAACCACTACGTTTGCCATCTGGGTCAGATTATCATGTTCGGTTGAAGGCTCTTTGTTGTATTTTATAGTCATTTAACAACAATGTTGAAAACCAGTTGTAATTCATTAGAGTCTTTTGAATACTCAGAATTTAGTGCTTTGAAACATATGCATGTGAGTGTGTGTATACACCCATACATGTACACGTATTATTTGATCCAGTGACATCTGATCCAGTGACAGTGCCAAATATGTAATTATTTTTCAACAATCATAAATTTATGCATGCCATTTGTTTCTGCCACTAGTTGGGAGTAAGTTAGCTTCAAAGCCAACTCCTTTCAACATTAACTATGTCTTATAATGAAGAAAGCCTTGACAATTGCCCATTTTCTTTCCAGGTTATTAAAAAAAGTAACTTTTAGATGGGCCCAGAGAGAATTTGTCCACTCAGTGTGCATGGAGACCCCCAGCCCCCACCTAGCTCTGCGAGTCAGCACTGTGTCCTGCAGCTGCACTTAATGCGGGGGGAGCGCGGGGGCGGGGGAGGGTCAGCATCTTGTGCCTTATTCCCTGCACTTGGAACCTGGCTCCTTGCAGTAGGGACCAGGGAAGCCCCCATGGCTGGAAGCCCTGGGCCGGGCTTGCACCCAGGAGCCAGCTGGATGTCCTCACACCTGTCACACTGGATCTCAGGTGCGGCCACCGGGTCCTTTTCCAGCTTCTAAGTCCTAGCACAGGCTTTGCCCAGTGGCCAGGGACGTTAGGAATCTGAGGGTGCTGCCTTAAAATGAACTTTTTAAAGCGTTTTCAGTTGCTGGCCATCTTATTCTCTGCCTAATAAATGGAAGTTTTAAAAATGAAAAAAAAAAAAAGTAACTTTTTAGGTGAGGGTGAAAGAAAAAAATTTAAATTATAAAGGAGTAAACAAATAACTTTGTAATGTGAATATGCATAGGTAAATAGTATATTTTCTTTCCCCTAAGGTGGACAGCAGCAAAGAATCAGCCGAAGCTGCTTGTGATATATTATCACAGCTTGTGAACTGCTCCTTAAAAACACTTGGGCTTATTTCGACTGCTCGGCCAAGCTTTATGGATTTGCCAAAGGTATTGTTTTATTATTTGTTAGCTGAGAAATCTAGCAAAACCCTAAACGCATGTCTTACATTGATAATAAATGCAAGAAAATGGAAAACTAATTACTCTTTAGACTGTTAAACAGGATTTTTGAAAAGCTTTATTTTCACATTGAACTTCTTTATTAGTAACATTAAAGTAAAAATAATTGCTGAGGGTTATGAAACCCTATATTCTTTCTATGAAGGAAGAATTAAGGGAGACTAAGAAACATTACAGAATGAGACACAGGGACACTTTTTTAAGTTTCAGAGAAAATTAATAAAATTACAGTAAAGGAAGAAAACTAGCTAGTATTGAGAGCAGGTATAATTCACTTACAATCCTCTGGGAGAGGGACCAGAGTGATAGTGCAGCGGGTGAGGCACTTGCACTGCATGTGGTTAACGAGGGTTTCGTTCCTGGCACCCATATTACCCTCCGCCTGTCAGGAGGGAGCCCGGAGTGCAGAGCCAGAAGTACTGTGTGACCCCACAACAACAGCACAGATCCTCTGGTAGAGCATAAAGATTTATTTCTGAGCAAACTTAAATGTCAGTATAGCTTGGATTAATTTACATGTTTTATTTATTTTTTGTCACTTCCAAAAAATCTTTTTAATTGAATCACAATGAGATATAGTTACAAGGTCGTTCATAAATTAGGTTTCAGTTATATAATGTTCCAGCCCTAATCCCTGCACCAGTGTAGATTTCCCACCACCAGCGTCCCCACTTTCCCTCCTGCATATCCCCCTCCCTCTTGCCCTCCCTCTCCCTCCCTGTCTTCCCTCCCCTTCTCTTCCTCTCCCCCTCTCTCCCTCTCTTCCTCTCTCCCTCTCTTCCTCTCTCCCTCTGTCCCTCTCTCCCTCTCTCCCCCCACCCCTCTCTCCCTTCCTCTCCCTCCCTGTTCTCCCTCCCCTTCTCTTCCTCTCTCTCTCTCTCCCGCTCTCCGCTCTCCCTCTTTCTCTCTCCCTCTGTCCCTCTCTCCTTCTCTTCCTCTGTCCTTCTCTCCCCCCATACTCCCTTCTCTTCCTCTCCCCTTTTTTGGTGGAGAGTTAACTATTTTGCATGTATGTGTTGAACATAACTGCAAATAGTCTCTCTCAATAACTATTCTCTTAAAGTAGAAAACTATGTATAAGCACACGTGAATGCATGCATTTTTTAGGCCTCTGAATATGTTGACAGATATATTCAGTAGGTTTGTATACAACAATGATTTGAAAATGCTTTTCATAGTACACCACAAATTAAAATACAGATACCTCTTTAGACATGGAACAGTTCAGCTTACAACTTGACTCAGGAAGAACTACTACTAAAATGAAAGCATCTTCCAGCTTTTTAGAATACAATATCATTAACATTGAATTGTTGATTTCAAATTTTTGATTTAAAAAGTTCACTAAATATGCATAATTGAGATAAAAATACTTTTCTCCTGCTCATGTGTAATAAAAATGGGCAAGGGAATGTTTTTATCTTAGTATTTTAAGAATTTTTTTTTAACTATGAGTTAGATCACTGTGGTTTTTAAACTCAGAAATCATCTGAGAAATTTTGAAATTTTGGATTCCTATCCCTGTGCCAAGTTTCCCCTTCCAAAGAGCATTCCAGGCTCCTCCTGGTTCAAAGACCTCTCTCCAGGAAGCACTGGTCATGCAGCGCCAGTACCATCTTGTTCAGACTTCGTACAGGAAACGAAATGTCCTGAATTAGTCTTCTGTGAGGCTCCTGGAATTACATACGCAGTATTTATTTAAAGGTTTCTTGAGTGTCACTTAATTTCATTATTCACTATTACTATTATGCATAGTGGCTGTATGTATATAGATAATTCAGTTTTGTCTTTGGGAACTATGCTGCATGTGAAACTGCTTATTTTCTTATTCAGTACTTGTCAAAACTTGAAACATGGATTGTTAGTATAACTTGGAGCTGCTAAGAGAACTGAAAAGAACGCGAAATAAGTATATTTAACCCAAGCTAAATTTGCGGGGAATGGGGAAAAAGGATGGCAGTAATGCAGTCATGAGTACATTAATATGTGTGACGGCATAAGATGTAGTTGAATTTGATATAAAAATAGTAGAAAGATACTGACAAGTAGATAAAGTCCATCAGAATTTTAGTAACCAGTTACTTAGTCATGGAAGGGAAAAAACGGGTTTTAGAGTGGTCAGCCCAGGAGGCAGATCAAGAGGCTGATCAGAAGCCTAGCGTGTGTGACGCCTTGGGTTTGGGCCTTGGCATCAGAGCATGGCCCCCGAGCACTGTGGGGCTGGAGCACCCCAGCTTCAGGCCTGCACTGCTGGGAGTAGCAATGCTGGAAGTGATCCAGCCCCATTAACCTTGCTGGAGCTGCCTTTATTTTTTATTTATTTATTTATTTTTATTGTTTTATTTTATTTTTTTAAATTTATTTATTTTTTAATTAGTGAGTCACAGTGAGGGTACAGTTACAGATTGACACATTTTCGTGCTTGTTTTTCTCTCATGCAGCGTTCGAGAGCCCATCCCTCCACCAGTGTCCATTCTCCACCACCCATGAACCCAGTATCCCTCCCACCCCCCAATCCCATCCCCCCCACCCCACCCCGCCTCTGTGGCAGGGCATTCCAATTTGTTCTCTCTCTCTCCTTCACATTTTACTTGGTGCTCCCTTCTCTATCTGGGATGACTTCCCCCAGCGTGTGAGGCCAGCCTCCAAGCCATGGAGCCAACCTGCTGGAGGTGCCTTTATAGAAGAAAGGAAAAATAGAAAATTGTTAGAGAATGTGACCAGGAAGGTCGTGTTTCGCTGATTTCATGTTAGCCTGGAGACTGTCATCCTTTTCACTGCTGTAGTGAATTTATAAAGATGGGTGGGGCGGGGGGTGGGGGTGGGTGGGAGAATGGTTATGCAGTTCCATCACTAGGACCACTGCTGGTGGTTAGGTGTAGAAAGGTTGAAAACCACAGAACGACAGCCTTGGTTGTCACGGTCAGTCAGTGGGTGGTGTGTAGGGCAGGTGCTGGCCCACAGGTGTAGAAGGCTGGAGAACGCTGATGTAGAAGAAATGTGTTGGAGCGTGTATTAGCCTCTCTTTCCTGCCTTATTCTACTGCATTTCCTAGCACTGTCTCCCTTTTCCCTCCTTCCTTGTCCCCAGCAGCCTTATCCCCATTAATGACAGGCTTCCTTGCTCTGGCTCAAAGTTGCATACTTACGTTTATTTTCATTTCTGTTTCCCTACTTGATCCCTTTAATTCAGACTCCATCCAACAGATACTTACAGATATATAACATAAAATGATACTGATTGGTGCAATTATGGATGAAATATATTAAAGCAGGTTTGGAAATACTATAGATCATTGACACCTGAAGGAATTTTAAATTCAAATTTTATTTTTGGTATGATTTACAGTATTTCAGAAACAAATTACAAGCTTCCATAGTCCAGGGGAGTCTATCAGAGATCAGTTTATTGACTGATATATTTTTTAACGAGATGCTATTAGTTATTTTAATCATGATTATTGTCAGACTAGCAAAGCAACACGAGAGTAGATGTGCAGATACTGTCATGTGTCTGAGAAGTGTTCTTGAGGGCTTCAAAATTCATTTACTTATCAGTGATTTATTGTGATTAAGGATGACATAAGTCGTGCTGAGGCTTGAAATCTTTTTTTCCTCCCACAAGGAAATAAACTCTTCTCAAAGATGGCAGTGAGTCACTTTTTTTCCTCTGTACTTGGACCGACAGAACAAAGACTTGCTTCCCCTGCAGCACTTACAGAATCTATCTTTAGGATTCAGTGAACCAAATATGTAGTTTACAACAATCTGTCAGTTCTTGTTTGTAAAAATTGAAAGTGATTTATTTCGTGTCTTGTTTCTTTCAGTCTCACTTTATCTCTGCACTGACGGTTGTGTTTGTAAACTCCAAATCCTTGTCTTCGCTTAAGATAGATGATACCCCGGTAGATGACCCATCCCTTAAGGTACTAGTGGCCAACAACAGTGACACACTGAAGCTCCTAAAGATGAGCAGTTGTCCTCATGTCTCTCCAGCAGGTAGGCTGAGTTTGTTTTTTCCATACCAGATACAATGTAGTAAACTGTATTGCTCTGTTTATCAGATTAGGGGAAGCTGTGTTCAGAGTTCGGGAAGTCGCTCAGAGGGCTAGAGCACATTCCTGGTGTGCGTGAGACCCCAAGTTTGGTTTATGGTACCAGGTGGTCCTCAGAGTACTAATCAGTGTGGCTCTGGTGGCCTTGAGCACCACCAGCGTGAGTGGTATTGCATCACCAGCCCCGAGCACCCAGCCAGGCCCTAGGGTGCCAGACATGGCCCTGCGGCTTCTAGACGCCATGTGGGAGTTTCCCAGCCTCTAACAGACTGTGACCATTAATTTTATTTATTTATTTTGGTCTTGGGACCACACCCTTTGTTGTTCAGGGGTTACTTCTGGGTCTGCCCTCAGGAATTACTCCTGGCAGTCTCTGGGGACTGAATGGGATGCCGGCTATCCAACGGGGTCGGCTGTGTACAAGGCAAAATCCCTACCCACTGTACTATCTCTCTGGCCCCTGTTCACTAGTTTAAAGATGGGCTGTTGGGGTTATTTCATTATTGTATGCAAAGATTTTTAAATGTACCGTGGCATGAATTCTCTTGCATCCTTAGCCAAGACATGTAGACTTGTATTTTTAAATCTTGTATTATTCTGCATCCAGTGCTAGAATAAATTCATGGGATACTACAAAAGAAAAGGACAATATGAGGCCTGTCTGTTGTAAATTTTTACATAAAATTTTCTCTAGTTGTACTTGAGTGGACAGGAGCGGTTTGGAGTCCTTTGTTTCACCATTGGTTTCCTTGTAACTGTGTGGAGAGAGAAGATCCTCACGTTTTACAGAAGAATTCTTTTCTTAGGTTGAAATTTGGAGCGAACAATCTTTCCTTTTTTTTTTTTTTTTTTTTTGGGTCATACCGGGCGGTGCACAGGGGTTCCTCCTGGCTCATGCACTCAGGAATTACTCCTGACGGTGTTCAGGGGACCATAAAGGATGCTGGGAATCGAACTCGGGTTGGCCGCGTGCAAGGCAGACACCCTACCCACTACGCTATCTTTCAAATGGGAAATAGTATAAAAGCTCTTTCCAGATTCTCTCGTGTATTATTTTGTAATCATCACTATATTACTCAGTTTGTGATTGTTTATATTCTCACCGGCTTATACTGTAAATGAAGCATGAACCACCCCACGCTTCCCACTGTGCTCCTGATTCATCCTCTCACTATTGATATTATTTCTGTTACTTTGGTTGTTTCTGTTTTTCTTTTGAAAAAACCTTTTTGGTGCCACGTATTGAACCCAGGGACTCACACGTGCCAGGTGTGTGCTCACTTGCTGAACCAAAATGAAACTGGGCTCTGGGAAACCTGTTTTAAAAGACAGTATTACATCCTCATCCTTTTCAGAACTCTTCCTACTTTCTGCCTCAAAGTCATGCAACTTGCTTCCAGGAAAATGATTTTCTCTTGGGTATGATGCCCATTTCTGTCCTCTTCCATTTTGCGAGCTCTGTGAGGGGGGCGGCCAGATCATCTCTCACTTCAAGCCCTGGCGCCTCCTGGGTCCCGAGCACTGCAGAGGTGGTAGCTCTACATCGTTGGTTCCGAGCATTGCCTGGCCAGGTTGGCTGGGTATTCCCTGGAGTGTGCCTGGGAGACCCCTCCAAAATATCTAACCATGGAGGGTTTTAATTTAAATGTCAAATAACGTTTGCGTATTTTCTTGTTTTGCATGTTTGCATGTTTTGCATCAGTATGCTCAATTTTACAACACTGTTATTCTCAAAAGAAACCACGTACTTCTTAGGTACCTTCCAAAACTTTCATCCGAGCCAGTCACAGGCAGCCACTGATCTCCTTCCTGTCTCTGTAGATAGATGTAACTAAAAGGGACATGTCATACACCTGAAATCAGTCCATGATGGTGATTGGCTTCTTTCACATTTTCATGCTTTTAAGATTCCTCCATATTGTAGCATGCATCAGTATTTCATTTTTCTTACTGCTAGATTGTAGATATATTCCATATCTACCAGTTGACTTTTTTCTTTTATCTATTCTGAGTAATGGGGCCATAAAAATTGATAAACAATTTTTAAAAAATATTTTGGTATCAAGACTTATACTCTACCATTGAGTTATACCCCCACCTACACAACATAATCAAGTACTTACGTGAACATTCCATTTATGTAGGGTAGATGTTTTTAAGTGGAATTGCTGAATTACATAGTAACTATGTTTAGCCGTTTAAGGACTTGCTAGACTGATTTGAAAAGCAGTTGTCCCATTTTTTATTTCTGTTATCAGTTTATGAGGGTTTTGACATTTCCATATCCTCACCAATTTTGTTAACTGTATTTTTAGTTATAGCTATCTAATTGGGTATAAAGTGATATCTGGCTCTGATTTTGTCATTCTCTTGAAGATTCAAATTATTTGAAGAGATGGCTATTAAGATACTTACATTTTAATTAGCTACCCGTGGTGTATTCAATATGCCAAAAACAGTAACAAGTCTCACAGTGGAGACATTACTGGTTCCCTGTTGAGCAACAGGATGACAGTGATACTGTCTTTTATTTTTAATTGTAAGAGTCACCTGTTTTATCTTTCAATACTTAACATGATTTGGAGAAATGGCTCTTAAGCTAGTTTATGTTTTAATTGTCTTTTATTTTTTTTATTTTTTTTTAAATTTTTTATTGAGTCACCATGTGGAAAGTTACAAAGTTTTCAGGTTTAAATCTCAGTTATACAATGCTCGAATACCCATCCCTTCACCGGTGCTCATATTCCACCACCAAGAATCCCAGTATAGCTTCACCCCACCCCCTCACACCCCTAACCCCCCCACGCCCCTAGCCCCCCCACCCTAAGCCCCCCCCCCCGCCTGTGTAACTAATAAATTTCACTTTACTTTCACTTTGATTGCATACAATATTTCAACAAAACTCACTATTATTGTTTGGAGAGTCTCTCCCCTAAAGTCAGACCTGCTGAAAAGGAAGCATTAGATAATTTGTTTTCCATTGCTGAGGATGAAGAGGTATGAGGTCAAGTGACCACACTTATCGGCCTCTCAGTTTTGGGTGGCCCACATCCCAAAAAACAAAAGCAACAGGTGTTGGCGTGGATGCGGGGAGAAAGGGACTCTTCTTCACTGCTGGTGGGAATGCCGACTGGTTCAGCCCTTTTGGAAAACAATATGGACGATTCTCAAAAAATTAGAAATTGAGCTTCCATTTGACCCAGCAATACCACTCCTGGGAATATATCCCGGAGAGGCAAAAAGGTATAGTAGAGATGGCATATGTATTTCTATGTTCATTGCAGCACTGTTTACAATAGCCAGAATCTGGAAAAAACCAGAGTGCCCCAAAACAGATGACTGGTTAAAGAAACTCTGGTACATCTACAATGGAATACTATGTAGCTGTCAGAAAACATGAAGTCATGAAATTTGCATATAAATGGATCAACATGGAAAGTATCATGTTGAGTGAAATGAGTCAGAAAGAAAGAGACAGACATAGAAAGATTGCACTCATATGTGGAATATAATGTAACTGAGAAGTACAAGTTGGCAATGATGCAACTTCTGGCAGATATCTCTCTGGACGTAGCTACTAAAATTCTAATTGTCTTTTAATTGTAGTAGTCACCAATTTCATCTTTTTTTTTTCTTTTGGAGTCACACCCAGCGATGCTCAGGGGTTACTCCTGGCTCTGTACTCAATAATTACTCCTGGCAGTGCTGGGGGGCCATATGGGAAGCCGGGGATCAAACCTGGGTCGGCCACATGCACGGCAAAATGCCCGCAAATGCCCTACCAGCTGTGCTACTGCTCCGTCCCCACCAGTTTCATCTGTATTGCTCTCTCGTGTTAAGTATTTTAACCCTGTAACTATAGATAACTTTTCTCTTACTGCATAACAAGGGCTGATTTAACAGTTTACACCAACTTCAGTTATCAGCGTCTCTGCTCTGTAGGTCAGAGTTGTTTGCTGGTTTCTCTGCTTAGCTCCACGAGCTCTTGAATCTGACTACCTCTTCCCCAGCTGTTCAGAAAGCATTTGTAGTTGAAAGTGTTCATATCATTAGATTAAACTCATCTGAGTAATTTCACAATAATTTTACTTTAAAGCCAGCATAATGTGGGGGCTGGAGAAATGGAACAGTGGGAGAGTGCTGGCCCTGCACACTGCTGACCAGGGCTCAGTGCATTCCACCACCCCTCCCCCCACCGCATTCCCTGTGGTCCCCAAGCTCTGCCAGGGCTGATTTGAGGGGAGAGCCAGAGATCCAGGAGTAACGCCTGAGCATCGCCAGGGGTGGCCCCAGAACCAAAATAAATAAATGAAGCAAAGCAAACATTATTTGAAAGTGAATTTTGTAACATTCCAGGAACATGGTATCTTGTGGACCACTTTTGAGTTATGCCGGTCACAGCTGCTTTTGTAGTTATTAGATGATGTCTCAGGGTTTCTTTCATTTGCCTTTTTGGCTACTGTTTCCTGTGTCTTTGGTGTTTTTCTAATGTCAGGCTTTGTGAGCTTGCAAAGGACAGTGGCGCTCAGATTACCTTGAGTGATAGGGCTTATCTCACAGTCTGCCTTGGACCCCCTAGGTACTATTTTAAAGTACCTTGGAAGAACAGAAGCTTTTCACTGAGCACTGAATCGTTGACATCTGTCAGTCCTCTTTTTTTGACTTTTTATATTGTTAAATCAGTTCGTTCACTTCTTTAATTCCATCGCCTATATTCTGCCACTGCTGTTGGCTAAGGCTTATTGGGTGGCCTCTGTCTTGTTACGTAAGTAGTAGTTAAATGCGTGAACTTAAACGTCACTCAGCTTGTGTTAGAATCCCAGTTTGGCTATTTCTAATCTCTCTCAACTTCAAATTAAAAATATTTTTTCATAATTTTTAATATTGTGGACTGGACTGGAGCGATAGCAGAGCAGATAAGGCATTTGCCTTGCACGCAGCAGACCGGGTTCTATTCCTCTGTCCCTCTCGGAGAGCCCAACAAGCTACCGAGAGTATTCTGCCTCCACGGCAGAGCCTGGCAAGCTACCTGTGGTGTATTTGATATGCCAAAAACAGTAACAACAAGTCTCACAATGGAGACGTTACTGGTGCCTGCTCGAGCAAATCAATGACAGTGATTCAGTGATTCATCATGTAGTATTGGGCATTGTTTTTCTACCACTCTTCTAGACTGGGCAGATGAGTCAAAGGCTACAGCAGATGCTTTGCATGTAGGAGCCCAGGTTTTGGTCAGGTTCCTCAGCACCACTGGGTGTGTCTCAAAAGCCAAGAGAAAAGAAAATAAAACCACTGGCTTACCAACCACAGTTATTGTCAGCCAACTGGTGATACCAGTGATGAACAGCAAGTATAAAAATGTGGGAAATTACTGGTAAAACGTTTCTCCTTGGACCACTGTACATATTAAATCAGTTACAATACTGACTTTTGGTAAATTATATGTTGCAGATAGAGCTTGGGGCAGCTTTGAAATACAGTGCCTTAAAGGAATCACTAAGAAACTACTTCGAATATTTTAGACTTATATTTTTGTTTCATTTTGTGTTTGGAACCATCTCTGGCTGTGCTCAGCACATGCTCCTGAATCCGCACTCAAGAAACTATATGGGGTGCCAGATATCGAACTTGGGTGGGCCACACACACGGCAACCACCTTAACCACTGTACTGTCATCGTCATGTGTATTTCATATATCTGACTTGGATAGTTATCTTTTTGTTGTTTTGAGACCACACCTGGCTGTGTTCGGGGATTACTCCTGGCTCTCTACTCAGGATCATGCATTACTGAGATAAACTTATTGTGGTATATTTCTTAAAGTAAAAGTTTCTCATTAATGGTTTTTCTCATTAATGAATTGATATTAGCTTCATCTTTTTCTAAGGCTTTAGATTTTAGATTGGCTTCATTGTCCTTTAGACAAAATTGTAATGAATTTTTAAATATTTGACCTTCACTAAAATTTCTGCTAGTGCAAACATATTACTAAAAAATAAATCATATAACCTTGTATCAAGGGAAATAGTGTAAAATTTTATTGTGAGACATGTATATTTTATTAAGTTTTTCAACATACAAAGTTCCATAAAAAATTGTGACTAATAAGGTCTTTTTTTTTTTCCTTCTAAGGTATCCTTTGTGTAGCTGATCAGTGTCATGGCTTACGTGAATTGGCCTTGAACTATCACCTGTTAAGTGATGAATTGCTCCTTGCTTTATCTTCTGAAAAACACGTTCGATTAGAACATTTGCGCATTGATGTAGTGAGTGAGAATCCTGGACAGACACACTTCCATACTATTCAGAAGAGCAGCTGGGATGCTTTCATCAGACACTCACCCAAAGTAAACCTAGTAATGTATTTTTTTTTATATGAAGAGGAATTTGATCCATTCTTCCGGTATGAAATACCTGCTACCCATCTTTACTTTGGGAGATCAGTCAGCAAAGATGTGCTTGGTCGTGTGGGAATGACGTGCCCGAGACTGGTTGAACTAGTAGTCTGTGCTAATGGATTGCGTCCGCTTGATGAGGAGTTGATTCGAATTGCAGAGCGTTGTAAAAATCTGTCTGCTATTGGACTAGGGGAATGCGAAGTCTCATGCAGTGCCTTTGTAGAGTTTGTGAAGATGTGTGGCGGCCGTCTGTCTCAGTTGTCCATTATGGAAGAAGTATTAATTCCTGATCAAAAGTATAGCTTGGAGCAGATCCACTGGGAAGTTTCCAAGCATCTGGGTAGGGTCTGGTTTCCAGACATGATGCCCACTTGGTAAATTCTGAATGTGGAGAGCAAGATGAGGAGCACCCTTACTTTAAACAGACAGATTTATAATAACGTATTTCCTGTAGTTTATATGTAATTCTATTTTGTGGCAAGGAAATTGGATGCCTGGATTAAGTATGTGAGGATTGTTTATGGGTGAAGACCTGTGAGAGTTTTGGATAGCAAAAGTGTGTCTTTAGCTTAAATAGGCAGTCAGATCTCAGAAGGTTAAGTGTGGTTCAGATCTTAAAGTGATAACCACTTTAAAAGATTAAGCATTTACAATCTGAAGAAAAGAAAACCTATAGATTTACCAAGAAGTACTGGGGCCAGGAAGTAGCTCAGTGCTCAGTGGGAGAGCACTTGACTTGCATGTATGAGGCCCTGGGTTTGATCCCTAGCAGGTTTTCCAAAAATGTTATGTCCTCTATGCATTTTTGAAAAATGTAAACCTGACATTCTGTGGTCTTTAGTTATACATATACCTGTTATAAGGTGTTTAATATAGCTCAGGAAAGTGAGCATTTTTGAGAAAAAAATGTAGGGTGTATTGCATCTGAGTAAAAAGATCGGTTGAATGTTCTTAAATGTTGCAGAGCTGTTTTAAGTGGTATATAGAAATAACTGGAGCTTTTAGAAAACTGGTAAATGTCACACAGTGGTTATCACAGAATAATAAACAGAGCCAAGATCAAATTAAAATTTTAAAAAGGGAGACAATTTAGTTTTGTGTATGTTTTAGATTTTCAGTGTAATCCACTAAAACCATACAAATTATTTTCTTTGATATGTTATGTAATTTGTATTTGACACATCATGTTAAATAGGGAATGTTTTATCATTTCTTGTTTTTATCTGTTTAAAACTAGTTTTGAAATATTACACAATATTTGAAATCACAAGATTACCTATTAATCAAAGTATAATATTAAGTTGTTTTAAAATTGCTCCCATGAAAACATACTAGTCTCCAGTGAATTTTAGTCATGGCTCATTTTTCCATTTTGAAATATACTGTTACATAAGTAGAATTTTCAGAAATTGCAAAAGGAATCCAATGTACAGTTAAGCATAAATAGCAAATTTAAAAGAAAATATATTTACGTTTATAATCATATTTGAATAAATATTTCCGTGTACTGAAAATTTTAATAGAAAAAAGTCTAGTTTTGTGATTGTTAACTTATCTAAACTGATACATTAAGTAGCATTTTTATTACTTTGCTATGAATACTGGTAATTCATATATTGTAGAATTTGTAAAAATAAGTTGGGGACTGTCTTTAATTTGGGGAGGGTGTTATATAACCTGTTTTTGAGACCTAGTGTTAGTAGATACTGCCTTCCTTAATGGAGATTGTAAATTCTTTATTCCCAGTGGAACATATGAATGCCTAAAACTAAGAATCTTGGTAATTCTGCAAACTGTTTTATAAATCTAATGAACATATTACCTTCCTGAGAATAAAAAGGTGTTTTCTATAAAGTTTGTGCTTTTCAAAGTGATGGTATTCAGCCATATTTAAATGAGAAGAAAAACAGCACAGCCAGGCTTGAAATTAAAAACAATTATTCTAATATTTTCCTCTTTTTAAATAGCAAAAAAAAAGGTTTGATTGCATAAGAAATACCCTTGTTAGTAACTGAATATGTTTTTCTTGAACAAGTTTGCAAAATGGATTTGACAGTTCTACTAACCAAAGCTTTACTTGGAGCTTTACTTTTTGTACAATTGAATTATATAAGCTTGAAGTACTTTAAAGTCACTTTATAAGCAAAATGCATAGCACTCGATTGTTTATACTGTATAGTATATGTAAAATGTTTTTTATCAACTTGAGAATAAAGTTACTAAAGCTATTGTATTACAGTTAACTGTATGCTTATTTGATTTTAAAATAACAAACATTCATGGTTTTAGTTTGACTTGCTTGATATACACAATGTTTAATAGTAAATAATGTTGATTGCAAATCACCATTTGAAGATACAAGATCAGGGAAACAAGAGTGTCCTTGGAATATGCTGATACATAAATGGTCGAAAATTAAAGATTGGCCATGGATTTTTTTTTCAAATTTTATCAAGAAACAGGGAGATACATGCCGAAAGTAGATTATAGACTGAACACGATGGCCACTCAATACTCTATTGCAAACCACAACACCCAAAAGGAGAGAGAACAAAAGGGAATGCCCTGCCATAGAGGTGGGGTGGGGAGTGGGGATAGGATGGGGGTGCTGGGAGGGATAATGGGATCATTGGTGGTAGAGAATGGGCACTGGTGAAGGGATAGGTACTCGATCATTGTATGACTGAAACGCAAACACAAACGTTTGTAAGTGTGTAACTGTACCTCACAGTGATTCACTAATTAAAAAAAAAATTAAAAAAAAAAAGAAACAAACATTTGCCTTGCACATAGCTGACTGGGTCCAATATGGTCCCCTGAGCACTTCCAGTAGTGATTCCTGAGTTAAGAACAAGGAGTAACTCCTGAAACATTGGTGGGTGTGGCCCCAATCAAAGCAAAACAAAAAGAATCTGGCAGAAATTTTCAATTTCAGCCACTAGATGGTAATAACAGTGATCCAAATTTTCTTGAAACATATTCTGTAGACAACAACCCTTGGGCTTAAGAAACAAAATTAGTGGGGCTGGAGTGATAGCACAGCAGGTAGGGTGTTTGCCTTACACATGGCCGACCTGGGTTCGATTCCCAGCATCCCATATGGTCCCCTGAGCACTGCCAGGAGTAAATCCTTAGTGCAGAGCCAGGAGTAACCCCTGAGCATCGCCGGGTGTGACCCAAAAAGCAAAAAAAAAAAAAAAAAAGAAAAAGAAAAGAAACAAAATTAGTGAGTGGTAGTAGGTAATGTTAACCCAAGTGGACAGCCTAAATGGTTGGTGAAAGTTCTCCCTCAGCTTCTGAGGATGATCTGTCTACAGTAGGCAGGCCGTTCTCAAGCTACCTGTGGCCAAGGGCCGAGTTTTTATTTTTAGTTTGTTTTTTCTTTTTGTTTTTGGACCACACCCATCAGTGCTCAGGGCGTACTCCTGACTCTGCACTCAGGGCTCACTCCTAACCAGCTCGGGGAATGTGTGGGTTTCTGAGGATGGAACCCAGATTGGCCACGTGCAAGGCAAGCACTCTATCCACTGTACCACTGCTCTGGCCCTGAGTTTCATTTTTAGACTTTGTAGTGTCTGAAATTTTTTAGTTAATAAAAAAATGAATCACAGATACAAAATACAAGCCCCCATTTTTTTTTTATTAGATTCAACAGTAACAAAAGCACTCCAACAACTTGCTTTTAAATGTTTGTAAGCAGTATAATTTAGCTCCTCATGGAACAGTAACATATGGTGTGAGTAACATAGCACTGACTTGACACAACACTGATTTGAAGCCCATACTTGAGTATCACACTCAAACTTGCTTGAGAGTATATTTTTATGCAGTCAGCAGAATCTGGTTCAAAATGCCACTTCAGCCTGATACCTGTGGAACGGTCACTTAACCTTGCTATGCTCCAATTTATTCATTTTCAATCAGGTAAATAGTGTCTGTGCTTATGCTTTGTATGAGATCTGAGTGATAATGCACTAACCTCTCAGGAATCAATTGAATCAAATTGAACAACACAATTAGTATATTTACATATTAAACCGGGCAAGCTACAGAGAGTATCCCACCCACACGGCAGAGCCTGGCAAGATACCTATGGCGTATTCAATATGCCAAAAACAGGAACAACAAGTCTCACAATGGAGACGTTACTGCTGCCTGCTCAAGCAAATGGATGAACAACAGGATGATAGTGCTACAGTGCTACATATTAAGCAAATTATTTTCTAAGCTCTCTAGATCATCTTACCAGTGGGTGGTGTTTCTGTGAATGGAGATATCTTCAGTAGCTCATCAAACATAAAAACGTGAAACCATGCTCAGTGGCCCTTGTGGAGGGACAGCTACTGGGTATTCCTTGACAAAATCTAATTTATTTCTGGGAACTGAAACCTCTTCCACTGAGTTAGCAACTTACTGGGCAGAAGGATAGAAGAAACGGTGAAGGAATAAGTCCTGACCGAGGCTTGTGAGCAGTCAGTTCCTACCATGCCCCAGATGTTTGAAGAACTGCAAAAGTATTATGCCGGTAACTCGAAGTCTAGGTGCTGACATGTAAATGGAGGAAGGCTGACATGTAAACTGCATTAAGATCAAGAATGGCAGTGAATGCTTGGATTCAACATTACAGTGACCATTTATTGTGGCCTCACTGGGCTTTGAGCTTTACAGTTCTGATAGATGAATAATTTTAAAACAATAAAACTAAGGCTCAGAGATTAAAAAAAAAAAAGTTGTATAACTCACAAAATGCCAGTGACAGGATACTTTTTTTTTTTTTTTTTGCTTTTTGGGTCACACCTGGCGATGCTCAGGGGTTACTCCTGGCTTTGCACTCAGGAATTACTCCTGGCAGTGCTCAGGGGACCATATGGGATGCTGGGATTTGAACCCGGGTCAGCCGCGTGCAAGGCAAACGCCCTACCCGCTGTGCTATTGCTCCAGCCCCAGTGACAGGATACTTTTATGATGGCTTGCCAGAACTTTTAATACTTTATTTAGCAATCTGGAAGCACAACGATTCCCATTCATTTTTTTTTCTTTACAACTACTCCATAATTTAAGGTTTAGTAAAGAAATCAAAGTCCTAGAAGTGGTGCCAAAAGATTAAAAAGCTGTAAGGTCTAAATTACCAAAGAGAACTTAAACAGCTTTATATTATAGGAAAATAATTTCTCATCATAAAAATCAGTGAAGGTTGTTTTTTAAATCTTGTAATATACCCATATCCACAATTTTAGAATACTGGATGCAGATACTGTGTCTGATATGAACCATAATTAATCAAAGAAGAAGGGGCTTGGAGGTTTCACACAATAACTCAACTAGAAGCTTCACTTCTTTCCCAGGAAGGAATCCTGAGCTACACAGTGACTGCTGTGCATGCTACTTTCAGCCCCAAAAAAGAAGACCTAAGACATTCACAAATGTAAAACTACTCCCTGGAAAACAAAATGCTAGTGACTGGAGAAAAATAGCATTAGAATTAAGGCCTTATAATCTGGGGAAGGTTGTGTTTCTACTAGGTAAAGGAATTTCTTCATATGTTATTTTAATAAAAGGGAACTTCATAGGTAAAAACCAGTATTCAAAGTTATAAAACAAATAGAACTGTCTGTGTATAACCACTTCATCCAAAATTTCCAAGAAACTGAACAGAAACTCCTTAGTTGACAAATGTGGTTTAAAGGGGTAATAAAATTTTTTTATGGCCAAAGCAAGAGTTTTGTTCCCTGTTGGTCCGAAAACAGATGTTTCATTTCCCAAGTAAGTAGGTTCTCCACTATAAAGAAATATTCTTGTATAATTGGTTTCTATCTTCTTGAACTGTGCTCCAAGTTCAGCCAATTTATTATATGTCCTTAATACAAACTTTGAGCAGTCGTAGGATTCAAACCATGTCTCGGCCCCCTTTCCTGGGCTGGCCTGTACTGTCCACGTCTCATAATAGATCCCTGTTTCATTGTCCCATTTCACCCATTTTGCCATTTCATTGAACATGTTTCCTGTTAAAACAAAATTTTAAAAAATCAACTAAACATCAAAGTTAATAATCTATATAAAATATTTTTACATAGATGATAAAGTTGTGGATGACATGAATACATAGGTTTTGAATTTCCAAACCAGCATGTCAATAAGTTCAGCCAAGTTCTATTCTGTTCTTCACAGACAAGGTTGTAAAACTTTATGACATTAAATATCTAACTAAGATTAAATCTTAAATATTATGTAAGAATTTAAGTCACTGATTTGTCAATCTTTTTGTACCCGGGAGCCGGGAGCTGTCTGTGAACTGGCGGCTGGAAACCACTGAGAGAAGCTAATCAAAAGCAAAATTTTATACATGCATAAGCCTTTTTACTTTTCCTCCTGTCAAGAAATCTTGATTCCGTGCCAAAAGAGATCAAGTAAGGGGAGAAATGAGGAAGAGGGAAAAAAGTAGCATGAAAACTTCTAAGAACTGAGGAGTGTGAAACTGCAGATGTTTTCTGCTGCAAAGCACATTATGAGTGCAGTACTGATGGGGGTGGCCACCTATGGGACGGGAACAGTTGGCTGTAAGAGGAAGCACCCTGCCTGCCACATCCACCTGGAAAATTTGGCATTTCCCGTTCTCTCTTCTGCAGCTGTTGTGATTCTGCTTATCATCTCCTCAGGCACCATCCTTCCACTGCATCCACTAAACTGGAAATACTTCAGACCACATTCCCGGGATATAGGAGCATCCAGGAAGTTAACTCTCTCCTACTACCTTGCACCTTGCACCAGGACTCTCCAAATGGTACCAAAACAGTGTATTCTGCATGCTTATAACCTCACCTGGGCATTCACCATCAAGCCTACTAGAGCTGGGTCCTACCATGTCACTTTGCATCACCGTATGTGAAGCTTCCCTAGGTTGCTCCACCTTTGAATCCACCAAATCAAAATTCTTCATGATCCTATAAAATGGAAAAGTGGCTGCCTTTTATCAGTGTTATGGAAGGAGCTATGCACTAATACGAAAGCTTCTTGATTTTTGTTTGGGGGCCACTACCCGGCAGTGCTCAGGGTTCTGTGCTCACAGGGATCACTCATGGCAGGCTCCAGAGACCATATAGGGTGCAAGGATTGAACCCAGGCCAGCCATGTGCAAGGCAAAGGCCCTACTTGCTGTACCATCTCTGGCCCCGATGGGTCTTTCTTTAGAAGTGGGTACTGTTCTTCCTATTCTGCAACTTAAAGCCACCGCTTTTAAGTCATTATTGTAATTAAGAATGTTTCAGAACACTTATTTTGTAAACATGACAAAAGGTAACAAGCAACTAATCATAAGGCTGTTGGGTACTTAAAGACCTAAGTTCTGGCAAATTACAAAGAGAAAGGAGTGATGACTTGTTCATATGAGCACACTTTGATGGCAGAAGGGAGTTTCAGAGAACTAGGTAGGTGTAAATAAAGGAGAAATATGAAATGCCCTAGATTGAGAGAGCTTGTAGCTATTATACTGAGCATCGTTAAGGGAAAAAATGGCCTTTTATATTATTGGAATAGTGTGGGACATGTCATTTAGAAAGCAGATGGAAGATTAGAAAATAGCGTGGTGGGTATTTTAAGATGCCCAGATTCTATTCCTGCTTCTACATCCAGCTCTGTGACCTGTGGAGACAGGTAATCCACCACACCTGGTAAGCATTAATTTTTTTCTGTGGTGGGGAGGGGGAGGAGCAGTGTCAGGTACCAAACCCAGGGCCTCACATATGCAAGGCAAATGCTCTACCACTGAGCTCCAGCACCAGCCCAGAACCGCAAGTTTTTGTTTATAAACAAGAGGATCTTTTCCATTGAGCTGTATATTAACACATTTGAAAAAGCTTTGTATGGGGGCTGGAGTGATAGCACAGTGGGTAGGGTGTTTGCCTTGCACGCGGCCGACCTGGGTTCGATCCCCAGCATCCCATATGGTCCCCTGAGCACCGCCAGGAGTAATTCCTGAGTGTAGAGTCAGGAGTGACCCCTGTGCATCGCCGGGTGTGACCCAAAAACCAAAAAGAAAAAAGAAAGAAAAAGCTTTGTAAAGAGCTATACAAGTAGAAAGCATGACGATTACCAAAAGACTCAGGGTGCAATTAATTCTTACAAACTGCTTTTATTTCAGACTTTTTCACTTTGGGGAGGAGCAATACCTTATAAACTGTTAAGAGTCAAGTCCCAGGTTGGATCGATAGTACAGCAGGTAGGGCATTTGCCGACCTGGGTTCAATACCCAGCATCCCCTATGGTGCCCCTGAATTGCTACCAGGAGTAATTCCGGAGTGCAGAGCCAGGAGTAACCTCTGTGCAATGCCAGGTGTGACCCAAAAATCCAAGAAAAAAAAAAGTAAATTTCCTTCCTCTAAACTATAGCTGGAGACTCATCACTACTGTTCTCAACAAGCAGTTCATCTACAGTAGAAAATGGAAGCACAGCCCATATAACTAGTTCCTACTCCAAGTTCTGCTGGACTCTTCCTTTGCCATCGATAGAACACAGGCAGAAAAACCCTACTATTTTGAACAACTTTTTGCTATTTCAACTTATACCTCAAAAACCCAAAAGATTTCAGAGAGAAGATATTTAAAAAGGGATCTCAAAGTCATAACGTACTGTATGTTGCAGGGGGGACCTAGAGAGTTGTTTAGAAGAGAATCAACAGACCCGACTGCTATTTACTTTTGTGACTTGAAAACTTTTTATGCCTTCGTTTACCCATCGGTAACATTGGAAAAGTACTAACTATCGCAGTAAAGTTGTTAATGAAGATAAATCATTTCACATGCTGTAGAGTGCTCACCACACGAGTAGGCTCAGGGTTCACTTGAGTGGTGGCTATAATTCTCAATATAAAAGTGATCATTACTTCAAGTCTTTTTCCAGATATAAAGGGCCTTTTATTTTGTGTTTTTGGGGGGCCATTTCCCCAGCCTTAAGCATGTCCTTTGTTCTTTTTTTCAGGCAGTTTATGGCTTTCCCACCACTATACAATCTAATTATACAAAGTATTCCATTATTTCGTTCATTTACGCCAGGGGAATAAATAAAAAGATAAACTAGATTGCAAAGAGGTGAAGTTTTGCAGGTTTGGGTGAGTGGTTAGTGGTTTCCGTAGCACATTTTACTACATGACCTGTTAAACAAAGGACAACATTGGGGCAGGAGAGATGGGCTAGCAGCTAAGGTTTGCATGAGGCTGACCCTAGTCTGATCCCTGGCACCAAATCTAGTCCCCTGAGTACTGCCTGGAGTAAGCCCTGAGTACAGAGCCTGTTGGAAGCCCTGAGCGTCTTGGGTGTTTCCCAAACCCCATCCACCCAAACCCCACAAAAAGGGAGAACATTGCTAAACTGCCTCAAGGAGGATCATCTTTCATTTACACTGATGTAATCATACACTGCCTTTTCATTTTTTCTTAAACGTACCTGATATAGTTGCTACTAGCACTAATGTCCCGTTTTCCTTCCAGTGAATATCATCAATTCCTTCAAAAAAACAGGCAGCCCCTTGGTTACACCAGAAAGGGGCATTCATTTCAGGCCGGAGATGGGGGAAGGTGCAGTTTCCCAGCTGAAAGAGCTCGTACCATTCCATTGTGTAGTTCTTGCCAGTAGACCTACTCCTGAATCCAATGGCATCATGCATGATTTTCTGTGGAAAGACAGTACACGTTACAAAAGCACTTGTGAGCTCACCGGTGGTGCTGGAGCCAGATGAGAGGAAATGTCCACAGCAGCGTAGCAGGTAGAACAGTTACTCCGCTCATCGTCCTTCACGTCGCCTTTCTCACGACTCTCTATAGCTCTGGGAACTCCAGCGCCTCCACCACTTGGCACTGGCCACTGCCACTCAGCTGCAGCGGGAGGGCCGTGGACGACGTGGACACACACCTAGAAGCCATAGTGTCCAGAGTGGGTCTGAAATGTTTCCACGCTCAGGAAGGACATTGCTGTGCATCGGGCGTAAGTAAGGCAGAATACACACAACAGATCTGGAGGTGAAAAGTGCTTTTTCCCTGCCTCCTTTGCCCAGGTCTCCCCTTCCTTCCTTCCCAGGACCTGGTTTGGATCCCAGATAATCAAAAGGGATTAGGATGACTGCATCTGCTGTTACCTAGATTATAAAAGCTCATATATATATTTTATATATATATATGTATATACTTTTTTTTTTTAATAACGATAGGTCTCATTCCCCTGACCCTGAAAGAGCCTCCAATCATTGGGAAAGATGAGCAAGGAGAGGCTGCTAAAATTTCAGGGCTGGGAGGAATAGAGACATTACTGGTGCCCACTCAAGTAAAGTGACGAACAATGGGATGACAGTGATACAGTGATACAGCGATATATATATATATATATACATATATATATATGTATGAGTTTATATATATATAAACTCATGGCTTTATATATATGGCTTATATATATATATAAACTCATGGCTGCTCCTCCCAGAAGGGAGCATAAAATGAGGCCCCCATAACCATGCCACCAGACTCCACACCAGGGGTGTCCCAGACGGGGGCAGATGAAAGCCCTCCCTGCCCCAAGGGACCCAGTCCCGGAGCCAACCTCCACTACCCCACCGCTCCAGGCCACTTTCCACATGCTTGCACCGAGCCTCATGCATGAGTGAACATATTCCTGGACCGCATGGCTGCGGACACATCATCATAAAGAGAGCCCGGCAAGCTACCGAGAGTATCCCGCCTGCACGGAAGAGCCTGGCAAGCTCCCCGTGGCATATTCAATATGCCAAATACAGTAACAATAACAGGTCTCATTCCCCTGACCCTGAAAAAAACCTCCAATCGTTGGGAAAAAAGAGTAAGGAGAGGCTGCTAAAATCTCAGGACTGGGACAAATGGAGACGTTACTGGCACCCACTCAAGTAAATCGATGAACAATGGGATGACAGTGATAGTGATATATATACATATATATATGTAAATATCAAGAAGCTATATATATCTATACACATATATATAGATAGATATATCAAGAAGAGAACAACGCAGAGAATCTCTTGCCCCCACGCCTGGCTGTCTTCCCTGGGGCCCCTTGGAGGGGTGGGCTTCAGTTTCCCTCCTCGCCACAAGCATAGCTTCCGCAGTGGAAGAACTCCAGAGCCTAGCCACAGCCATGCTCAAGGCCCCTCTCCACCACAAGTTCAGATGAGCCTCATGCATGAAGGAACCAGTAGAGGAACCCAGGTGTGTGGGACTGGAGCTGAGACCTCTAAGCATGCTTGGATGGGGACGGGGCCTCCTCCTCCCAGATTCCCCATTTCCCAGTAGCTAGGCAGTCACATCCAGGGACTGCCCCGGCACCATGTAATCCCATCAATGGCCAACATCCAGAGACTTTAAAAACAAGCTCCCGAAGACATCTTATAACCTAGTTCTCCATCTCGGAGAACCTGGCAAGCTACCAAGAGTTTCCTGCCCACATGGGAGAGCTTGGCAAACTCCCCATGGCATATTCATATACCAAAACCAGTAACAATGCTGGGTCTCATTCCCCTGACACTGAAAGAGCCTCCAATGCGGCATCATTGGGAAGGATGAGTAGAGAGAGGCTTCTAAAATCTCAGGGTAGGACAAATGGAGATGGTACTGAGACCGCTCGAGAAATCCTACTATCTCAATGGGATGATGATGATGATGATGATGATATATTTTTTTACTTCATTTTAAATAAGCTCTAAAATAATTAAACCTAAACATAATTTCAAGCAATCTGTTTGAACTGTGGTTATTTCTTCAAATTCACTACCTCAATAATTTACTTCATCAAAGTTTGTAAGATCAAGATGCATCCTTACCAAGTGTCCTAAGAGGCCTCCGTACTTAAATTCCCACACAGGGGCCTGCAAGCGAAACACTTCGATGGTATCATCTTCCTTCATGACTGGAATAGGAGAGCCAGTGGGGCAGAAGGTGTATTTAGCTTGACAGTAGGGGTCTGCTTCTGGGCGGAAGGAAAAGCGTCTAAAAGAAACCGATTTTAGAATTTTCATTTCATCATCACATGTTTAGAGACAGACAACATTCAAAGATCAGCCCAAACTGTATTAGCTAACATTTAGTTCGTTATCCCATAAAATAAGCCCCAGTGACATTTTAAAACACTTTTTTTTGTATTTTAAATTATAAGGATAATTTATTTAAAACTTTTTACATAGAGATTCTGTGGTTTAAAGGCTATAATAGTTTTATAGTTGTTTCTTAAGCACTTAATTCTACCACCACGTCCATCACCAGTGTACCCCCTCCCTTTGCCAAGGACCCCAACACCCCTTTTTTCTTGCCCCCTTCCCAACTCAATTGTGTGGATCATTTCTCCTATTCTGTTGCCACTGGAACTTTGTTACTTCCTTGCTAACTTTAAGTCCCACTAAAACACTAATAATAACCTCATTCTTCCCTCTTTAGCGTCCGATCTGAGGCTTTTGAAGGAGAAGACCGTATGGTAAAACGTTTCCTAGCCTAGGAGCTAGAGTGATAGATAGTACAGTGACAGGGCATTAGCCTTGATCACAGCGGGGCCCAATCCCTGGCACCCCGTCTGTCCCCTCAAGCACCACCAGGAGTGATCCCCGAATGTGTAGCCCCAGAACAAAATAAAGTTCACCAGTCCAGATCTTCAGGATAGTAGATAAATGTCTACTGAACAAATGAATAGTTCTCTATCATGTTTCATTTCCTAAATTAAACATGTAGACATTTCAAATACAAGCTTATGAAGTAGTAGACTATTTTCTATTTCCTGAAGCGCTAAGCAAGATCCTCTCACGCAGTATTCACCCAGGAGCCCCCCATGTGAAAGGCCCTACCCTAGGGAACTTCCGGGGGTCCAGAGCTCCTCCCTCCGGACTCCATACTCGCCCAGCCTGGGCCAGAGGATGTGCTGCTGCTCAGGCCGTGAGGTGTCAGAGACACCAGTGTCACCCTGGTCATGCTCAGGAGGCGATGTGGTGCTTGGGGATGGAGCCCCGATCAGCTGGACCCTGGATGCACCCACCTGCTATACTACCGCCAGGCCTTGGTAAACACAGTTAAATGTTGTCCCTCCCCTCCCCAGCCACACACACACACACACACACACACACACACACACACACACACACACACACACACACACACACACACACTGGGAAACTGGGTTGGGACTGGAAGAAGTTAAACAGCAATGGAGCACCAGGGGGGAAGACCTGGCCTTAATTTAAAAAATACTTTAGAGACATCGTACGGTGGACAGAACGCCATTCCTTGCAGACAACCGACCTGGGTTCGATCCCCAGCACTAAGGAGTGTTTCCTGAGTACTAAACACTGAGCACTTGCCAGGTGCGGCCCCAAAGGAATAAAAATAATATACTTCAGAAGCTTGTGAAAGTGAGGAAACAAAATATACAGTAATATTAGGATGGTACTTTAGACTCAAGAAGGTGGGGAGAGGATCTGTACATGCAAATTAAGTAAACTGAGTTGTTACCTAAAGCAACAAAAAAAGTAAAAGGACTAACTGGGGAAATGCTATTGAATTCACCCCAAGAGACACTTAGTTTCAGTTCCCCTTCCTCCCTTTGAGGAACCAGGAGGTAGAGAGGAGGAAAAGAAAACCTCTGTCTGACCCTCTTAAGAATCTTTGATTCCTAAGGCTCCAACCACATTTATTTTTTTCCCCCATTCCCAATATACTATTAAGAATTCCAATTTTCATATGTGCTTAATTTGTTCAGAGGAATATATGTGTGAATGTATTACAAAGTTTATAATAATCACTTAAGTGGATAACCAGGAGTCACAAGACTTATAGAGAAACACTGAGGCATACTCTATCCTTTATTTTTTTCTTTTTGAGTCATCTCTGGGGGTGCTGCGGGGACCATGGGGTGCCTGGGCCCCAGTGGGGTCTGCGTGCAAAGAAACTGGGCTCCCGTCCTTAGGGCCATCTCCCTGGCCTGTCTTATTCTTAAGAAGTCCAAGATTTGCGATTGTTGTTTAACTTAAACATCCTATTTTTAACATCTGAGGCAGCTTTATTAGCACCTTTAAGAAACCAACTTCCGAGGCCAAAGCATCGGTTCAGTGGGCAGCTTTTGCCTTGCACGTGGCTGACCTGGGTTGGATCCCCAGTACCAGACATGGCCCCAGAAGTGACCCCTGAGCACAGCGCCAGGAGTTAGCCCTGACCTTTCTGATTAAATCCTGTCTCCTGACTCAGGGCACGTGGGACAAGATATTGAGCAACGTTCCCTGGATCACTCAGCCAGTCAGCGTGGGGCCTGATTTCACCCTCTGCCATCTGAACCCTGATCTCACTCCAGAATTCAGGTTTCCAGGGAGCCTCCCGGCTCTACACGGTGATACCCGACAGTCTGGCTTTGACAAAAGTGATAAGAGTGGCTGGGCTTATATTCCTATAAACGGCCTGTTATTATTAGCTGTTTTGATAAATATCAAAAATATTGATATTTATATGAAACTGCCCTTACATGTTATTAATATTTCCAATGAGTGACCCACGCCTTCATTTCACCTAAGATTCTATAATTTTAATTCACTTAAAACTTGGATAGACTTTTAAAAATCAAATTCTGAAGCCAAAACAAAAAAAAAGGTGGCTGGGTTTCCCTCCCCTCTGTGCTAAGCCATTCCTGGCCATCTGAGGC
Organism: Sorex araneus; assembly: GCF_027595985.1. NCBI lineage: Eukaryota > Metazoa > Chordata > Mammalia > Eulipotyphla > Soricidae > Sorex > Sorex araneus. The sequence continues at coordinate 272,145,309 of NC_073302.1, read as the reverse complement.
CGCGCGAACGCTCTAGTTCGAGGAAGAAGCTCTGTATCAGCGTCCAGACTGCAAGCAGTGGCCTGACCAGCTCCCCACCCTCCGAACCCGAACCTGGCCGGCCGGGCCAGGACCAGGAGAGCGGTGGATTTCCGGGACAAGGCGGCCTTTCGGTGCTGGGATCGCCAAGTCTCAGGGTCCGTGGGTCTGGCTGTGGACTGTGCCCAAAGTGATGCCATCTAATACCAGGACCAACATTCAATAATTTATCGCCATCTCAACACAGTCGCCCCAAACTAACCTGGGAGTCCGGTGCCGATGACTAAAAGGCACCCCTTTCGGGGCTGGAGAAATCGAACAGTGGAGGGGGGGGGGGTTAAGGGCGCTTGGCTTGCGCGCGGCCGGCCCGGGTCCAACAACCACCTGCACCCCGTGTGGCTCCCCGAGCCCCGCCAGGGCTTGATCCCTGAGCCCCGCCGGGTGTGGCCTCTGAAACTTCATAATAATAACAAGAAGGAAGAAGATGCCCCTTCCTAGTCACACGCCTTCTTGCCCACGACCCGGGGGCTCCCCTGGATCTTTAAAAGGCTCAAGCGTCCGGGCGCCCTGGGGTGTCCGCGCGCCCCGCCCGGCCGTGCGCGCGCCCGCGCCCGCTGTCACTCACTTGTAGGGCACCGGCCACCGCGGCCGGGAGGGCTCGGCCTCCGCCGCCGCCGCCGCCGCTGTCGCCGCCAGCCAGAGCAGCGTCAGAGCCCAGCGTCCCCCCGGGACCCCCAGGTCGCAGTCCCCGGCCCGCGCCATGCGGCGGCCCCGCTGTGCCGCGCCCCGAGCTCCGGCCCGGCTGCCAGGGCGCATGCGCCGAGGAGCCGCTCGGGCCGCCGCGTCTGCGGGGCGGGGCGCGCTCGGGCTCGCGGGTGGAGTGGGGTGGGGGGGCTCCCCAACTTGGTGCGCGGGGGCGTAGCTTCCGGAGAACCCCCTCTTTCTCGGGCGAGGCAAGACCGGTCCGCCCGTCTCACAATGCACAGCTTCCTTTGAGCTTGGCTGACACTGCCCACGTCCCGCCTGCCCCACCCCCCAAAGAAAAAACAGGTCCCCCAAACCCCCAAAGGTGTCCCCGCCGCCAAAGCCATCGCTCCCAGGCGCCTCCTTGGCGTTCTCCGGCAGCGAACTCTCTTGGAGTGCCCCGCAGGACCCAGCACAGGCGGTGTTAGCCTAACCTTAGCCTGTGTTAGCTGTCCTGAATGTCAATCAGAGCGTTTCCTGGTTTTGGAGTTTGTTGTGTTGGGGGGGCATACACTGGGATGCTCAGGCATGACCCCTGGTGGTGCTGGGGGATCCTGTGCCGTGCCAGCACCTCGCCTCCCGTCCCCCGGGCTCCATTTTAAACCCGCACTGACCTAAGCATTTAGGTGATTCCACTCCTGTCTCTCCTCCAAGAAATACCAGGGTCCCGCTCAGGAGCACTGGCGGGAGGAGAGGGGTGTGTGCATCCTTCTGTAGGGGCGTGGGGGGCGCAGAGATAGAGGCGTCGCTTAGGCCACGGGCTTGTGCTCTGCGACCCACGCGCGCGCGGGGACCCGGGCGACGCTGTCCCTGCTTCCTGCGGGTCACCAACCCGAGCGCGCGCTGGACCGCACCTCCCGCCGCCGCTCCCTCCCTTTCCACCACTTCGCGGCGTGGGGTGGGATGTAGGACGTTCTGTATCATTGGGAAGGGATGGGGGGGGGGGGGGAGAAGCTTTTAAAAAAAATAAGAGGGATTTCCAGAAAATAAGAGGAATTGGGCCCGAGCCTTCTTGCCAGGGACCAAGGCGCCCGGGATTGCAGCCCCTGCGGGCCACCGACTGCCGCCAGGGGTCACTCCTGAGCACTGAGAACAGCCCCTGAGCATCGCTGGGAGGCTGGGAGAAGCCCCCACCTCACCCTATACCTCTCCGCATAAGCGGGTGCAGTGGCCACCCGCCTTTGATGAGTTCTGTTGTACACAAATGTGAAGTTTCGTCTGCTAAGAGCACACTCGAGGTGTTTCGCAGCGCAGGTGGACAAGAAAGGACAGTCCGCAGTGGCTAGCGGTGACACCACAGACCCTGGTGATGGAGGGGACTCGCTAGCTTCCTCCGCCCTCCTGAGGGCTGCCGGGCGTAGGGGCCCCTCCCCGCACATACATCCCCTTGCCTCGGAACTGGGGGCTTCGCTGGCAGTTCCGGCCAGGCCCTGTTCGTTGGAGGGGGTGGGAGTTGGGGCTACATCAACAAACAAAACAGAAGCCCCAAATAAAGATATTTTCTATAACAGTGAAAAATTGTTTTGAGATTCAGGATTAAGTGCAGAGATTATAAACCCTTGCTTGCATGGACTGGTACCCATTCACTCCCAGCACCACCAGCAGTAACTCCTGAGCGCAGCCGGGGGGGGGGGGGGGGGGCGAGGGAGGGGAACCAAAAACAAAAGAAAACAAAAGGGAGAAGGGGTATTGTCAGTAATTTTAATATTCTTGTTTGAAATAAGTGGCATGGAAGTTCCTTTAATCCAGTCAAGGATGGACATTTTGGCATTTACCATTTTTATGTGTGTTTGCTCTTTTACTTAAGAAGTTGGGCTGGAGCGATAGCACAGCGGGTAGGGCGTTTGCCCTGCACGTGGCCGCCCCGGGTTCGATTCCCAGCATCCCATTTGGCCCCCTGAGCACACCGCCAGGAGTTAATTCCTGAGTGCAAAGTCAGGAGTAACCCCTGTGCATCCCCGGGTGTGACCCAACAAGCCAAAAAAAAAAAAAAAAGGAGAAGAAGTTTCAAAGAGAACTTGTTTGAAGTCTGGTTACAGCTCCCTGGCTCCCTCTTAAATTCCCGGCAGAGCCGGCAGCCTCAGCAATTCCTTGATGCGCTGCCTCGGCAGGTACATCCGCATCATGGACCGCTCCAAGGACTATCTGTGAAGAGCCCGATTCCCCGCGAGGGGGCGCGCCAGTGCCAGAACCGCAACTAAACCCCATTGCCTCATCCTGGCAGCGCCGGCTTCCTCTGCAGCCAGGTGCCCAAGGTGAAGCATCTGCTCAGTCCTTGAGCTCGTGGGCAAACGTGTCCTCTTCCCTCTGTAGCCTGTGGCGTTGACGAGGATCGGCTGCTTCCAAAGACCTTTTTCTTTGCCTGGGATTTATTTCTTTGAAATTTCAGTCTGCCCAGCACTCATCACCCCCCTGCCCTGGAGTCACCAGCTGCTGAACTGAGTCCTGAGCAGTGCAGAGCTACTAGGGGCCTTCGCCTTGAAAATGTGAGTGCCAGGCACACGGTCCCTTCTTAGCCCCCAAACTTCCTCACCGGCTGTTCTGTGCCTTATGTTTTAGGTTTTGTAGTGACATCTGGAAATATAAATAATACTAGCAGCACTGTAGAACTGTCCTCCTGAACCTTCAGAGCTAACTCCTTGGGCACCCTCCTAGTGGGGAGGGTCAACTTGTTTTTTTTAGTAAATACTCTAACAGGCACCAATAGGCATCTGGTCCAGAGACACAGCAGCAAGTCCCAGAAGGCACACAGCATCAGAGATCCCTCTGGGCCCCATACCGAGCCAGTTTCACTGGGACATCCCAGATGGAGCAGGTCCAGTCTCCCTGCCTACTCCAGATGGAATCCCAGCAAGACCAAGAGCTTCCGCAAGCAAGGCCCAGGTATGCGGGTCCCAGGACTAAATCTCTAAGCCGCATGGCAGCAGAGGCGCTGGGCTGTCTCTCCCCCGCTCTCTGCCTGCTCTGCAGCCTGGATGTCATGCCCACAATGTGCCTCATGATATTCAACATGAGCAATGGAAAATAAATTATCTAGCGTCTGCCCCTGTCAGGCAGGCTTTAATGGTGGTGGGAAAATTCAGGCAAACCATAATGCCCAAAAAGTAGAGAGAGAGTATTGGGGAAATTGTCTGCCATAGAGGTAGGGTGAAGACTGGGGATGAAGCAAGGCAGGGCGGGGGGGGGGGTACTGGGGACACTGGTGGTGGAAAATGTACACTGGTGGAGGGACGGGTGTTCGATTATTGTATGCCTGAATCTCAATTATGAAAACTTTGTAACTGTATCTCATAGTTGATTCAATAAACTCATAGTTGATTCAATAAAAGTAAAATAAATAAATACTCTAACAAAAAGAAAGGGAAATTTATTTTATTTTGTTTTGTTTTGGGGGTCACACCCAGCGGTGCCCAGGGGTTACTCCTGCCCCTGTGCTCAGGGATCACTCCTGGTGGTGCTCAGGGGACCATAGGGGAAGCTGGAGATCATACCCAGGTCAGCCAGTGCAAGGCAACTGCCTTACCTGCTGTACTACCGCTCAGGCCCTGGGTTTGATTTGTTAATGGTGCTTTAGATTGAACCCTGGCCCTCACACATTTGAGGCATGCTCTTCTAAGAGTCATTCACAGCCCAAGGAGGATTTTTTAAAAAATAGTCTCTGGGGGGCCTTAGAGACAGTACAATGGGGAAGGTGTTTGCTTTGTGCCAGACACATGGGTTTGATCCCTCCTACTACATATGGTCCCTGGAGCCCTGCCAGGAGTGATCCCTGAGCACAGAGCCAGTAGTAAGCCCCGAGCATGCCGGGTATGACCTGCAAACAACCACATTTGTATTTGGAGCACTATTAGCCTGGCAAGCTGCCTGTGACATATTTCATTTGCCAAAAAAAGTAACAATAACAGATCTCATTCCCCTTACCCTGAAAGAGTCTCTAATCATTGGGGAAGACGAATAAGGAGAGGCTGCTAAAATCTGGCGCCCCCTCGAATAAATTGATGAACGACAGGATGACAGTGATGCAGTGATATTTACAGTATTGTTAATGGTAAGGTTTCCTGCTACAATGTCCCAACACCACACCTTCCATCCCAGTGAACTCCCCTTCCAGCCCCTGCCCCATCATTTCTTTCCTAGCCTCCCCTCTGGAAAGCTCAGCTTGTGAGATGATAATATCTGAACACCGATTTCTCTTTTTGTGACTACACCCCGTGGTGGTTCAAAACAGAACTACTATAGGGGCTGGAGTGATAGCACAGCGGGTAGGGCATTTGCCTTGCAAGCAGCCGACCCTGCTTCGATTCCCAGCATCCCATATGGTCCCCCGAGCACCGCCAGGAGTAATTCTTGAGTGCAAAAGCCAGGAGTAACCCCTGAGCATAGCCGGGTGTGACCCAAAAAGAAAAAAAAAAAACAACCAGAACTACTATATGCAAAATATAAGCCCTTGAGCTCCCTTCTTGCCTCAAGCCAGGGCTGATAAAAGTTACTGTCTCTCATCAGTTCTTTCCTTCACGTTAAATACTGTCAGCTGTTGGCTATTTAGGGCTTAGCAGGAACCCAGGAAGTTGCTTCTGAAACACCCATCTGTTTTGCATTTGTTGAATGACCTCTTTCTGTGAACTCTGTCAACGCAGTTTGTCGGGGCAGTGTCAAGGATCAAACCCAGGACCTCACACACGCAACACACACACAGCACTGCTGAGCCACATGGCAGGTCCCCAGTACTATTGATCTATTTTTGGCTTTTTGATCACAGCAGGCAGTGCTCAGGGCTTACTCCTAGCTCTGCATTTATGGGTCACTCTTGGCGGGGCTTGGGGCACCAGATGGGGTACTTGAGGGACCATATGGGTTGCTAGGGACGGAAGCCGGGTTGGTCGTGTGTAAGGAAAGCACCCTACCTGCTGTGCTGTCTCTCCATCCACTGCCTTCAATCCTACTTTTTGAAGGAATATGAGAAAGTTAAGATAGGAAGGCTGGAGCGATGTCGCTAATGGCAGATGGATTTTATGCTGGTGGGAAAAACACATAAGGTTGTGCCCGAGCACTCGGTAACTGCATGCACCCGCGTGCGTGTGTGCATGCACATGCGCACCAACACACACGCACACGTCCCTCTGCTGGAAAAAATCAATGTAACTGTGACTTTACACCCTGAGTTCAGTCCCCCAAAATTTTGTTTTGCGCAGAAAAGTCTCTCAGGAGTCAACAAGGCAGCTGTCTCTACAGGGCCACACAAATTATTTTTTGCATCACAGGATATGATATGTCCCAGAAGGAGCTAGAAGCTGTGAATTCCACATAAGGAAGACTCGCATGCATTGGCAGCTCCTGGCTCCGGAATCCACCTCAGCCTGGAGAAACTGTCATCTCTACTAGAGGCACAGCGTCCCCTTGTCCTACTTATTCTGCTTGTTTTTCTGCTCACACTCTCGTATAAGCTCACGACTCAGGGCTTTTTGCCCATTTTGTTCACTGAACGATCACCTGCACTTTTGGTACTGCCCTGCAAAAATATTCAATTCTTTCCCTGGCCTTTTTTAAGTGATTCCCCTTGCGCACCACCAGAGAGAGTAAGGCAGACCGGCAGAACCTTGTTGGCTTTCTCTCACACTCCCCTTTAAATGCACACCTTTTTTTTTTTTTTCTATTTGGGTCACACCCGGCGATGCACAGGCGTTACTCCTGGTCATGCACTCAGGAATCATTCCTGGCAATGCTCTGGGGAGCATATGGGATGCTGGGAATCAAACCCGGGTCAGCCACGTGTGAGGCAAACGCCCTACCCGCTGTGCTATCAGTCCAGCCTGGAAAACCAAGTTAAGTGTGGCTTGAGGACCAGAACGGGATAGGAGATGCGCGCTGAAAATAGACTATAGACCAAACAATGGCCACTCATTGCCTCTATTTCAAACCACAACATCCAAAAGGAGAGAGAGAACAAAAGGGAATGCCCTGCCACAGAGGTGGGGTAGGATGGGGAAGACGGGGTGGGAGGGTGGGAGGGGTACTGGGAACATTGGTGGAGGAGAATGGGCACTGCTGGAGGGAAGTAAACAAAATGCAAATGCGGAAGTTCATAAGTTTGTAACTGTACCTCACAGTGATTCACTAATAAAAATTTAAAAAAAAAGAATAGTATTGATAAAGAGGAAAACTTCTAAGAAACCTGTGAAACATTTAAGTTCTCTAAATAAATCTATTCCTTTATATACAAAAGCAACATAAAAATCACATAGAAAAATAAAAAAAAATAAATGCACACCTTCTCATTTTAAATGTCTGAGTGAAAACCACTGTACCTCTTTGGCCTGTGATGGCTTTCAGTCTTCTTCGGGTGATCAGTTTTAGTTAATGCTTCTGATAAAACTGAGTTCAAATCGCGGCAGAGTTCAAGTAAATGCTCATCAGAGCTCTGATCATTCTTAAATTGGAGGCGAAGCCCAGTTTTTCTTATAAAGCATTTTTTTTCTCTTAGAGAAACATTTTTCTCCCCCACAAGGCCACACAGACAGGAAAGGAAGACATGGGGAGATGTGTGATGTGGGAACGGGCAGCACGGCTGGCAGGAGGCTGCTGCCTTGAATAGAGCCCGAGCATAAGGCTGGTGGCTGGCCAGTGCCCGGAAATTTGGCACTGTGTCCGCTCCCTCCCTGCTAAAGCAGGTTCATGTGCTAAGGCTAAGGCGAACGATTTCGTCTATGTTACTGGTCTATGCTGAGTAATTGCAGTTTTGATTGGATAGGAAGGGGGCCCTTCATGACCAGAGACTGGCAAAAGCCTGAGAAGTAAGTGTCTTTGCAGGCCCAAAATGTCGCACATGCTTGGCTGAATTTTTATGCTGGAGAAAGGAGCCGTGCATCTCCTTACTGGAAGCAGAAGGCCAGGCTCTACCTATGACCTTTCTCTCCTGATCTTTTCTGTGTCATTTTTCTCATACTGATCTTGCCCTGTGTCCTTCTATCGCGGTGGGCTTTAGGCAGGCGTACACGTGGATGTGGCATTTCATGGATTCTTCAGTGAATCCCTGCGTGTGTGCCATGATGGGGATTCCCTCACACACAGACAGTTGCCAGTTGCCCTGCCTCCGAGATCCAGCCATGATGTGTGTGGCTGGTGACAGAGGCAGCTTGACTCAGGCCCTGGAGGAGAGCCATGTTTCAGAAACACAGACAGGGAACTGGAAGGAATCGGAGAATCTGGCCCCATGCCAGGATGAGTTTTCTCACTGGTAGTCTGGCCGGAGCCATGTGGATGACTCATTTGCCAACATACAAAGCATGTGACACTGAGAGTGGGCTGAGCTGCCCCCTTTGTGGTCATCCCCATGTAGGCGGAACAGGGAATGCAAGCCTTTATGCGGTGCCTAGACATCAGACTGAACCTGGCTAAGCTCCCATCTCGGACACTCTTAGGGTGGGGGACTTGCACCTCAGCCTTGTGATATGGCCTCTGGGAAGAAGAAGCTGAGGGCTCAGACTTAACAATTCTAATCCATGTTGTGCATGGAAGACATTATTAACAGTATTGTAGGGGCCGGGCTGGAGCAATAGCACAGTAGGCAGGGCATTTGCCTTGCACGCACCCGACCTAGATTCGATTCCTCCGTCCCTCTCAGAGAGCCCGGCAAGCTACCGAAAGTATCTTGCCCACATGGCAGAGCCTGGCAAGCTACCCATGGCGTATTCGATATGCCAAAAACAGTAACAACAAGTCTCACAATGGAGACGTTACTGGTGCCTGCTCAAGCAAATCGATGAGCAATGGGATGACAGTGACAGTGATTGTAGGGACTGGAGAGATAGTACAAAGAGTAGGCATGTAACCAGCCCAGGTTTGATCCCTGGCATCCTTTATGGTCCCCCAAGCCCACCAGGAATAATTCCTGAATGCAGAGTCAGGAGTAAGTCCTGAGCATCACTGGGTGTGACCCAAAAAGGAAAAAAAAAACCAGAAACAAAAATTAGTATCCTAAACCACAGAATCTCAATAAAAAATAAAGGTAAGAAATCAAATTTTCTGTATTTTAAAGGACAGAGTATAATATTTTAATCAAAAGAATGGAGAATGGAGTTTGTATATATATATATATATATATATATACATATATATATTATTTTGGGGTCACACCCTGGCTCATGCACTCAGGAATTACTCCTGGTGGTGCTCAGGGGACCATATGGGATGCTGAGATTTGAACCTGGGTCAGCCGCATGCAAGGCAAACGCCCTACCTGCTGTGCTATCACTCCAGCCCCTGTATATATATTTTAAATTACAGTTTATCCAAGTGAAAACATTTTGGGGACTTAAGATAATACTTTGGTGCTTTTAAATGTCTGTGAGACATATGATGTTTCCGAAATTTCTAGAGGCCGAAATTTATTTTATTTAATTATTATTATTATTATTTTTGCTTTTTGGGTCACACCCGGCAATGCACAGGGGTCTCTCCTGGCTCATGCACTCAGGAATCACCCCTGGCGGTGCTCAGGGGACCATATGGGATGCTGGGATTTGAACCCAGGTCGGCTGCGTGCAAGGCAAACGCCCTACCCGCTGTGCTATCGCTCCAGCCCCTAGAGGCCGAAATTTAGATGGAGAGTTTATACCAGAATATTCCCGCCATCTCTTTCAACTATGAAATACCATGATTCTAATAATAAAAACAATAATAAATATAGATTTTGTTTTGAAAATCCCATTTCACCCCAGGTTCCCTTGATAGAATCATCTGCAAAGGCAAGTAGGAGCCAGTCTCTGCTTCTCTATTCTGCATGTGCCACCAAGAGTAGGTGCCAAGGAATAGGTCTCCTCTCGAATCTGTAGCTAACTCAAGGTCATAGTAGCCAAGATCAGTGTTGCCTTGCATGTCTTTGCTCTAGAAGAGATTGGCTTCTCCAACCGCTACTGTTGGTCTGAATCGTTTGGAATGTTAAAAAAATACACTGGGGGTTGCCGGAGCGATAGCACAGCGGGTAGGGCGTTTGCCTTGCACGCGGCCGACCTGGGTTCGATCCCCGGCATCCCATATGGTCCCCCAGCACTGCCAGGAGTAATTCCTGAGTGCAAAGCCAGGAGTAACCCCTGAGCATCGCTGGGTGTGACCCAAAAAGCAAAAAATAAAAAAAAATAAAAAAAAAAATACACTGGGGCGTAAAACATCTTAAGAGCATAGGGTCAGAGAGAGCTCAGTGGGCTAGGCACATTCTTTGTATGCAGGAGGTCTGGTTTTGAACCCTGGAAGTCTCTCAGCATCTCCAGAAACAACCTCCCAGCTTAAAAGTAGGAGTGGTCCCTGAGCACCAGCAGGTATGGCCCCAAACAAAACAAAACAAAACAAAACAGAAGTTTAAACTTTTTTAAAAAAGTTTAAAAAGTAAAGAGATTTTAATTGGTTTTTGCTTTGCTTTGTTTGGGGACCACACCCAGTGATGCTCACTGCTTACTCCTGGCTCTGTGTTCAGGGCTTCCTGGTAGCTCTGTGCTCAGAGATCAATCCTCACAGGATTAAAGGGACCATATGTAGTGCTGGGGATAGAACCCTGGTCAGCTGTGTACAAGGCAAGTGCTTTAACACCTGAACTATTTCTTCGGCCCCATGTAATTAATTTTCAGGTGTATAAATGCTTTTAATTTTTAGAGACACAGTGTTACCACACTACAACTACCACCAACATACTTGAGTCCTTATCTATAGGACTCCTGTCATTTACATTCCACCTCACTCACCACCACCTCACTTAACCTGAGTTCATCTGGGCCTGCGGGTTTGTTTCACTCTCTACTACACATAAATGGGATCAGCTCATATCTGACTTACTGACACGGACAACTCCTTCTGACTTACTGTGTTCATCATAATCCCCTCTAATTCCATCTCTGTTGAGGTAAAAGGAGAGATTTCAATTTTTCTTACTGCAGACTAGCAGTATTCCTTTTTCTATATATGTCACAATGGCAGAGCCTGGCAAGCTACCTGTGGCGTACTCGATATGCCAAAAACAGTAACAATGATGGTCCTCATTCCCCAGACCCTGAAAGAGCCCCAATACGTCATTAGGCTACACTAGCACACGACAGGGACGAATGGAGATGTTACTGGTGCCAGCTCAAGCAAATCAAAGAACAATGGGATGACAGTGATACAGTGATATATGTCACAATTTCTTTATTCACGCATCAGTCATGGAACACTTGGGCTGTTTCCAGATGTTGGCTATTGTAAATAGTTTTCAACGAACATAGATGTGTGTTAACTTTTTAAGTTAGTGGACTTTTTTTTAGCCTTGGAATTGACATTTAAATGTAAAAGTGCTGTAAAACTGCTGACTTAGATGGCAATTCTATTTTAAAATTTTGAAGGCAATTCTACATCATTTTTCATAGAAGAGAGACCTTTGTTCATATTCTCACTCACAGTGAATTAGAATTCTTGTTCTCCACTTTGTCACTATCAGTTGTTTTTTTCAAGTTTATTTTTTACATAGGTCTTTCTCTCTGGTTTGAGTTGGTATTTCATTATTATTTTGATTTGCAGCATCATAATTAGTGTTGATTATCACTTTTTCATACGCCTGCCAGCCAACTATGTGTCTTCTTTGGATTATACCAAAAGCAGAAAAAAATTGAAACTAAAAAAATGGGTAAAATTCAGTTAATCAAATGTTAAACTTTTGTTTTTCAAAAGATATTAAGAATATGAAAAGATAGATAGTAGACAGATGTCCCGTCCTGCGGGACTAAGTAATTCAGGGTCTGAAGAGGCGCTACCTGAAATAGCAAGGGCGAGAAAGAAGAGGGAGACCAAGCAAGGAACTGTTGTCAAGGTCTCGTTTATTGAAGGCAGAAGCACAAAATATATAGGCTGTAGGGCAGGCCGGAACAGGGGTGGGGGAGGGTCACAAGGGGTATTTGCGTAAGGGGACGTGACGGGCCGGAGCATGATTTGTCTGTGCTTTTTTGTCCCCAGTACAGGATGTCTGTCTCTGTAACAGTTCAGCTATTATCTTGTGACGCATATATTTTCATAATATCCTGGTGGCTAATCTTTGTTTAGGGAACGGCCAAGTTCTCTTTCCCAAGGTTTCGACCCCCAACAGACAGAGAAAAGATATTTTGCAAAACATATCTGATAAAGAACTTAGGTCCAGGATTCATAAGTAGCTGTTAACTAAGAAAATTAGAGAGCAAAACTATTCAAGAATTAATAATTAGGATATAATAATGATAATTTAAGAATTAATAATTAGGACAATGCAAAAAAAAAAACCTGTTACAGACTCAAATGACTGACTTAATTAAACTGACAGTTCCAAGAACTGGTGAGGATGAAACTAGAAATCTCATATTTTGCTGGTAGAAATGTAGCATGAAAATATTCCTTTGGAAAAATAATTTTTGGTAGGAAACATATAATAACCAACTGTACAAGCATTAAGTATCTGCCCCCAAAAAATGGAATGATAAGTCTACAGCAGGATTTGTATTCTTAGTAGCTCCATATTGGAAACAATCCAACTTGCTAATAAAAAGATGTTTTGTTTTGAAATTTTATTTATTCAATAAGTTGTTTCCAAATTTTATTTAGTCACCATGGATCACAAAGTTATTAATGATTGGGTTTGTTTTGTCTTTAAAAGTGGCCTGTTCATTTAAGAAACTGATATTCTGCAAACGGGGAAATAAACTACTGAAATGTCTGTGAAAAAAAATCTTAAAATCATGAAGTTAACTCAAAGTCATCTCACAGTGGTTCACTAAAAAATATATATATAGGATTAGAGGTTGCTTGATGTTATTTACATAAAATATCAAAAAAAGACACACTCTAGAGATAAAAAAAAAAAGCACATCAGTGATTACTGAGGACTGAAGATGGGAGTGGGTATCAATTGCAAGAAAACATGAGGAAATTTTATTAAGTGATTAAAGAATTTTGAAACTGTTCTGGTGGTTACACTGTTCCATATGTTCGCCAGAGTCATTGAACTGTAAACTTAAAATGGATGAATTCATGGCATAAGAATTATATATGCATTGATGTTTTTAAAGGATGTCCTTGTTGTATCTGGGTGTCATACCCAGCCTTACTTAGTTCTGACTCCTGGCTCTGTGCTCAGGAATCACTCCTGGCAATGCTTGGGGGACCATATGTGGTACCAGGGGTTGAATTGGGGTCAGACGCAGGCAAGGCAAGCACCTTAACCTCTGTACTATGTCTCCAATTCCATTTACTATTTTTTTACAGAAATTCCTTTATTTAATTTATACTACAGTAACTATCTAGTAAAATAGGTATTACTGACATATTTTAACTGAGAAAATAAGATTAACAATGTCAAGACCTGCGGTTTAAGCCCCGCATCATCCACTCTTACCCACTTCAATAAATGACTCTCCTACCCTCCAGATACTCAAACCAAAACCAAAGAAACCAATGTTTGTTCTTGACGTTTTTACATCTTCATCCCCATTATTCTCACCAATTCTTTAATATTTGGATTATTCCGAGTTTTCTGATTTATCTGTGTTTCCGCACTTGCCTATTCCATATTGCAATCAGCAGTCAACTTAACCTTTATAAAACAATGTAACAAACTAGGTTAAACAACTCAATGGTTCCCCAAAACACTTAAAAATAGAGTACAAATTATTTTCTTTTAAAAATTATTTATTCATCTATTTTTGGACTGGAACGATAGCACAGTGGGTAGGGTGTTTGCCTTGCAGGCGGTTGACCCGGGTTTGGTTCCTCTGTCCCTCTCGGAGAGCCCGGCAAGCTACCGAGAGTATCCCGTCCACACCACAGAGCCTGGCAAGCTCCCTGTGGCATATTCGAGATGCCAAAAAACAGTAACAACAAGTCTCACAATGGAGATGTTACTGGTACCCGCTCAAGCAAATTGATGAGCAACAGGATGACAGTGATACAGTGATCTATTTAACTTTTTAATTGAATCACTCTGAGATAGACCCTTACAAAGATGTTCGCGATTGAATTTCAGTCATAGTACTCCACCTGTGTACATTTCCCAGTACCGGTGCCCCCAGGTTCCTGCCCATCAACCCCACCCCACACCCCTTGCCTTCCTCCTCTCTCTCTCCTTTTGGGCATTGTGGTTTGCAATATCAATGCTGAAAGGTTATCAAGAATATCCCTTTACCTACTTTTAACATTCAGTCCTTGTCCAGCATGATCATTCCCAGGTATTATTGTCATACCCTTCTCTTCTCTATCTTACCTACCCTCAGCCCCCCACACACTTGTGATTAGTTCCAACCATTGACCAGTCCAGCAGAAACAGTATCTGCACTCCTTTGTTCATTGTAGCACTATTCACCATAGCCCAAATCTGGAAACCACCTGAATGCCCAAGTACAGACAAATGGATAAAGAAATTATGGTACATCTTCACAATGGAATACTATGCAGCTGTTAGAAAAAATGAAGTCATGAAATTTGCCTATGAATGGATGGACATGGGAGAGTATCATGCTGAGTGAAATGAGTCTGAAGGAGAGGAATAGATATAGAATGACTGCACTCATTTGTGGTATATATTAAAAAAAATAGATAGTAGAAGATGGCCAGGGAAAACAGGGGTTAGGAGGACTGTTTACTGATTTTTTTATAGTTATAAATCTATTTGTATTTTTTGGTATCATTAAAATTGTGCTCTCTGGATTTTAAATTTTAAAATTGTGTCTTCTTTGGATTTTTTTCCTTATCCCTCTCATTTAGTCTGTGATAACATTCTATTGCTGTATTGTAATGTTTACCTTAGAAATTTCAACATGCATACTTAGGAATCAAAGTTTTGAATAAATAAGTTTGCCCTTTCTTAAATGAGATTAGGAATTTAGAAACATATCTGCTATTGATGATGAAATTTTAATTCTAGAATACATTTAGTTGGGTTTTTTGTTTTGTGGGCACACACATCAGTACTCAGGGTTTAGTCCTCGCTCTGCACTCAGGAATCTCTTCTCACAATTCTCAGGAGACCATATGGGAAGCCAGGATTGAACCTATGCATGGCAAACATCCTACCTGCTGTATTTCTCTCCCCCATGTATAATTTTTATATAGTGATTATTTAATTGCCCATATGTGTGTATGTAGTATAATGTTGCTTTGTCCTTCCTTGGCCTCTGGGAGCTTGTGTTTGTTGATTGTCCCTCAACCTGTCAATTACCTTTGTCTCCTGATCAGACTCTGACTTGTAAATATTGTCTTTCTCTTCTCCTTAATGTCCTTTGCATGGCTAGCTATTTCAGAGCAATTGCGTTTTATATGAGTATACAGGAAGACAGTTAAAAAGACAAGCCTGTGGCTTGGGAGTTGATTGACTCAAGATAATATTACTTCCTGGACATCTGCTCTCTCGACTTAAGCCTCAGTCTCCCTTACTTCCTAGATCCCCAAAAGTTGGGTCCCAATGAGGGACTGGATGGACCCAGGGCAAGCTGTGAGCTATGAGCTACCCTGTCACTGAAATGGACCTGGCCAAAGCACCCTAATGCTTAACTATACATTAAGAGCTTGCATGGAGAAATTCTGTCATGATCTAAAAAGTAATAACTAGATTTAAACACTGCAGGGGTTAGGAATGATTGATCCAGTCTGAGCACTGTTGTCTGAGTCTATGGTGAGATATCCCCAGGAGAGTCACTCTACAAGCCTAAAGGTGTCTATTACCGTGTCCATACAGAATGGTAAATATAAGGAAGTAGAATTTTAGATGCTAACTAACTTGCTGGTCTAAGGAGAAGAGAAACACACGTTAAGGGCTATTTTGCCCTTGTGGGCTGCAGGTGGTCAGGAAGACTGGAAAAACATATTTGATCACGCTTCCTGTGGGGAGGCATGGTGAGATGATAAAAAAAGGAGTGACTGCAGGAATACAAAGGGAGAGAGAAAGGAGAGAAGAGGAGATAAACAGCAGAGGGGGTGGGGTTGGAGAGAGCTGGGAGAGACGAGAGATTAAATAAATGGCAACTCATCAGCAACCAGCCTGGCCCTTGTTCTTCCTTCATCCATCCAAGGCAACCGCCATCCTGGGTGAAGAAGCAGCTTGAGAGCACCAAATGCAGGTAGTGAGAGAGCCGCCCAGAGAGCCCAGAACATCCTTTCATGTCTAATCCCTGCACACAAGAGGGGTTTACACAGCCCGAGAGTAGGGGTTTACACATGTGTATATATATTCACTGTCACTGTCACTGTCATCACGTTGCTCATCGATTTTGCTTGATTGGGCACCAGTAATGTCTCCATTGTGAGACTTATTGTCACTGTTTTTGGCATATCGAATTTGTCACGGGTAGCTTGCCAGGCTCTCTGAGAGGGGTGGAGGAATTGAACCCGGGTTGGCTGTGTGCAAGGCAAACGCCCTATATATTATAAATAATATAAATTTTATTATACATAATACAATATAATATTATATGTTATATAACATTATTATATATTATCATATACTATAACTCCTTATTATACTTCAGGACTTTTATCCATGATGTTTTTCTCAAACATGTTTTTGTAGCAAAAGGAAACAATAAGAGCATTGTTTCCAGAGTCACACAGCCTTTAGTGCTTTCTTTTTATTACCATTTGACAAGTAGAGAAAACTAAGTCAGAACATACCCAGTTACACCAAAGGTCACATCTGGTAGGTGTGGGGGCAGGATTTCAATCTTTAAACCTTTATATTGAAACCTAATACATTCCTTTCCTGTGGAGGACTAGCAGCCATTGAATAAGATCTACTGATGGTTCAACAGATCAGAAACCTCCATCATCAACAAACACACCTACAGATTCTAAATCCTCTACACCTGGAGATTTTCTGAAATCTGCAAATAAAAACCACCACTGACAGTTTTAGTTTATAAGTATAGCGCAAGGTGGCATTGAATTTCAGCCTTATAAATGCTTTCAAAGCCGAAACCCGTGTTTTTATGCACGTATGACCTTATGCTAGGTGTTTGGAAATGTCTTGCACAGTGGATGGGGCAAGGACTCCTCGGGTGTGTAGGCAGGTCCACCCTCCGGGCTCTCTTGGCCTTGCTGCATTCCTTTCTGGGCAGATCCCGGCTCTAAAGTGCAAGTCATTGACTTTCCCCGCAGACACAAATGTCATTGAGATGATGGGTGGCTTGCAAAGGGACAGAAGGGAAGTGTCAGATGTTCGATTCTGAGACCATCTCCGATGGAGAGGGACCTCTTAAAAGGGCGGTTAACACAGAGCAGTCTTCCAGTTCCTCCAGGTTTCCCACCATCTCAATAAGCTTGTCCACACTGTCGCTAGGCAGCGTCCGGGAGGCGTTGGCTCGGAACTTGTCCTGCAGGTCCTTCCAGCTCAGAGGCTTCCTCCAGTGACCGTAGAAGGTATCGGAGCGCTCGGTGAAGGTGAGCCCATCCTGAAGGGTGACACTCACTTCACAGTACATTGTGTTGAAATTTGGAAGGTTGTCGGGCGGGTGCTCCAGCCGCACCTTCGCGAGCAGCTCTCTGACCTGTGCTCTGTTGACCTGATCTTTGTGAAAGGACGGGACAGCGATGTCCCCGTCGAGGAGCAGGGCACAGAGCACATACTGGAAGGAGTGACGGGCTTCATGCTCTGACTCCGGGAAGGGCCTGTTCACGTAGGGGACGTCTGGGATTCTGAGCACGATTCTCTCGATGCGCTCCACCGGCACCTGCGCGCTGACGAGCTGCTTTTTCACAGCTGCAGCTGCATCGGCCACCCAGTGGGTGCCCAGGTGCGCCGGGAAACGCTTGAAGGCCACATTTTGCTGGTCCAGCAGCCACGTGTGGGAACCGAGGTCTGGAAGGACTTTGGGGGCATAGTTGGCGTAAAAGGCCCCAAACCCTGTCTCCAGGTCCAAGATCCGCCTGTTGCCGTGGAGTCCCAGCATGGCCAGGAAAGCCGCTTCTATCCCGTGCCTGGCAGCGTTGCCAATATGAAGAGGCTTGGTCTGGGTGGCAGCGTTGGCCATGGGTGCCCCCGCGTGAGACACGGCAATCGCCAGGGCCTCCTGGCATTTAGCCATGCTCAGTCCTAGGAACTTGGATGCCGCAGCAGCGCTCCCCAGAGTTCCGATCACTGATGGTGGATGGAACCTGAAATGCCAGAAAGAGGGAGAGTTTCAATGCACAATTTTCCAGGAAGGGGGATGGGTAGAGGCGGCCAGGGTCGGGGGTGGGGGGGGAGCCAGACTCTCTGGTTTGACATCTCAACTCTTGCGTGTATCAGCTGAGCGATTGGGAAAATTTCTCAGCGTCTGTGCCTGTTTTCTCTCGTTTAAAGCAATGACAAACACAGATCATGCTTTCTACCCCTTAAGACTTTGTTTTCTGAGTAAGTTCGCATGTTTACAGCCATGCCTAAACATAGTGATTCTTTACAAATTATATTGTTGCAGTTATTACCTGTCATCATCATCATCATCATCACTGTCATCCCGTTGTTCATCGACTTGCTTGAGCAGGCACCAATAACGTCTCCACTGTGAGACTTGTCACTGTTTTTGGCATATTGAATACGCCAAGGGTAGCTTGCCAGGCTCTGTTGTGCTGGCGAGATACTCTCGGTAGCTTGCTGGGCTCTCCAAGAGGGATGGAGGAATCGAACCCAGGTCGGCCACATGCAAGGTAAACGCCCTACTCGCTGTGCTATTGTGAGCAAAAATTGTTGATTGCTGAAAATGGGTGTAGAATTCTTAAACCCTGGGGAGTCTGCTCGAACTGCTACAGTTCTTTCACTTCCTGTTTACTTCTCTCCCAGCAATCTGGACCAAGTGGCATCATAAATATTAGACTGAACCAGATGAGGCAGCCAATATTCAATCCCTTTTTGATCTATGAGTTGAACAGTCAGATTTAAGATAGTCTAAATGTTCTTAGGGCAGGAAGAGCTTGTCTTGCAAGCAGCCAACTGGGTTCAATCCCTGGCATCCCATATGGTCACCTGAGCACTACCAGGAGTGATTCCTTAGCACAGAGCCAGGAGTAAACCCTGAGCACCTCAAAGTGTGGTCCAACAAATAAATGAATAAGATATTCTGAATGTTCTTGCAAACATTTTTGCAGAATCTACTTAGGCGTAAGTTCATGAATATTCTGAGTACCACTGGATAGCAGACAGACATGAGTCCCAATTTATTTTATAGTCCTGGTTGCTTGGTTGTTTTTTAAGCCCAGCTGTCTTTTCATTAGTATTTCTGAAGTCATACCTTTGATGTAGGGTTTGATGTGTGATTGGTGGATCAATTTAGCTGCCAACAAGAGCATGAATGTCTTTAACTGGGCCCCCTTTTGTGTGAGTAACTCTATGGAGATTCCCATTGAGCACAGAGGAAACATGGATTGCAACCCTCTCTCTGTGGGGCTTGTTCTCTTCTTACCTCTTTGGAATGTCACTGGCTTCCTTGGAGAAATGCATTAATCGGCCTTGCACTTCAATCCCAATGTTGAAAGCCAGCAACAGATCCAGGCCAGAAAATTTGGGGCTCGGAGGCAGCGCTTCTGAGAGAGACATGAGGACAGGAAGGATGGCTCCGGAAGGATGGGTGGCAGGGTGCCACATGTCATCAAAATCCATGGAATGAATCTATGTCAACAGACACACAACAGCCAATTACTCAAAATGTATTTCCCTTGAGTACATTGACTTTTGGACTAGAAATGGTTTATTTTAGTAGTAACCTGGTTTGATAGGAGATTTATAATTTTGATTCTGAGAAAATAGAAATCTCTGAGCTGCTGTGATTGTCAATCATATGGCTGGGCACAAGACATGCTTCCTCTGTCCATGTCAGAAAGGATCTTGGGGAGTAGCTCATGAGCCTCAGGGTGCTCGGTCAGAGTTTTCTGCCAGAGCCCATGTGAAAGCTGAATAAAGTTGTAGAGTTACAGTGATCACTTCTTCTCCCCACTTTCACTCTTCAACAAGTTAGACTAAAACTTTATTGTCATTGATGCCAGGACACTGAGGTGAGCCCAGTGGCAACAGCCAGCATCAGGAAGGTTTGATACTCGGGATTGCCACCTTGTCCCCACAGGATAATCAAGGATTATCCCTATCTGTCACGTGGGAAAGGAAAGCCTCTGTATAAAATGTTTTTGTCATTTACAGTATATAAGGCCATATTTTTTTGTACTTTTTAATCATGCAAAGTAATTTTAAACTATGGAAAGGTTGCAAGAATTTTGAACCCAGAGTAATTATTAAGATATATCATAAAAACTATTTTTTGTTCTAAAGTTTTAGTCATCCCCATCAGTTTATTTTCCCTTATACAAAATTGTAATAACCAGAAGTTCATTTTTAAAAAAATATGTTTTTGTCTACTGGGCATGGCAACTGCATTTCCCCTGGTTCATAGGACATCTATTTCTGGATGCACCATTGGGTTTACTGTCAGGATTTGATCTCTATCTCCACAAACTGTACAGCATCTCAGAAATCCCAGCACATTTATATTTAAATCATATCCCACAATACACAGAAAAAGCATATGAATTGTTTTAAATGGAAATTGCCAAGCTTTGGGCTCACTGTATGGCCATGGTTGCTTCTTTCTTGAATATGTGTTGAGTGACTAAATAAATGAATGAATGGAAGGAGAGTCACAGGATAGGAACTGGCACTGCCACAAAGGAGTGAGTAGTAATTAAAAAGGATAGTGGGACTTATACTGTTTGCTATATATATATGTCAAAGTTGAGAGTAGAGATACTTTAAGTATTTTTAATTCCTTCTTTCTTCTTATTTCTTCTGCTTCATAATTTACTTGAATAATGTCAATTCACTACAAAAACATGAAAACTGAAATTACTATTTAAGAGAGAGAGAGTCAGTTCATCTCTCTGAACTTCAAAGATCTCATCAATCAAATATAGAAATTAGGTGATTTATGAGAAATTTTATGACTGAAATTATGATAGATCAGAACTTGAGAAGATATTAAAAATTCCTTACAGCTACACCATTGACAAAAGCAGCATATGTTGGCGGAAGTCTCAAGTCAGGACGGCCCCAGACAGTGCTGGATAAGTTGGAACTGTAGATCTAGAACGAAAGAGTGCCTGTCAGTGTGAACACAGCATGCCAAATCACCACTTCATAAATGATTCTTCATCCTTGGAGGCACTGTCTTAATGGCCCTTGTTTGAACCGTTTGTGCTCAATTGGAACTCCCATCAATGGGCTCCACTCCTGTTTGTAGCACAACATAACACTTTCTCCAGGGAAGAGAAAGGAAGTGCTACTGGTCATGGTACATCATGATCTAGAAGTGGTCCAGAGAGTGTAATCTGAATTTATTCTTACTCACTTAGGGTAAATACAGGAGACAGTGTCTATACTACCAAGTGTCTACCAAGCATACCCTTTGGAGAGATCCATATCTAAAGCTCCTTTTGGCTCAGAGTCCTGACCAAGCCTTTTCTCCAGGGAATCTTGAAATCTTTGTGTGAACAAATGGTCTGGGGTAGATACTTTTGCCTCTAAACTCTCAGATAAAGTTGTATTGTCAGGGACCAGAGAGATAGTACAGAGGTTAACATGTTTGCCTTGCACATGGGAACATGGGTTCAATCTCCAGCAGCCCATGTCATCCCAGACATACTGACAGGTGTGATCGCAGAATACAGATCCAGGGTAAGCCTGAAGCACAGTTGGGTGTGGTCCAAAAGCCAAAACAACAAAGATGTGCTTTCAGACACAATAATTATAAACTTTGAGGTGTTACTAGTATTAATACCAGTCTGTAGGGGCCAGAGTGATGTTACAGCAGGTAGGGCACTTGACTGGCATGTGGCCAACCCAGGTTTGATAACTGGCATCCCATATGGTTCCTGAGCTCACCAGGAGTTATCTCTGAGTGCAGAAGCCAGGAATAATCCCTGACTACTGCTGGGTGTGGCCCTTCCAAATACCCCACCTACCTCCCCGCAAAATATTAGTCTTACTACTGGTCTTAAGACAGTGGTTTAATACAAGATCCAGATGAATGTTAAAATAAGCAATATTTCAGTGAGTATTGAATTAGAAAATCCAGAGACTCTCCAACAATGCTGCTTTCCTAATGAAGAGTAGAGTAGTAAGCTCACATGAGCTCACATCTCTAGCAGTACATTCAAGGGTCACACCTTGTGTGATTAGATGGCATGTGTGCATACTTGAGAGTCTCTAAAACAGATGTGGAATTCATTACTTTACTGTATTTGCTGGCTTTGTGGAACACATCTGTGCTAGTTCCCAGGATGCCGACGCCCAGAGTATCCAGAATCATCCTCTTGCTCCTCTGAAGAACTTGATCTGTCAGGTGCTCCACTTTCAGGCCATGGATCAGTTTGGCAAAGCTCTCTGTGACAGACTGGAAAGGAAAGAGTGTTAGTACAGGAATCTCCTCACTTGACATTTGCCTGCTTCCTTTCTACGTGAGAACTGGAGGTGCTTTGATAACACTAAAGAGTTTGATAACACTAAAGGAAACCCAGTTGAGTTACATGTAACAGCCAAAGAACAATGATTACTGGGTGGTGGTGGGGTGTTGGTGAGTGGTAGTATGGAGTTGGAGGCAAATGCATTGCACATGGTCCACTCCAATTTGATGCTAGGTATCACATGGACCCCTGAGCATCACTGTATGCAGTTATGCAGCTCTGGTCACCCCGAGCACCACCAGGTGGTCGAAGAAATCGCTTCAGCACCACAGGGTCCACACAGCACCTCATCCCCAGTCCCGAACTGGGCCCCCAGTTGGCTCCACATTCTGGGCAGGGCCCCATGGATGCCGCCTTTGAACACAACTTGGGAACACCCTTCCTCCACCAAAGAACCAAACAACAAAAATCGATGACTATGTGGGAGGCAGAGTGTAAGGAAAAGACAACAGCCAGTTTCTTCCCTCCCTGAGTCGAGGGCATAGACCTGGAGGTAGATGGTAATCACGGAAGGCGTGGGCCAAGGTGCAGTGGAGCATGTTGGTGGAGCGGGTGGGGGGGGGCAACTGTCCTAGACAATGGACATGCCCAGGCTTGGAGTCCAGCAGCTGTCATTCTTCCACATGGGCCCGGCACTGTCTAAGTATCATTTTTTTCTTTTTTGGTTTACTCCTGGCTCTGCACTCAGGAATTACCCCTGACGGTGCTCAGGGGACCATATGGGATGCTGGGAATCGAACCCGGATAGGCCACATGCAAGGCAAACACCCTACGCGCTGAGCTATTGCTCCAGCCCTGTCTAAGTATTTTAAATACAGTATCTATTTAGGACTCAAAGGTCTTCAGGTAGGTCCCATGAGTCCCACTGCTGGTGAGGAGACCTATGGAAGTGACATCACTAGGTTGCAGTTTATGCTGGTGGAATCTGCACCCTTTGGGGGGTAACTCTAAGATGTATAGAGCAAAGGTTTAAGCCCCCCAGTTCCTAAAGAATGCTGTGATGAACATGTTCACCAGAAATAATGAACATTGCAACTCCCCTCCGAGGTCTAGAACCCTTGGAAGCAGAGTAGGATTCTGTGTCTTCTTTAGGATCTCTATACAATTTAAGGTGGTTGGGGAGGGGAGGGAGCTGCCTCAGTGGCTCTCCGGAGCCTGGGGCCACTTCTCAGCCCAGTGGATCAGGCCTGGTAGTACTGGGGGCTCCCCTGGGCACTGTTCTCAGAGCTTCTCCGAAGTGAGGCATGCTTTACCTTCGAGCTCCAAGTCCAGCCCGAGATCTCCAGCTGATTTTATGTGCTCTAGGGCAGTGTGGCCACTCTCCAAATGTGGTTGCCTAAGCATTTGAAATGTGACTAGTCCAAATGAGATATGGCACCAGGGTCCAGGGAACATTGGACTCTGAAAGCCAGCAAGCAAAAGGGACTAGAAAACTATAAACTCATTAATAACTATAAACCATGCTGAAATGACCACATGCCAAAACGATAACATTCAGAATATACTAGTTAAATCAAATGCCATTTTCATCATCTCTAATAATTTTTGAAACAATGGCTACTAGTATATACAAAACTATGACTGAGAACCATACTTGTTCTTTCTGCTGGTGGCGATTATCTAGAGGTGCTGTTTATTAAGACTTACGGGAATCTGGGGCTGGAGCGATAACACAGCGGGTAGGGCGTTTGCCTTGCATGCGGCAGACCCAGGTTCAATCCCTGGCATCCCTTATGGTTTCCCAAACACCGTCAGGAGTAATTCTTAAGCGCAGAGCCAGGAGTAACCCCTGAGCATCGCTGGGTGTGACCCAAAAAGCAAAAAAAAAAAAAAAAAGAGTCCTATAGACACACATGCCAATGGAGAATGACACAGGGAGTAAAGCAGGTAGAGGCTGGCGCTGCAGCCTGGTTCTGGATGAGAAAGCTGCAATCTCTGCCACTGGGGAGCAGAAAAGAGGAACTGACTTCCCGGCAAGGGTAATAAGCTTATTAGCTGGAACTTGTTACATGGAAAGGAAGTCTTTTTCTAGAAGAAAAAGATTCTGCTTCTAGCCACAAACTGGAAACGGAGGCTCGTTTGGATTTCCTCAGCTGCAGAGTCCATTGCAATTCCACTGAATGATAAGTTCTGGAATCGGAGAGATAGCCTAGGAGGTAAAGCGCTTGCCTTGCACACAGCTGACTTTGGTTTGAGCCCCTGCACTACAGATGGTCCCTTGAGCACCTCCAGGACTTACCTTTCAGCACAGAGCTAGGAGCAATCCCTGAGCACTGCTGGGTGTGACCCCCGCCCACCCCAGCCTCAGATCAATATCAAGCCCTTCCGTTGCACAGTTATTTTTGGTACTTCTTTGTAAAGAGAGCATCTGTTATCAAATAGTATCACAGTAGTATGACTTGTATCATTTCACTGCAAGTCTAGCACAGGGGATTATTTTGTAAATGCAGAGTGCCTCCACTTCTCTGCAGATTACTGCATCATTGTACAAGTTACATTGTTTCTCTGTACAGCAAATACTTGACATGAAAAGGCTGCTAGATGTTGAGGGGTTACTTAGTTAGAGGACCTGAGGTTTTTGGGGTCCTTGGCAATATACGCAGCTCTCCTCAGAGATGAATTTATGCCCAAGTGAAGTGTTTCAACCAGACCACCAGCGAGCCTCTTCATTTCACCTGCCATTGGTTACTTTGACCCTGAAAGTAACTTTTGTAGAGACGTCCGGGAGTCTGGAGGAGGGAGAGCCAGGGAGAAGACTCAGAGAGAAACAGGGTATTAGTGCAAAGGTCCCTTATTTGGGGAAGAACCACGGTGACTGGATTTTTCATGATAGTGATAACTTGGCCCAACTCAGGGCCAGAGAGAGGAAGAGAGATGGAAGCATTGGGTTGATGATCAGCAAATAAAGCTTAAGAGTCAGAAGCATTGCTCAGATCCTTTGTGGAAAGGCAAACTGCCTCCTTTCAATCTCTTGTCCTGCCCTCACAATTCCCACAGTGCCCACAGCATCTGGTGATTGTCCATCTCTTCCAGGTTGACCTGGGAAGGAATTCCCAGGAGCTGAGTGTGCCCAGAATGCATATGTTGGTGGAGTGGAAAATTACTGTGGCCTCTATCCACAGGGTCCCCTGGTACCAGTGGCGGCAGCTGGGCCCTATGGGGATCTGTGATGAGCCCTGAGCACCCCCACATATGCCAGAGAACAACAGTCTCTTTCCAGTTCCCAGGAAGGGAGCCTTGGAGGAGAAACTTGTGCCCTTTCAGCATCTGCTGCCCTGTGTGCATCTATTACTTTTTGGTTTTCCCAACTTACTTGTGGCATGCACATTTCCTTTTTTAGTAAATACTGGAATTGAGATATAACTTAAGCAAACTCTGCCATCATCTAATACATCTTACAAGTTCTTGCTCTTTGTCCAGAATAACCAACGCTCTGAAATACTGAACCAAGATGTTACAGGTCCTGTTGAAAAGAACTTCTCCAAACAGCCAAGAAGTGTCAGCAGACATTTAGAAACGCAACTTGGAAATACGACAATGGCCACAGAAAAGGCTAAGAAGTCAAAAACCAGAGCTTACAATGACTCATTGTCTGCCTTATTTCCTTTAGCAGAAACTTGTCTCTTATTGGGCAACACACAATGGTAAAAAAAGTGAAAGGCAGTTAAGTAGATGTCCTGGCACTATGACAAATTGAAATGCCAGGGAGATAGTGCAGTGGGTAGGCACGTATGTGCCTTGCATGTGGCTGACCCAGGTTCGGTGCTCAGCATCCCATACGGACAGTCCTTTGAGCCAGGAGGGATTCCTCAGTGCAGAGCCAAGAGCAGCCCTTGAGTTTCACTGGGGGTGGCCCCAAAACAACAGCAACAAAGAAGCAGCCAATCCTGGATCTATCTGCAACACCGCATATGATCTCATGAGCTCCTCCAGGATTCACTTCTGCTTACGAAGTCAGGAATATCCCCTGAGCACTGATTGGAGTTTCTTCCTCCTTATGGCAGTTTTGAAGTGAAGTGGGTTGTATTAAGAGGAGAGAGCAACTGAGAAAATTTACAAAGGTAAAGGCAGTCTAAAAACTTCAGTTGAAGTATGTGATTTAGGACCAGGCACAGTGGTCGAGAGCTTGCTTTGCGGGTATAAGGCCAAGAAGATTTTTATTTTCTTTTTGGCTTTTTGAGTCATACCTGGTGATGCTGAGGGGTTACTTTTGGCTTGGTACTCAGGAATTACTTGTGGAAGTGCTGGGGGAATTATATGGGATGCCAGGGGTCAGCTGTGTGCAAGACAAGCACCCAACCTATTGTACTATCACTCTGGCCTGACTCTGCAACAAAGTGCCCAGAATCACATTCAGACAACCCAGTGTGTCAACTCTGAACATCACAACAACAACGAAAAGAAAGGTAAGAGGAAAGCTACTAAAATTTGAACACTACATTGCTCTAAAGAGAAATAAGCCACATAAAATGTAACAATACCTTGCGAATCATCTTGTTCCAAGGAAGAGGTTATCCCAGGAGTGAAGAGTGGTGATGTCTCTGCTGAGAGACTGACTGACTTTATATCCTCACTCCTCTCAAACTCTTTCACTTTCAGTCTGTAATTTCCACTATTTCAACACTTCGAGAGGATACCATCTCATCTTCCCTTATAAATGAGTTGTTTGGTGCACACAACGTGACAACTCAACATGACCAGGAAGCACAGCAGAGATGATCAAATGTCTTCCCACAGGCATTGGACGAGCACATTGATATCAAGAGCAGCATCTTAGGCTGACATGCCATCACAGGACACTGCATCCATCCCAGAAAACTATTCATGCTCTTTTATCTAGGAATTCCACTTCCAAAATTTTATCCTAAGGAAATATGCATGAATGTAGGGAAATTGAAGAAAAAAGTCAAAAATGAAATTCATAGACCTGCTAGTGAGTTACATAGCTCTAAATAGTGGCTAGGTTAAATAAAATAGGGCGTGTGCAATAGTTGAGGCACACTTTTATTTTCCCCATATCTCATCCCTGATGGTCCCATCTGTCTAAGGACATCCAAATGTTCCTGAAACTTGAGATTAAGAACCTAAAAGGGCACTTTTGGGGGGATGCTAAGGGCATCAGTGTGACGTAGTGTGATTCATCTTGTCTAGACCTAGTTCCTGTCCTCTGGATGGGTGTCAATGTCTTGGTGTTTTGTTTTATTTTTTTTTTGTGGTTGTTTGTTGGTATGTTTTTGCTTTTTTGGTCACATCCTGTGATGCTCAGGGGTTATCCCTGGCTGTCCACTCAGGAATTACACCTGGTAGTGCTCAGAGGACTATATGAGATGCCTGGAATTGAACCTAGGTTGGATGCCTGCAAGACAAACACCCCATCTGCCTTGGCCCCTGTCAGTATTCTTGGACTGCATATTGATTATGACTACAGTGATGATATGAAAATGAGTTATCGGCTTAAAAAAATGTTAATGACCTCTCAAAGTCTGAGCTTGGGCCAAGAGATAGTTCAGTAGGTAAGAAGTTTCCTTGTTTGCAGCCAAGCTGGGTTCAATCCCTGGCATCCCATATGGTCCCCTGGGCACTACCAGGAGTGATTCCTGAGTGCAGAGCTAGGAATGACTTCTGAACATTGCCAGGTGTGACCCTCTCCCCAATCAAAAATAAACAATGAAATCTGAGCTTGTTATTCTAGCAGCAGTTAGTATTATATTGTTTAGGATTACATCTGTGAGTCTTGTGGTCTTGTATTGGTTCTGGCCCAATCCAAATCCAGTATTAGGACATCTTAGAGAAAAAGAAGCTTAACTGCTTTGCAAAAATAAAACTTGCTAAAGCATCTTGTAGACAGACACTTTCTAAGGGTGTGGAAGACAAGTAGTGCATGTCTCTGGTTTGGAACCTGCAGGCAGCTGCTGAGGTTCTGAAGACAGGACCAAGAGTGAGAGGTGCAGAGACCTTCATGATACTCTAGTTTTGAGTCACAGGTGTGCCGTGGGGGTCTAAGAGCAGTGAGCACCTCTGGAGAGACACTGTGGACTGACATCAGGAGCAATGAAATCAGATATCTCATTTGAATTTTTTTTTATAACAGACTATGCCTGGGAAAGTTGATAGTCCAGTGTCAGTTGTGATTTGAGGAATGAAAGGAAGCTTTATTTTGCTCAAGATACAGATCAAAGGGGAAAAGTGATTAGCAGCAAGTTGTGGAATGTTGGTGATGAGGGAAGGGCAGGGAACAAGGGAAATAGGCAGAGTAGGATGTGGTGGTGGTGGGGTACTGGAGTGATAGCACAGCGGGAAGGACGTTTGCCTTGCACAAGGCAGACCTGGGTTCCATTCCTCTGTCCCTCACAGAGAGCCCGGCAAGCTACCGAGAGTAATCCCGCCCACATGGCAGAGCCTGGCAAGCTACCAGCGGCATATTCGATATGCCAAAAACAGTAACAACAAGTCTCACAATGGAGACGTTACTGGTGCCCGCTCAAGCTGATCGATAAACAAGGGGGTGACTGTGTTAAGACAGGACAGGATGTGGGACAAGGAGTGGACCTGAGGATGAGATGTGAAAAGTGATGGGGCCTGATGGCACAGCCATGTGACTGCCACCAGACCATCCTGCCTCTGTCTTGACATCATACATGCCTGAATGTTAGAGGAAGCCTGAAGACAATAGACCAGTGCCATGACCGTTCATAGTTACCATGAAATGGGTAACTCACAAAAGTGGCCAAGTTTAATGACAAACCCCCATTTCAGGTGTGTCCCAGGATTTGGAAAGGCAGGAAATCTGGAACTCTAAGAAGAGGAAACAAAGACCTCTTCCTCTTGGACCCCCCACTCCCTGCCCATGCAAGAGAATCTGCTATTTTCTGGTTTTCTTAAATAAAAATAAAATTTCATCTGTCTCCTCCTTCTAGTCTTCGGTTGCAGTGGCAAGTGCTTGATTGGGGTAGCGTAGGTGCCTTTTGTTTATCTTAAAGAATTCTGGAAAGGTGTGAGATGTATCTGTTGATGGGAAACTTGACTGTGAAGGATGAACACTGGGGGATTTGACATGCTACTCTGAACTGCTGTCTATAGTGAATTTCCCTCCATGCCTTGTGAAGACCCTGAGCAGGGTTCAGCATCGTACATAGGGTGATTATATCCATCAGACAATGTTTATTTTACATCTTTCAGACTCCACAGCCAACTCCAAATCCAACTTCTCAAAGGGTTGTTTTTTTTTGGGGGGGGGTCACAGCCAGCGATGGTCAGGGGTTACTCCTGGCTCTGCACTCAGGAATTACTCCTGGTGGTGCTTGGGGGACCATATGGATGCTGGGGATTGAACCTGGGTCAGCCATGAGCAAGGCAAACTCCCCACCCACTGTACTATCACTCCAGACCCCAAAGGGTTCTTGACTCCTTGGGGATTGGGGAGACATCTGGATAGATTCCAACAACTGAGAACACCCATTATGGAACTATGTGATTTACTGCTGGATAGTTTAAATAAATTTGTGGATTTTTTGTTGTTGTGTTTGTTTTATCATTGAGTTGAAAGAAAACAGACATCCAGTTTGGGAAATACTGCAGGCAGTACTGTCCTAAGAATTATCCCCATTGCAAGTTCTGGAGTTTTCAGCTTCAATATCTATACTTAGCCACTTAGACACTCCTGTGACCATTGTTCTTTACCAAAAAATTAAGAATGAATGACCTCTGATTGCCTTTATCATCTCACAGTAGAAAAAGCTTGATAATAAAATGATCTTCATCAATATCTTTAACTATTTTTATTTTATAAAGTAGTTCGCAATATTTGATTGCATCTAATATTCAAACACCAATCCTACCACCTTTACGCCTTCCCACCACCAAATTCAGGATGTTTCCATCCCAAGCCCCAAGCCCTGTCCCAAAACACAACCAAAACAATATATTTTGTATTCTCTATTATGAAAAACTGCTGAAAATGCTACAAAAGTATCCATAGAGGAAACAGTGTGAAGATTGTTCTATTTTGGCATAAGTCATTAAGACATTCTTTAGGATATCAAGAACATGTTGTCAGAGGTTGAGTGATGTGAGCTTTTGTATATGTATCTGAAAATATGTGTATATTTTCTCCCTCTATGATTTGTTGCCTATTATTTGAACCCCATTAAGTGTGATGGGGTACTTATGAAAAATGGATAGGGAGTGTTTTATGATGTGTCGTACGGCCATGAATGCGGCCGCGCGGTCCAGGAATGTGTTCACTCATGCATGAGGCTCGGCCTGAGCATGTCGGGAGCCGCCTGGAGCATGGCAGTGGTTGGGTTCTGGAGGTTTTTGGCTGCCGGAACTGGGTCCCTTGGGATGGGGAGGGCTCTCACCCACCCCCCTCTGGGATGCCCCAAGTGAAACAGTCTGGAGCAGAGTCTGGTGGCATGGCTATGGGGGGGCGTCATGTTGCTCGCTTCAGGTAGAAAAAGCCATGTGATCTGGATGGCGGCAGATGAGGAGATTATCTGGTACCTGCAGGAAGTGGCTTATGGGCGTGACCCCTGGGTCACCAGAGACTTGAGGGGAAACAGGCAGAGGATCTCTGCTCCTGGTCTCATTGAGCCTTGAGTCCAAGGTCAAAAAGTTCTGCATTACCATCAATATCTTTAATGATTGATCAAAGCTTTGCTATTTTACCTCCTTTGGGCTTAAGTTTTGCCACTATTGATTTCAGACATTAGTTCAATTATTTGCTAGTTTAATTAATGATTTTATGGAACTGTGAACAATTTGAAAGTCCCAATTAAAAGGATCAAGTTCTAACTATCCAGGGGCTTAACTGGCAAATTGTCTATTGATGGTACTTTTGCAATTCCAAGTGGCTGATGGCTTCCTGTTGCCCTTTGTACCTGGCTTTAAGTAGAAATCATGGGCCAGAGAGATAATACAGAAGATAAGGGAAGTACTTGTCTTGCATGTGACTCACCTGTATTTGTTCTCCAGGGTCTGTGCTAGGAAGTGATCCCTGAGCCCAGAGCCAGGAGTATGCCATGAGCACAGCTGGGTGTGGCCCCCAAACAAAATAAAAATAGAAGCCAGAGTGATTGCTTGTAAATGCAAGTCTCCTCTCTCATCACTGTCTTGGAGAGAAGCAATGTAGCCTGCAGTCCTGTGGGAGAACCTGTGGGAGGGAGCTGGGCCTGCTACCAGCCGGTGTGGGAGCTCATCCTCCCTTAGCAGGTCCAGCTCCAGAGAGGGCAACTGGAGAGTGACCCTAAGCCAGAGCTACAGAGTTAAGCTGCCCTGGGATTTCTGGCCTTCACCGTTTGCTGAGATAATTAAGACACACTGAGTTAAGTGGCAGTCTTGAGGGTAATTTAATGCCCATTTGGAACTGTTAACATGGCTTCCGTGGGACTTTCAGATCTCCCTTTAGCTATCTCTTCAGGCTTAGCATCTTGCTTCCATGCAAGGGACCTGGGGCTCAGCACCTGAGGAAACCATTGTACCAGTTTTCCTCCCCCTTCTCTCTATTTCTTTCCACAACACACCTGTTTCTTCTCTTCTCACCCCACAGCTCCTATTATCTTCCATTGACACCAGTGGTTTTTAGCTAGGTACAAGTTTGTCCCTTAAGAAACATTTGAGACATTGGAGACATTTAGTAAATTGCAGCTTCTGGGCAGGTCCAGGGATGCCTCAACCATCATACAGTAGACAGGGCATCCCTGCAAGTGAAAAATTCACTGCTGCAAAATGTTAATGATACTGCTGTTGAGAAACGCCAGATGAGGTTGCCTCTCAGTGCTCTCCCAAACATTCTAAATTTCAGTCAGATATCCTACCTGCTGTTCTCATAGGGCATCAGGATGCCCTTGCTATACTCCTTGCAATAAGGAGTGATTCTTTTTAAAGATATCCCCTGTGAATCCCTCTCCCCCAGGGGCTATCATAGGGCTCCTCACAAAGTAGGTGCTCAAGACAATTTTATTCAATGAATTAATGGAAACTTGATGCATCAAATATAGCAATCATGCTAAAATAAAATAAAAATAAAATTGAACCTCTCATCTTTTCCAATGGAAAGAAGAGACATATATATGTCTCAGCTGGTAGGGCGTTCGCCTTGCATGTGGCCAACCCAGGTTTGATTCCTCTGTCCCTCTCGGAGAGCCTGGCAAGCTACCGAGGGTATCCCGCCCACATGGCAGAGCCTGGAAAGCTACCCGTGGCATATTTGATATGCCAAAAACAGTAACAACAAGTCTCACAATGGAGACATTACTGGTGCCTGCTCAAGCAAATCGATGAGCAATGGGATGACAGTGACAGTGATATATGTACACATGTATATATGTTTTTAATGACTTGCTTGACAGCAAAGTACAATACAATGAACAGATATTTCTATTTATCTTGACAATAGCTGTTCCAGCCATAAAGAATGACTTGAGAATATGAGTTAAAAGAATAAATGAAAAAAAATGTATGGAGCAACAAGCTGAAAGTGTGAGAATGTAAACTATTTTTTAATTTTTTAATTATTTTTTTAATTTTTTAAATTTATTTATTTTTAATTAGTGAATCACCGTGAAGGTACAGCTGCAGATTTATACATTTTTGTGCTCATGTTTCCCTCATACAAAGTTCGAGAGCCCATCCCTTCACCAGTGCCCATTCTCCACCACCAGTAGACCCAGCATCCCTCCAACCTTCCCCAATCCCATCTCCCCCCACCCCACCCTGCCATTGTGGCAGGGTATTCTCTTCTGTTCTCTCTCTCTAATTAGCTGTTGTGATTTGCAATGAACGAGTTGAGTGGCCACTGTGTTCAGTCTCTAGCCCACATGCAGCCCCCCGCATCACCCTTCCCCTGCATGGCCTCCGACCACATTATACTTGGTGATCCCTTCTCTAAGTTGCCCTCTCCCCAGAATGTGAGGCCAGCCTCCAAACCATGGAGTCAACCTCCTGGTACTTATTTCTACTATTCTTGGGTGTTAGTCTCCTACTTTGTTATTCTATATTCCATAGATGAGTGCAATCTTTCTATGTCTGTCTCTCTCTTTCTGACTCATTTCACTTGGCATGATACTTTCTATGCCGATCCACTTATATGCAAAATTCATGACCTCCTTTTTTCTAACAGCTGCATAGTATTCCATTGTATAGATGTACCAAAGTTTCTTCAACCAGTCATCTGTTCTAGGGTACTTGGGTTTTTTCCAGATTCTGGCTATTGTAAGCAGTGCTGCGATGAACATATAAGTGCAGATGTCATTTCGACTATACTTTTTTGCTTCTCTGGGATATATTCCCAGCAGTGGTATTGCTGGGTCAAATGGAAGCTCAATATCTAATTTTTTTAGAATCGTCCATATTGTTTTCCAAAAGGGCTGAACCAGTCGGCATTCACACCAGCAGTGTAGAAGGGTCCCTTTCTCCCCACATCCTCTCCAACAGCGGTTGCTTTTGTTCTTTTGGATACACATCCAAAAGTGTGCTAGTCTCTGTGGTGTGAGGTGGTATCTCATGGTTGTTTTGATCTGCATCTCCCTGATGATTAGTGATGTAGAGCACTTTTTCATGTGCCTTTTGGCCATTCGTATCTCTTCCTTGGGAAAGTTTCTGTTCTAGAATGTAAACTATTAAAAAGAAAACCATGCAATCTGATAATTTTCCTCAAAAGAACTGATGGGGGACTGGAGAGAATCTGTCCTCAGCAACACATATGGTCTCCCCAGAGCCCCCCAGGAATGATTCTTGAGCATAGAGCAGGAGGATTCCTTGAACATTGCTGGGTGTGGCTTCCCAAACAGAAACAGAAAGAATTGACTGGGTTCATTTGAATTTCCATTTTCTTTTTCCTTCTTTGCATTTCCTGTATACTTTGAGCAAACTTTGTTAAGTTCATCTTGAGTTCCTTGGTACTAAGTTTCACTTTGGGGGAAAGCCTATGCTTTATGGGAAAGCATAATGGTCATAGTCAAGGCTGGTTTCTCTGATTAGATTTTTGTTAATTTATATGGAATATGGAAGCATACTTACTACGAGAATGCTTTTTGTTTGTTTGTTTGTTTTTTTGTTTTGATTTTTGGGTCACACCCAGCAATGCACAGGGGTTACTCCTTGCTTTGCACTCAGGAATTACCCCTGGCGGTGCTCAGGGGACTATATGGGATGGTGGGAATCGAACCCGGGTCTGCCGAGTGCAAGGCAAACACCCTACCCATTGTGCTATCACTCCAGCCCCCAAGAGAATGCTTTTTTAGAAGAGGAAACTGTGGAGAAAAGTGTGCTTAAGTACACTTCTATGTTTAAAAGTGTTAAACAAATTTCTTAAAATTGCCATAGCACTACACCACTGAGAGTCATCAAAAATCTTTTCCACTATGTACACCATTATCAGGCTTTAGTCCTGGCTTTATTTTCTTCAGTCCTTGAGCAATAAAATAAAGTGAAAATTTAACCAGAAATGCCTCATAGAGTCCACGGTCAGTGCTTATTTTTGTATGAATAAATTCTCCCCCTGATTTGGTAATGCTCAACAAAGTCTTAGAATCTAAGGACTCTGAAGGGAGAAATCTGAGCTACTGATTTCTGCAAGAGCATTGCTTACATACAACTGAGTCAATGTATTTTATCATAAAGGAATCTCTGTGGAAGCTCAGGGTAGTTATAATTCACCCTCTAAATTACTTTAGTTCGGAGAAAATAATTTTTTTCTAAAAAGCATAAGGTTCCTTCATGCTGGTTCCTTCCCTGACCCTGAAAGAACCTCCAATTGTTGGGAAAGACGAGTAAGGGGAGGCTGCTAAAATCTCTGAGTGTAATAGAGATGTTACTGGTGCCTGCTCAAGTAAATCGATGAAGAATGGAATGACAGTGATACAGTGAAGCATAAAGTAGCCTGTTAGTGTTCCTTACTTAACTACCAAATACTGATGATCCACAAGCCATATTGCCCTGCACCAGATGTTTGCTAAAAGCAGAATAAAATGGAGGAATACCTTATTCGAACAAGTGTGGCAGACGTCTTAAAATATTCCTTGCAGAAGTTATATATGCCTAGGCTGAAATAGAATAAATTCTAGGTGGTTCTTGCTTTCCTGAAGATGTACTGAAATAGAGAATTTTCATGAATCTCAAAAGAAATGTGGTGAATTATTTCATTAGCAAAGGACCATTCCCTTCAGTTGCTATTTCAGGAGTGAAGGACCATCTCACACCTGAGGTATTTGTTTTAGAATGAAAAGTTGTTTCAGCTCAGGGGAAATTTCTTGTGTCATTTTATTGATTAGTGCCTCCTTTGTTTCTCTTTTTGCCCTGTATGCACAGGACCCATCCTAGATAGATATAATATCTCTTGCATTTATCTTCTTGGTCTCCACTTGGATTTTGTAATGGGTATATTTTTACATTTCTGTCCAGTCTTTTATAAGCTTATTTGACTTGGTCAATTGCCAATTTGGTCTTCATTGATGCCCATTCTGCAATTCACGTCTTTAAATGAGTTTCTTTTTTTTGTTTTGTTTTGTTTTTAAACATAGTTTTTATTTTGTCTGTTTACTTGTATATGTGGGTGTGAACATGTGTTATAGCTTCAGAGAGCTAAACCAAGTTTTTACACATAATAGCATGCATTCTACAATTAAGACACAAGCCCAGTTTAAGAATGCCTAGTCTGAAAAAAAACAAAGAATGTCTTGTATAAGAGAAGAAAAAGTCTTATTTAAATTGTTTTTATAATTTGTTTTGATTTTTACAACCACGTGGCTAAACTTAGTAATAATTTATAATAACAAATGAATACCAGATTTGCTATTAAATCAATAATTATAGTTGTGTCATTCAAAATCGAGAACCAACAAACTTAGTTCTGAAGATTGGCTCAAAAATAGACTGAATTTTATTAAATGAGTTTCTTATCTTTGGCAATGATAGTTCTATTTTCTTAAATGTCTTTCTTGTTCACTGATTAATAGTTCTTATTTTATGAATGTTATACTTAACTACTTAAACTCTTTTGGAAAATTACTGAAATATTACTTTGTGTCTGTTTCCTGATCATTCACATCTTGGCACTTTTCATGCTGTGCATTTACTTTGTGTTTACAAATGATAAATGCTGCATGACCTGGCTGCATGATACATGACTACATGACTCTGGGATTGGGTCTATGTCCCTGGCTTCAGGATGACTCTGTGGTGGGAGCTTCACTGTTTATGCTCCTGGAATAACCCTCCTATCCATGGTGTTTTTCTGGTCAGTATATAATGAAACTCTCAGATTCAGCTCAAGTGGGAAATGTTTACTGATCAGGGTACAGAAATACAGTGGTATAAGTGGTTATCTCTGCTTGCATATTATCATTGAAACATATTGTAGGCTAAATATAGATTTGTTAACCTTCAAGTTTGTTACTGCCATCTCACTTTGGTAGAACTTTTAGACCAAACCATCTTAAGGCAGCTTGCTTTCTTTTATGTCTTGCTTTCTTTAAATCTGTGTCCTCTGTGGCCAGGGTTCTGGAATCTTGTGGAATGTGTGTGGTCATTTTACTCTTTGGAGGCAGAGCACATGTTATTGTTGACGTGTCTTCTAAGGTATTGCCCCATCCCCCTTAAATTTTTATTATCTACTCACTTGCCTGCCCCTTATTTTTCATGTGGTATTGTCTAGTTAGTTGAACAGACTCTCCTCCACTTGCATATTTGACGCATGTTTGACAAATTA
Organism: Sorex araneus; assembly: GCF_027595985.1. NCBI lineage: Eukaryota > Metazoa > Chordata > Mammalia > Eulipotyphla > Soricidae > Sorex > Sorex araneus. The sequence continues at coordinate 272,108,384 of NC_073302.1, read as the reverse complement.
GAGTTCTAATTTAAAACTTGCCTCATGAAATTAGAGAAGGGGGAGAATGGAGTCACAGAGATAGCAGCTGATCTCTGAGCTTGTGCCTATGAAAACACCTGGGTTCGTGGGCCAAGTCACATGTTTTTCAGATCTTGATTTTTATCAATGCTTCCAAAGTTGATTTGACTCTCTGGGGACTGATTCTCTCTAACCCAAGTCATATGAGAGTGAGGAGAGAGAGAACTCCATCGGAATTTTAATGCATGTGTTGATGTGGATCTTGATCTTATTATTTCTGGTGTCTTAGGGGGGTGTTGCTCTTTAGACCCTGTTCCGTGTTTGTTTGTTCATTTTTAAGGCCACACCCAGAAGTATTCAAAGCATTACTCCAGCTAGCCTCTGTACTCAGGAATCACTCCTGGTGGGGCTCAGAGAACCAAAGGCAGTGCTGGGGGGTCAAGCAGGAGTTGATAATGTGCAAGGCCAGTGCACAAGCTACTTGCTGTAGCTCTGGCCCATGGACCATTTTCATTATCCAGGTGTTTGAGAAGGTGATTGAGCATCGTTTACATGATGTAGCAGAAGGATGGGTGGAGAGCTCCCCTGCCCAGAGCAGGGTAAAGCCAGATGCTATTCTTGCCTATGAAATCACCTACCTTCCTGGTGTGTTAGATGAGAAGTTGATAATGACTCATTCAAATGATTCAAATAAGCTCTACATTTCCACATCTTAGACTTTCTGCACAAACAGCAGAAAGATATTTAAAAATAATGCAGCCTGTTGGTAATGTGATAAGTGGTATTTTCTATCTGACTGTTTTGGTTCTGCCTTCGGAAATTCCTGTTTAGCTTTGTTCTTTTCCTTACTCCCTCTATACTTGGTGTCACTCACTAAGAATATTACCCTTTTCCTGTACGTTAGTATTAACAATAAAATCTAGTTTGCAAAGATTTTCAAATTCCTGATGTTTCTTTCCTTGAGTCAATGTTATTTGTTTCTTTCACTAAGTGAAAAACTGCCCTGGTATCAGATATGTAAAAACAAGAAAAGAAATGGTCAAAACTGATAATCTTCTACTTGAAAAAAAATACCTCTATGCTAAGAACTGTGAGTCTTATAAGATGTTGGAGAAGAAAAACAAAATCTTTCATCAAACCAGAAATCTTTTCTACAGAGATAAGAGCAAGAAAAGGATAAATATTAGGATTTCAGGGACAACTGGAATTCCCCCCAGTATGTTCTATAATATCAGTGAATTCTAATCCAATTGATAAGTTTTTTATGAGGCAAATAGTTTTCCTTTAGATTTGCTCAGTAGTTAAGGCAAAGTTAGCTAATTGACTTTAACAGAGGGTAAACAAGCTTCTTACATTTTTATTTATCTATTTTTAAAATTTTTATTTTACTATTGTTATTTTTTTGCTTTTTTGGTCACACCTGGCAATGCACAGGGGTTATTCCTGGCTCATGCAGTCAGTAATTACTCCTGGCTGTACTGGGGGGACCATATGGGATGCTGGGAATCGAACCTGGGTCAGCCGCATGTAAGACAAACGCCCCACCCACTGTGCTATTGCTCCAGCCCCTGCTTCTTATATTTTTATGACATAAAATAACTGTAAAATGAGAAGCCAACATTGAAATCAGTCTGTAATATGTTACTTATATCATTAGTGTAAAAGAGAGCTTTGGTTTGAGAAGCACCATCATGATATGGGTCCATGACGAAAGGTCAGTCCCAAGTTATGAGCTATCAGTAATGGGACAGAGGGAAATTTTAATGCTAAGGTAGGGGAGTGATTGACCTAAGATCATTGATAGGAATATTCAGGAAGTATGTTGCAACAACCAACAGATACCCTTCCTGCTTCTTTCTTAATCATTAACGGGGAGAGACCTGGATGCTGATATTCTTTTGTAGTCAATGATAATGTGAAAGCTAGTGAAGGGGCATCATTTTGTAGTTAATGGCTAGTAAGGGGTTGATTTAGACTACTGACTTTTCACCTAAAGGCCTGATCATAACAATAAGAGACAAGATGAATCTTTAACTGAAAAGAGGTTCCAGAGGTATGCATCATTATATACCAACATCTGTATGTAGTATATTATCTTTATCACTAAGATTCTGATTTCCATCCATCTTCCATTGTACAACTTCTCTCTCTCTATCTTCTACTTACCTACACTTATTTTTTGCCTTAATTTTGGGTCAACCACTGATTTTATGCATATTTGTTTCATTTTATTGTTCATTTGTTTGTTTTGTTTCTTTATGGGCCACGTATGAATGATATTTCTCACTCTTTGTCAAACTAAGCATTCTAGTTTCATCCATGTTGTTGAAAATGTCAGTATGCATCTTGTCTTTTAGCTGAGTAGTTAATTTAGGCACTGTGGTTTATAATACGGTTAATGGTAGGGTGTCACACATATCACATTCCTGCACCACAGCCTCCTCCTCTCTTTCTCTCCTTCCCCTGTGGTAAGTTTAGTAATAAGGATCAGTTTCTCAGTTTTGTGTCCTTCGGCCCTTTATTATTCTTCTATATTTATTTCCCACAGATGAGAGGAATCAATCATGTCTGTTCCTCCCCTTCTGACTAACCACTCAGCATGATACTCTCCAGATACATCCATGTAGCAGCAAATTGCATGATTTTTGTCTTTTCTTATAGCTGAGTAGTATTCTGTTCTTTCTTTCTTTAGTTATCTTTTCTTGGAAACTTGCTTTGCTTCCAGATTTTGGCTACTGTGAATATTGCTGTAATGAACATTGGAGTACAAATGTCTTCTGAATAGAATTTTTGGGCCTTTAGGGATAGGTAACAGGAAGTAGAATTGTTGAGTCATATGGAATCTTTTTTTTTTAATTTATTTTATTGAATCACCATGTGAAAAGTTACAAAGTTCTCAGGCTTATGTCTCAGTTATACAATATTCAAACACCCGTCCCTTCACCACTGCCCATATTCCACCACCAAAAACCCCAGTATGCCACCCACTCCCACCCCCCACCCCTGCCTGGGTAACTGATAAATTTCACTCTTCTCTTTACCTTGATTCCATTCCATATTTCAACACAAAACTCACTATTGTTGTTGGAGTTTCAACACAGACTCACTATTTTTGATGGAATTTATCCCCCAAGAATACAGCCCTATTGACAAGGAAATATTTGATATTGAGTTTTCCACTGATGAGAATGAAGAGATAAAAAAGTCAATTTTTTACAATTTCTGTATTTTAGTAATTAAATCCAGGGAGATTAAAATTGGAAATTGAATCATTTCCCTTCCTAGAGCAGCTCAAAGGAACCATAAAATGTCGGACACCACGCCTTCTCCCCCAGGAGGGAGGAGAGACCAAGGGAGAAGGATATTTCCTCCATTAGCCGGCGTGGAGCAAAAGCTTAGTTCACAGTCCGCATACATGGTTGCAGGCACTCGCCAGAACCCCAAGTCTTATAGCTGCCTCTGGTTCCTGCTCGTTCGGCATTCCCGAGGCTGTGTTGAGGCATGGCCACCCGGGTCCAATCTTGGCTGGAGCCCAAGCTCCAGCCCCGGCCCGAGCCTCGATATGGAATCTTAATTCTTAGGTTTTTTGAAAAATGTCCATATTGTTTTCCAAAAAGGATACGTTAGTCATTCCCACCAACAGTGAATGAGGACTCCATTTTCTCCACATCTCTGTAGGCACCGGTTGTTTTTGTTCTTTGTAATATGTGCTAGTCTTACTCGTATGAGGTGATATCTCATTGTTTTAATTTACATCTCCTTTTGGATAAGTGAAACAAGTATTTTTATATACATTTTGGCCATCTGTAGATCTTCTTTCAAAAAATTTCTGTTCATTTCTTCTCCACATTTTTTATGTGATTGTATTTTGTAAATTTTTATAACTACTTTATATAGCTTGGATAGTAACTCTTTAATCAGATGATTAGTAGGCAATTATTTTCTCCCAATATGTGGCGTGTCTTATTTTAATCATTTTTTGGTGTGTGAGTGGTGCAGAAGATTTTTAATTTGCTATAGTTCCATTTGTTTATCTTAGCTTCTTTTTGCTTGATCCATGGCATTGAGTTACTGAAGATACCTAGAACTTCAATGTCATGAAATGTTCTACTTGTAGTTTTCTCAATGTAATTTATTGATTCGGGTCTGATATCAAGGTTTTTAATCCATTTAGATTTGATGTTTGTTATGGTGTTAGACAGGGTTCTGACTTAAATTTTTTGCATGTGTTATTAAAACCTACCCATCAGGATGGCCGAGCAGTCTAAGGTGCTGCATTCAGATTGCAGTTTCCCATGGAGGTATGGGTTCGAATCCCACTCCTGACAGTAAGCTTGTTTTGCTTGTTAAGTCCTGGAAAGTCTTTTTTTTTCTGTTGCATTGATTGCTTTTAAGTTCGAGTGATAGCACAGCGGGTAGGGCATTTGCCTTGCACGCAGCTGACCAGGGTTCGATTCCTTTGCCCCTCTCGAAGAGCCTGGCAAGCTACCGAGAGTATCTCGACGCACAGCAGAGCCTGGCAAGCTACCCATGGCATATTCTATATGCCAAAAACAGTAACAACAAGTCTCACAATGGAGACATTACTGATGCCCACTCGAGCAAATCAATGAGCAATGGGATGATAGTGATACAACGACACAGTGTTATGAAAACCAATCAGTTTTTATAACACCATTTGTTGAAGGACCATTTTCCTGACTTCACTGCATACTTTTTTGTTCTTTTATTTAAGTTTAACTGCTCATATATGAGGATATGTCTTTGAATTCTCAATTCTATTTCATTGATCTCAGAGTCTGTCCTTCCAATACCACACTGTTTTGATTACTTTCTTATCTTCTTTTTCCCTAGGATTTCTTTGGCTATTTGAGAGGTGGGGGATTATTGTTTCATATAAATTTAAACATTTGATCTATGTCATGGGTATTTTCTATAGGGACTGGATGGAATCTGTATAATTCTTTTGACAAGATTGTTATTTGATAATATTAATCCTTCCAATCCATGTGTTTCTATTTTTTCTTGACCTCTTTTATTTCTTTTATAAGTCTTTTACTTCTTTTATTAAACTGATTCCTGAATACTTGATTTTATGATGTGCAATTGTGAATGGGACTTAAAAAAATTCTTTTTCTTCTATTTCATTATTTTCATATAGAAAAGTTGTGGATATCTCTGTACTGATTTTGTAGCTTGTCACTTTATTGTAAGAGTCTAGTGTTTCTTGATCTATTTTATAGATCTTTAGGGTTTTCCAAGTATATCATGTTATCTTAAATCATAACATATCATGTCATTTGCATATAGTGAGAGTTTGATTTCTTCTTTTCTCATCTGATACCCTTATAATGTTTCTTTCTTTCTTTCTTTCTTTCTTTCTTTCTTTCTTTCTTTCTTTCTTTCTTTCTTTCTTTCTTTCTTTCTTTCTTTCTTTCTTTCTTTCTCTCTTTCTTTCTTTCTTTCCTCCTTCCTTCATTTCTTTCTTTCCTCCTTTCTTTCCTCCTTTCTTTCTTTCTTTCTTTCTTTCTTTCTTTCTTTCTTTCTTTCTTTCTTTCTTTCTTTCTTTCTTTCTTTCTTTCTTTCTTTCTTTCTTTCTTTCTTTCTTTCTTCTTTCCTTTCTTTCTTTCTTTCTTTCTTTCTTTCTTTCTTTCTTTCTTTCTTTCTTTCTTTCTTTCTTTCTTTCTTTCATTCTTTCTTTCTTTCTTCTTTTCTTTCTTTCTTTCTTTCTTTCTTTCTTTCTTTCTTTCTTTCTTTCTTTCTTTCTTTCTTTCTTTCTTTCTTTCTTTCTTTCTTTCTTTCTTTCTTTCCTTCCAAATTTATCTTTCTTTCTTTCTAAATTTATTTATTGAATCACTGTGAGAACAGTTACAAAGCTTTTGGGTTTAAGTCTCAGTCATACAATGATGAAACACCTATCCCTTCACCAGTGCACATTTTCCACCACCAAAAACACCCAGTATGCACCCCATCCCACACTCTCCCCCTACCTGTGTGGTAAATGATTTCCACGTTACTTTCTCTCTACTTTGATTACATTCAATATTTCGACACCAGACCCACCATTATTATTTGAGATTTTCCCTCAACACTCAGACCTGCCAAAAAGGCAAGATTAGACAATTTGTTTTCTGATTATGAATATTCACTGATTATGAATAGTGTATGATTTTGGAATTCTGAAATTTTAGTAATTAAATCTGGAGGGATTTCTGCCAAAAGCCGCTGGGTTCTGAGATTCGTTTGTGTGTCTCTGGGATCATGACCATTAAGCAGCTTAATCAGTAGCCAGAGGGGCTGTTCGTGGGTGGTGACTTCGGGTTTCGTTAGAGTGGGGGAGGACAAGGGCCGGCTCCGCCCCCACCCCATGAGACCCCGAGTGTCTCGTCACTGCTGGCCCATACCTGACTATTCAATGGCCTCTGGAAGATGGCGGCCACTGAGCCGCCAGAGGGAATAGGCGGAAGGATGGCACCTTTTCTCACCTGGGGTGGCCTGGCGCCAGTATGGCAAGAAATTCCAATACAATATTGAGAGTATAGCAATGTGAGTGGGCAAGCTTGTTTTGTGCTTGATCTTAGAGGAAAACTTTCGATCTTTGTTATGGAACAATGTTGCTGTGGACTTGTTCCAAAACTTCTTTATCATTTATCTGTCAATGGGCTTTTAAGTTATTTTCAAATGTTGGCTACTGTGAATAATATCTCCATAAACACATCTGACCTCATGAAAAAAATAACTCCAGGAAGTATTTGGGGAAACAGTTCTTGAAAGATAAACTTTTAGAGCAGTGAATAGGTATCTAGCACGGGATTCAAATTCAAATTGTCGTACAGACTTTGGAAGCTGAGTTGGGTACTGGGAATGGAAGTTCTTAGAAAACACAACAGAGCAAGTAGGCATTTGGTGGTGGTGAGGTACTTCAGATGAAAAGTGTGAAGAGGGGATGTCTGAGGACCATTAAGTCAATTTTTTCCCCTTCAAACCCTCCCTATTTAAAAGGACTGGAGCATAACTCAGTAATGGAGAACATTCTTCATATATAAGGTCCTTGGTGGGTCACACACATGCATGCTCACACATTCTCACACACACACACACACACACACAAACTCTCAAACTCACTCAATCACTCTTTCTTTCTTTCTTTCTTTCCACTCTTTCTTTCTTTCTTTCTTTCTTTCTTTCTTTCTTTCTTTCTTTCTTTCTTTCTTTCTTTCTTTCTTTCTTTCTTTCTTTCTTTCTTTCTTTCTTTCTTTCTTTCTTTCTTTCTTTCTCTCTCTCTCTCTCTTCTTTCTCTTTCTTTCTTTCTTTCTTTCTTTCTTTCTTTCTTTCTTTCTTTCTTTCTTTCTTTCTTTCTTTCTTTCTTTCTTTCTCTCTTTCTTTCTTTCTTTCTTTCTTTCTTTCTTTCTTTCTTTCTTTCTTTCTTTCTTTTCTTTCTTTCTTTCTTTCTTTCTTTCTTTCTTTCTTTCTCTCTTTCTCTCTTTCTCTCTCTTTCTCTCTTTCTCTCTTTCTCTCTTTCTCTCTTTCTCTTCTTTCTTTCTTTCTTTCTTTCTTTTCTTTCTTTCTTTCTTTCTTTCTTTCTTTCTTTCTTTCTTTCTTTCTTTCTTTCTTTCTTTCTTTCTTTCTTTCTTTCTTTCTTTCTTTCTTTCTTTCTTTCTTTCTTTCTTTCTTCTCTCTCTCTTTCCTCCCCAAAACGTAAACAAAGTTCTCTCAATTTCTAAGGAGAAAGGCAATCTCTTGGCTGTAAGTGGTTTTTCACTTGCTCAGTTGTAAGTTTTCTGGCTCCCTTCTGGCAAAAATTAAGAAAAGAGCCAGAGAGACATACAAGAATGAAGCCTCTTTCTTTCACGCAGTCAGTCCTGGTTCCACACACACTGTATCTGGTTCCCTGAGCAGTGCCAACTGTGACCATAAGCATAGCTAGAAGTAAGCTCTAAGACTTTAGCCAGGAGTAACCCCTAAGCATAGCTTGATATGGTCCCCAACTCTAAACAAAAATGGGAGTTGTAAAAAAAAAGAGGAGAACTTTGAACCAGAAGCAGTTAATATATGTGTCCACCGATTTCTCCCCTTTTTTCTTTACTTCTGAATCAAGAAGGCATTAGTACCTGTAAGCAGGGGTGCTTTCTGGCAGAAGTTTCCAGAACAAATTGAAAAGATTTCACAAAACTATATTTGTATCTCCCTCTTCTGGAAACTTCTTAGTCCAGCAAGCATGATACTGAAGGATTACAGGGAGGTCTCACAGGAAACATTATTTTTTAAAAAAGTCATCCTTCACTTCTTTCAATAAAAAGAAACAGTGTGTGTGTGTGTGTGTGTGAGTGTGTGTGCAAGCATGTATATGCTTATATGTGTGGTGGAAGAGGTGGTTTGTGGTGAATAGAATCAAAGGGAGTGGATAATGACTCTCTGAGTCTGTGAATGTTACTATGATTGTACAATGGCTAATTCACATTTTAATTTTGCTCCCCTACTGTATTTTTTGTTGACCCCTGTTCAACCTTGCCTTTAAACTTATTTTTTGAGTCATTTGACTTTTAATCATTTGCTTATTCTGTCCACAATTTTCATTCATGACTTATGTTAACATTGTGTTAGTTTGGGACATTATCTGTTCCATACATTCCTGAACTGAATACTTGTTAGCACATCAGAGCAGCATAAGGTACACCTGGACTAGAATACCCAAATTAACTCTCAGAGTTAAACTAGCAAAATATGCATAAAATGATTGAGTTCTGGACAGAGGACTGAGGTTAAGGAAGAACTAAAACAATGCACGTGTTTCTGAGAGTGAAGATGTGTGCTCAGGACCACGAGGATGCCTCAAGACATGCTGGAGTACAAGTAACGGCATCTTACAGGAGCTCACATTAACCTCCTGTACAGAAATTTAACCTCTCCTTTAAAAGATGGCTAAACAAGAATGAGCTACCTTATGTCTGGGTGTTGTAAGGACAGGAAGAGGAGGGTCATTACAAATTTTAAAAGAGGAACAGAGAAAAAGAAGTGGCTAGAGCTTGCTTGCATGTCCTGTAAAGTCTTCACGTCTAGTGCACACCAGCAGAGAAATAGTCTTTGTATTGGACCAGGGAATTTCCAAATTCTTGGTGAATTTCCCTCAACTCCCTGCCATTAATTTATTCCATTTCTACACTCAGAAATCAACACAGTCATTACTCAACTGATTTTTCAACCATACTATCATAGGAAAGGACCCTTATGTATGAGGTTATCTGACTTTGTCATGTCAAGAATCATACCAAGTGTAAAAAATTATAAATGATAATCTTGGGCTATACTCTGGCCTCTTATAAGGTTTGAGACAGACATTTACCAGTGTCAGGTCATTCTCAAACTCTAACTCAAACACAGTTATTCGGGTCAGTTTCTGAAACTGTGAGTTGCAACCCTATATTAGTCATGTAACTGCATCTGGGAGTGTGTGAAAGATTAAGCAACAATAAAATGTTTCTGAACATGCAACAACCAAATGTTAATTCAAAATCAACTACGTAAGGAATCAGATATATTTTTTTGCAGGACTCACCCATGTTGCATTTTCTGGATGAAAAGGGATTTTGAGTGGAGTTTAAGAAGAACCCCCTATTTGGGTGATTTCATGAAGGCATTTCCCCAGGAAGACCCTGTCAGAGTAGTAACCAGCTGATCTCTCTCCTCTCAAAATTCCCTGGGTCCAAGCAGTCCCACTGTCAGCTTTGATCTGTTATCCAGGTGAATCACTGAGCTAAAACTCTTTCTTAACTGTTTGGGAAGCTCCGGAGGCAGAGAAACTGCAGTCTTTTCAGAAAGACCCCTGATATCCTCGTTAGGATATGGGGATAGACTGGCATTCCCAGGATTAAAACCGAATTTCTCAGCTGTTTAAAAACCAGGAAAGGTTCGAGAGGTGGAATCACTACACTTACTTGAGGTCCATGTTAATATCCTCCCTTAAACTTCAGGCAAATGTCTTGATTGCACTAAAGTCATACATAGATGTCCCTAATATCCTAGATGAATGAGAAAACAGATTTTACATTTGAGATCTTTTACACTAAAGGGAAGAATCATTCTAGGTTTGAGGAAATGCTAAGAAGTCACAATTGATGTTAAGATACTTGGTACTTGGTTAGCTTTCAGTATCTGTATTGCAAACCACAGTGCCCAAAAGAGAGAGAGAGAGAGAGAGAGAGAGAGAGAGAGAGAGAGAGAGAGAGAGAGAGAGAGAGAGAGAGAGAGAGAAGAGGAGAGGAGAGAGGAGGAGAGGAGAGGAGGGGAGGGAAAGGGGGAGGGGAGGGGAGGAGAGATAGAGGCAGGCTGGGGGTAGAGGGGATGGGGGACACGGGTGCTGGGAAATGTAAACTGGTAAAGGGATGGGTGTTGGAACACTGAATGACTGAAACCCAATCATGAACAGCTTTGTAAGGTTCTATCTCACAGTGATTCAATAAAACAATTATTTTAAAAAGATATTTGGTTAGATGCACTTTCAGTTTTGGTACCTACCGCTTCTGTGGGGTCAACCAGGTCACTTCATGTTCTTGTCCCCAGTAGTGGCTGGAATATAGCGATGAAAGGCTGCAGGGCTTTCCATCACCAAGAAGGGAAGGAATCCTTTTCCTTATGACTGATGCAAACTTCTGAAAATTCACCTCTCCTACATTAAATTTTATCCCATATTTGTTTCTCTCAAACCAGAAGGTGTATGCTAGGTTTCTAGAATATTTCTGTGTTGTCACACTTTCTATGAGAACACCTCCAGGTAGGCAGGTGTGTGTTCAGTCAAATAAAACATCACTGTTGCGTGGATGAAAAGAGTTTATTTTTCCACAGTTTGCAGTTCAATTCTGCCTGGAAGAAGTTGAGTTCTGCTTAGCAGCTTCTGGTTTTCTTCCTCACTCACCATGCCTTAGTAGAGGCATCAGAGTTTGTTTTCAAACTTGTTAAAAAGCTGATTAAGTTTCTCTGGGTTACAATACTATTAATGATGGTTTTCTGTGTACATAACACCACCCCCCACTACTAGTTCATCTCCTTATCTCATCTCATTTTTGCATGAGAGCCCACCCCTGTCTCCCAAATCCTCGGTGCTCCTTCCTTTCAAATTCTCTCCTTCCTTTCATTTCCCAACCTGTGCTGCCTTTCACCCTTTGTTGTTACTATGTTGTGTTTTTTGTTTATTTTTTATTTTTTTTGCTTTTTGGGTCATACTCAGTGATGCACAGGGGTTAATCCTGATTCTGCACTCAAGAATTACTCCTGGTGTTGCTTGGGGGACCATATGGGATGCGGGGAATTGAACTCGGTTTGGCCGCATGCAAGGCAAATGCCCTATCCGCTGTGCTATTGCTCCAGCCCCTGTTGTGTATCTTTAAGTCCACATATGAGAGAACTCATTCTGTGTATATCCCTTTCCTTCTGACTGACTTTACAAGCATGATGTTCTCTAGTTACATCCATATTGCATTAAATTGCTTGATTTTGTTCTTTCTTAGAACTACAGAGTATTCTATTGTGTTTCTCTCTCTCTCTCTTTCTCTCTCTCTCTGTATAAAATCATAATTTCTTGATCCAATTATCTATAGTTAGGTATTTGTTTTTATTTTCCTTTGGGGTCGCACCTGGCGATGCTCAGGGGTGACTCCTGGCTCTGCACTCAGGAATCACTCCTGATGATTCTGGGGGACCATACAGGATACCAGGGGATTGAACCTGAGTCGGTTGTGTGCAAGACAAATGCCCTACCCACTGTACTATTGCTCCAGCCCCATATAGTTGGGTATATGGGTTGTTACCATATTTTGGCTATTGTACTAAGTGTGACAATGAACATAGGTGTGCATAGATTCTTTTAAATTAATGTTTTTGTGTTTGGGGGATAAATGCAAAGAAGGGGTATGACTGGATTGTATGAGATTTCTTTCTTTTTTTTTTTGCTTTTTGGGTCACACCCAGCAATGCACAGGGGTCACTCCTGGCTCATGCACTCAGGAATCACCCCTGGCGGTGCTCAGGGGACCATATGGGATTCTGGGATTTGAACCCGGGCCGGCCTCGTTCAAGGCTAATGCCCTACCCGCTGTGCTATCACTCTAGCCCCTGGATTGTATGAGATTTCTATTTCTATTTTTTTTAAGATCTTCATATTGCTTTCTACAGAGGCTAATCCAGATAACATTTCCACCACAGTGGATGAGGTTTCCTTCCTCACCAGAATCCTGTCAATACTGTTTCCAGACTTTTTAATATGTGCCATTTTCACTGGCATGAGATGATATCTGTGTTGTTTTGATTTTCATTTCCCTAATTATGGGGGATGACGTGTACTTTCTCTTATGCCTATTGACCGTCTATATGTCTTCTTTGGAAAAGTGTCTGTTTATCTACTTGTCCCATTATTGGATGAGGTCTTTGAATTTTTGTTGTTGAGTTTTGGGAGTGCTATATAGATCTTGAATATCAGCCCTTATGTGATATGCTGTACTCAAATATTTTCTCTCACTCAGTAGGGTGTATTTTAGCTTGAGTTTTTTTTTGATGTGCATAAACATCTTAGTTTGATGCACTCCCTTTTGTTTATTATTGTTTTTGTGTCTTTATCTCTGTGTTCATCTTGTTGAAGATACCTCTTCAGTCAGTTTTCTGGAGAGTTCTGCTGAAGTTTCCTTCAATGTATTTTGTGGATCTCAAGGTCTTTAATCCACTTTGCAGATGGTGTGAGGTATGGTTCTAATTTCATATTTTTGCATGTGTCTATCCAGTTTTCCCATCACCACTCGTTGAAAAAAATTTTTGATCCACTTGAAATACTTAGCTCCTTTATCATTTATAGCTTTCTATAAGTCAGGACTCTCAATTCTGTTCCATCTGTCTGCAAGTCTATCTTTATTCCAATACATTGCAGTTTTTATTGTTATAGCTTTGCAATATAGTTCAAAGTTGGGAAATGCAGTGTCTCCCATCTTTTTCCCACCTCTAACAGGTGGGATTGCTTCAGATTGCTTTAATTATTCAAGGAGTGATTTCGCTATCAGGGGCTTTTATGATTCCATAAAAGGGCTGAAGCGATAGCAGAGCAGGTAGGGCGTTTGCCTTGCACGTGATTGACATGGGTTCAATTCCTCCATCCCTCTCAGAGAGCCCGGCAAGCTTCCAAGAGTATCTCTTCCACACGGCAGAACCTGGCAAGCTACCCGTGGTGTATTCGGTATGCCAAAAACAATAATAACAAGTCTCACAATGGAGATGTTACTGGTGCCTGCTAAAGCAAATTGATGAGCAACGGGATGAGAGTGAGAATGAATACAAATTTTAGTAGAATTTATTCCAAGTTTTTGAAAAACATCATTGGCATTTTATTTTTCTTGATTAAATTGATTAATTTGTTAATTGACTTAAAGTTTTCACTGCAAGTCTTTCACTTCCCTTGTAAAGTTGATTTCCAGATATTTGATGTTTTGAAGCATTATTTTGAACAAAGGGAGTCTTTTCCTGAATCACAAATGTACAATCTGGACTGGCAGCAGAAGAGGATAGAGTTGGTGATAAAGACTCAGGAGTTAATTTTTTCTAATCCCCCGCCCCCCCTTTACCTACCCATCAAAACTTTCAGATCAACCTGATAAACCTAAAGGGCTATAAGACTTCTAGCTCTCTCCAGCTAACAAAATTCTTGAGAAAAGATTTCAGAAATCTTCTGTCCAGGGAGTTCTCATGATGAATGAAACAAGTTCTCTGAGTGGGACTCACATAATAGTTTATATATGTATGTATGTGTGCATATATATATGTGTATGTATGTTGGGGCCATATATATATATACATATATATATATATATATTTGTGAGGCACACCTGGCAATACTTAGGGGTTACTCTTGGCTCTACATTCAGGAATTGGTCCTGGATATACGTGCTCAAGGGACCATATAGGATACTGGGGATTGAACCCAAGTTGGTCACATGCAAGTCAAATGTCTTACCCACTGAACTATTGCCTCAGCTCCACGCAATGAAACCAAGAGCTGGTTCTCTGAAAAAATAAACAAGATTGATTAAACTACTAGCAAGACTCACAAGTAAAGAGAAATTCTTTACTAATCATTTCACTGATAAGCCGAATTAGAAATGAAAAGGGGAACATCACAACAGAAACCAAAGAAATTCCAAAGATCATCAGAGATTACTTTGAAAGTCTGTATTCCATGAAACAAGAGAGCCAAGAAAATAAATGAATAAATTCTTGGATTCCTATAACCTTCCCAAGGCAATAGTATTCTTAATGCTCCTACAGGCAACACTGTTTGCAGTCAAAAAGAGACTTAAGTAATGCAGGCTTGCAATTTTCTGATGTTCTGTCCCATGCGGGTGGACAGTGGTTGAAGTCCCTGACAGAGGTGTATCCCTACTCTGGACACACCCCTGGCTTTGTGTAGCCCCGAAGTTAATTAGTTCTGTCCTGCTTTTGCTGAGTCTTTCTTTGGGACTCACGAATCTCTCCAGATGCTGGTTCTTGTCTCCTTAGATTTATGAATTTTATCTGAGTTTTCACAAGCTGTACTAGGCTCTAATATTAATTAAGAAGAAAAAAATTAAAGACCACAGTGCTAAAATTAAAAAAAAATGTATGGTTCTTCCGTGCTTTCTGTCCACATTTATTTATTTATTTATAATTTTTTTAATTAGTGAATTACCATGAGGTACAATTACAGATTTACAAACTTTCTTGCTTGTGTTTCAGTCATACCATGGCCGAATACCCATCCCTCCACCAGTGCCCATTTTCTACCACCAATGGTCCCAGCATCCCTCCCACCATCCCTATCCTGTCCTCCCCGCACTCGACCCTGCCTCTGTGGCAGGACATTCCCTGTTGCTCTCTCTCTCCTTTTGGGTGTTGCAGTTTGCAGTAGAGGTATTAAGTTCTGCCCACTTTTAATAATATTCATGAAGTCTGGGGGGGGGGGATATTCATGAAGTCCTGGGCAGGGGTGACAATGCCCAAGGCTGGACGCTTACCTCTCTGGAGAGAGCCTGAGAGCTGCCAGGAGCTACTTCCCCCTGAAAATAATTTTGAATCACTTACTAGATATTTGTACACATATGAATGTGATTTTATTTTTATTTTATTATTGTCTTTTGGAGGGCCACAACTAGTGATGCCCAGGAGTTGTTCCTGCCTTTCCAATTAGAAATTTCTCCTAATTTCTCCTAATGACAGTGCTGGGGAGACCATATGGCGTGCTAGAGATTGAACCCAGATTGTCTGTATACAAGGCAAGTGCCCTACCCACTGTACTATTATCTCTCCATTGCACGGCAGATGGGCCGACAAAATAATGCATATTGAATTTGTTTAGTAAAAAGTGAAAATGATAATTATTAAGATTATTTCCCCCAAGACTTCGGGGAAATTTATGGGTTTTTGAAAAGCTGAAGGATGAGTGATCAGATTAGGTTTCAAACACAGCAAGAAAAAAATAACTGGTCTCTGTCAATAGACTGACATGCTGCGTGAGGATAAGCAAGCAGCATCAACAAAGCTGCTTCTTTTCATCAAAACTGTGGTGAGTGCAAGCATTTAATAAATGTTTCCAAAATATGAAATACAAGTGCTTCAAAGTCAGAGACTTTATCAAAGTGGTTATTTTCCCTGAGTGCTTACTATGTGCCAGGAACTTTATCTATGTTTATACAATTTCATTAACCTTCCACAAAACTTTGATTGTATTTTGCAGATGAAGATGCTAAAAGAAGCTTAAGAATGAAAGGAGTAGATGCGTTTTTAATTCATGTGTAACTTGATTTTAGATTGTAAACACTATATAAATCTGCCTCTGAAAATACAGTTACAAGCTTTTTCTTTTTTTCTTTTTTTTTGCCTGACCACGCTGGTTGGATCGGATAAAGAGAAAATCAAATCCACACAGGTTGACTTAATTTCCCTTTTATCAGAATTAAAGGATACTTCCTGTGGTAAGTTGTCTTCACTGTCTGGTTTGCTTAGGCCTGAGTGAAACTTTCCGCAAACAGATGAAAAACTGAGGCTGGAGCTTTTCATTCATTATACAGGTGTTTGCCTTGCACGCAATTGAACGGGTTCAATCCCCAATATCTCATACAGACCCTGGAACACCACCAGGAGTAATTTGAGTGCAGAGCCAGGAGTAACATCTGATCACTGCTGGGTGTAGCCCCCAAACAAGCAAACAAACAGGTACACAAACAAATAGAAAGCTGAATTCAAAATTAAAACCCAACAAACTCCCTGCGCGTATCTGTCCTAAAGAAATCACGTGGGTTGAACCCTTAAGCAGAAATCTTTGTTTAGGTTTGCAGATGTGATGAAGTGTGCCTTGGGCACTTGCCCACATGGGAGTTCATTTTTCACTCTGCAACCCACCAGTGCGAAATCTGCCCTTTCTGACAATGTGCTTCCGTGTTCTTGTCCTTTTTATGACAGGTGGTTCCTTCAGCTGTGAGTGCCGCATCTTGCAAACTGCTGACTTGTTGCTGAACAAAGCTCTTTACGTGTAGCTGGCCAGAAGCTACTGGACCGTGGGAATGAGAGACTGGTTTTCTAGCACTTAGGGCAACAAATGCTGAAAGGTTCATGTGGGCAGTATGACTGAGACAAAGCCACCCACATGGGCCATAGACTCAAGTCATATGGCAAGGTTTATTGGGGAGGATAATGGTTATACATTTGAATCACGAGATGGGAGAAGGAACGTGAAATCTGTGGTTTACATGAGCTAGATGGGACAGAGTGTCACGAGGTGTCAAGGGATTTCTATGAGCTACTAGCAGTGGTGGAACAATAAATTTTATAGACACTACAGATGTTGCTAATCTCAAACTCAAATTCTCTCTAATCTCACCCTTCCTCCTTCCTCCCACCACAAACAGTTGCAATGCAATTGAGCTATGCTAATCACCTGGGAATGCCGTTTCCCCTGGCAACAGCTCACCCTCCTCAAGGCCTGGACTAGGGTTTCTCCACACAAAGCCAGCGGCCTCAATTGTCTGAGAGCTATGGCAGGAAGAACTTCCATCATTTTCCTATCCACTTCTCTGTATTGATTGATCCCTTGAGCAGCCCTGCAACCAGCCTTTGAGGACAGTCTTGGGTGTATCAGAACAGTCAATCAGGCTATAGGGGTCTCAGGGAAGTAAAGCGTTGGAACCAAGACTTTCATTGCAGGTTTCTTGAGCTTCTCCCTTCCCTCACTCCTTTATTATTACTTTTTAAAATTTTATCGAGTCACTGTGAGATAGTTACAAACTTTCATATTTGGGTTACAATCACACAATGATCAAACACCCATTCCTCCACCAGTGCACATTCCCCACTACCAATATCCCCAGTATACCTCCCTTTCCCACCCTCCCTTTGCCTCCATGGCAGACAATATTCCCCATACTCTCTCTCTACTTTGGGGCATTATGGTTTGCAACACAGACATTGAGAGGTTATCATGTTTGGTCCATTATCTACTTTTGGCATGCATTTCCCATCCCAAAGGAAGCTGAAACACTAAAATGCCTTAAAGACTCTGTGTGTGTGTGTGTGTGTGTGGCAAGATAGTTATTGAATAAAGTTTACTTAAACGTGAGGGAAGAGAAAGCAACCAGGAAATACATATGAATTCAAGAGAGAAAATGGTCTTATCCAGAGTGGAAAATGGCTGCAAGCAATGAGACATAGAGGCTAGCAAGCAAGATATGTGTTCAAGAGAGAACAGCCCACACAGATAAGAGACAAAGAGAAACAAACAAGATGTATGTTCAAGAGAGAACACAGGTCTGAGAGATTAAGCAAGCAAGCAATGTGACAGAAAAATATGTCTTTAAGGGAAAACAGACTTGAAGGAGCAAGCTTTAAAATCTATTTTTAATGCATTAATGCCAAACAAGCTGTCATTTCTTTTTTTAGTTGTGGGGACACTCCTGGTATTTCTAGGGTTGCGCTCAACACTTACTCACCACTCTCAGGGATCACTCTTGGCATGCTCAGGGGAGCACTGGGAATGCTGAGGATTGAACCCGGGTCAACTGTATTCTAGGTAAGCTCCTTACTACTGTTTATGAATGACAAAAGAAACTCAGCTAAAGATGCTCTGCTGAATGGGAGAAAATATTTGCATATCATACCACAGATGAAGGACTAATATTCAAGATTTACAACATTTATGTAGCTCACCAACAAAATAATAAAGTCAGAAAAGAGGGAGAGGAGATAAGAAACATTTTCTCAAAGAAGATATATAGACCATCGATAGGCATATATATCAGTATTCATCATCATTTATTATCAGGGAAATGCAAATCAAAATGACAATGAGATGTCATTTCACACGTGTGAGAATAGCCTACTTTAAAAAGACTGGAAGTAGCTAGTCTTGGCATGGATGCAGTGACAAAGGAACCCTCATTCACTGTAGGAAATGTCACTTGATTCAGCCAGTATACAAAATAGTATGGAGACTTCTCAAAATCCTCAGAATAATGCTTCCATATTAGCCAGAACTTCTACATCTTTTTTTAAAAAATGAAAAAATTGACTCTGAACTCAGGAATTACTCCTGGTGGTATTCAGGGGACTATGTGGGTTGCTTGGAATCCAACCCGGGTCAGCCACATGCAAGGCGAACTCCCTACCCTCTGTACTATGGCTCCAACCTCAAGTGATTCTATACCTTGGTATCTGCCCCAAGAACCCCAAAATATCACCTTGATAAGATCTGTGCACACCTGTGTTTGTTGGAATACTAAGTACAATAGCCAGGATATGGAAACAACCCCAAGGTAAAGACAGACAGGTAGATTATAGCTATAAACTAGTAGTTTGCAGCTATAAGAAAAGATGAAATCTTGCAATTTGCTGCCACTTGGATGGAACTGAAGGGCATCACGCTAAACAAAATATATCAGAGGGAAAAGAGCAAATACCACATGCTCTCATTTACCTATGATATGTAGAGAAACAACACAAGGGAACTAACATAATTGAATGCTGACAAAGGATTGGCCTTTGACTATAAAACTGAGTTTAGCAAGCAGTGTGGAAAGGGTAAGAGAAGGGGCAGGAAGAGGTAGGCTAGAGGTGACATAAGGATGGTGAGGGAGAGTCTTGGGGGGACAGGAATTATGTACATCAAAACTATACATGACTGCCCTGTTGTATCCATGTTGCTTACACTACAATGGGAAAAAGTTGAAACATATTTCCTTTAAATGTTACATATTTCCAGAAATGCTGGAAACTGTTTATAAAAATCAAGATCCAATGCAAATTTAGACAGAGACACATGAATATAATAGAGGAAATGAGTCTCAGAGGCTTTGAGATAAATCAGTGCGGTGCAATAAATAATTGTACTTCTCTGAACTTAAAGCAAAAAAGGAAATAGTTGGGTAATATGATTGTGGCGTGGTGGTGGGATTCAGGATAGGTTTTGAGCAACTGAACTTTTTCTTTTCCTGAATGAGAAGGTGGGTCTTCATCTGAGGAACACTTAGAATCTCAGAGGCTCTGATTCTGAGTGTTCCTGTGGCTGTGCAAAGTCAGAGAAGCAGGGGGGCAGAGAGATAGTACAGTGGGTAAGGCATTTGCCTTGCACACAGCCTACCAGAGTTTGATCTCCAGTATCCTGTGTCTCCCAAGCTTATTGGGAGTGATTCTAAGCTCAGAGCCAGAAGTAAGCCTTAAGCATTGTTGGGTGTGGCCCCCAAACAAACAAACAAACAAACAAACAAACAAACAAATAAAAAGTCTCAGGAGCATTGTTTAAATAAATATCTCATTCGGGATGGGAGATGTGTGCCGAAAGTAGATAAAGACCAAACGTGATAGCCTTTCAGTATCTTTATTGCAAACCATAATGCCCAAGAAAGAGTATGGGGAATATTTTCTGCCATCGAGGCAGGGGGATGGTTGGGATTGGGGGGGGGGTATACAGGGGACATTGGTGGTGGTGAATGTGCACTGGTGGAGGGATGGGTGTTCGGTCATTGTGTGACTGAAACTCAAACATGAAAGTTTTGTAACTGTATCTCACAGTAATTCAATTTTAAAAAAAAAAGAGGGGCCGGAGCGATAGTACTGCAGATAGGGCATTTGCCTTGCATGAGGGCAATGTGGGTTCGATTTCTGGCACCCCAAGCACCATCAGGAGTAATTCCTGAGTGCAGAGCCAGGAGTAATCTCTGAGCATCGCTGAGTGTGACCCAAAAAGCCAAAAAAAAAAAAAGGAAAAATGAATATCTCTAGTATAAACTGTCTATAAAAAAATCATCATATACAAAATGATCTATAAAACTCAACTCTGAAGGGGACCCATTTCTACATGGAGCATAGGTAAATAGGTAATATTAGGCCGGTTGGTTGACTCCTGTCACTGGGGAAGAGGACAGTGGAGCAGGTACAAGAAGCAGTTAGATAATCTCCAGAACTCCCTAAATACCCAAGGTCTCATTGGAGTCTTTGGGCAGGACTTTGTATTTTGGTCACTGTTTCTTTTGAGTTGCAGAAGCTTCTTAGGCAAATTCAATGCGATCCCTATAGGAATACCCTTGACATTCTTCAAAGAAATGGAGCAAGCGCAAGCTCCATTTTTGAATAGTTTGTGCTTGGATTATTGCAAGCTGGACTTTAAATTATAGTTATGGGTTGTTTGCAGAGAACCCGTCTGCTCCACTTTGGAGGCCAAAGCAAGCAGAGTTTCCAGTTTGCTGTTGAAGTTCAGAGCCTCATTTCTCTCTTTTGTCATATTTCTGCCATCCAGGATGCTGTGGGAAGGATCAACTTCTTTAAAACGGAAGAATGAACTTCCTCAAGTACTTTAATGAGTTACTTAAGCACTCAAATTTAGCACCATAAAAGATTGTTTGGGTCTGAGAAATTTTTTTGCTTTTAGGGGGCACACCTAGTAGGGTTCAGTTCCTGTCCCTGCACTCAGGGATCACTCCTGACAGGGCTCAAGGAACCGTGTGTGGGACCAAAGCCCTGTCAGCCACATGCAAGGCAAGCACCTCACCTGTTGCACTATCACTCTGGCCTGGTCTGAGAATTTTACTTTTACTTTTATTTTTAAAAACATTTTAGTTTGAGATAGTCCCATTTATTTATCTTTGTTTTCACTTGCTTGGCCAGTGGCTGTCAGCTTTGAAGATACCTTTGGCTTCAATGTCGTGGAGGGTTTTGCCGACCTTATCTTCAATGTACCTTAGGGATTCTGATCTGATGTTGAGGTCTTTAATCCATTTTGATCTGATTTTTGTACATGGTGATAGATGGAGGTCTAAGCCCATTTTTTTTGCATGTAGCCGTCCAGTTTTGCCAGCACAATTTGTTAAACATGCTTTCTTTGCTCCACTTCACATTTCTTGCTCCCTTATCAAAGATTAGATGATCATATATTTGGGGGTGTATGTCAGAGTATTCAACTCTATTCCATTGGTCTGCAGCTCTGCCTTTGTTCCAATACCATGCTGTTTTAATGACAACCGCTTTGTAGTAGAGTTGGAAGTTGGGGAGGTTGATTCCTCCCATTTTCTTTTTCCCAAGGATTGCTTTAGCTATTCGTGGGGGCTTATTGTTCCATATGAATTTCAGGAGCGCTTGCTCCATTTCTTTGAAGAATGTCAAGGGTATTCCTATAGGGATCGCATTGAATTTGCCTAAGAAGCTTCTGCAACTCAAAAGAAACAGTGACCAAAATACAAAGAGAATCTACAGAATGGGAAAGGATATTTATGCAGTACCCATTCAATAAAGGGTTGGTAACAAGGATATACAATGCACTGGTTGAACTCCACAAGAAGAAAACTGCCAACCCGATCAAAAAATGGGGTGATGAAATGAACAGAAACTTTTCCAAAGAAGAAATCCGAATGGCTGAGAGGCACATGAGAAAATGTTCAACATCACTAATTATCAGGGAGATGCAGATCAAAATAACAATGAGATATCATCTCACACCACAGAGACTGGCCCACATCCCAAAGAACAAAAGCAACCGGCCTTGGCGTGGATGTGGGGAGAAAGGGACTCTCCTTCACTGCTGGTGGGAATGCCGACTGGTTCAGCCCTTTTGGAAAACAATATGGACGATTCTCAAAAAGTTAGAAATTGAGCTCCCATTTGACCCAGCAATACCACTCCTGGGAATATATCCCGGAGAGACAAAAAGGTATAGTAGAGATGACATCTACATTTCCATGTTCATTGCCGCTCTGTTTACTATAGCCACAATATGGAAAAAAACAGAGTGCCCAAAAACAGATGATTGGCTAAAGAAACTCTGGTATATTTACACAATGGAATACTATGTAGCTGTCAGAAAACATGAAATCATGAAATTTGCATATAAATGGATCAACATGGAAAGTATCATGCTGAGTGAAATGAGTCAGAAAGAAAGAGACAGTCATAGAAAGATCGCACTCATATGTGGAATATAAAGTAGCTGAGAGGTACAAGCTTACAATGTTGTGATTCCTGGCAGACATTTCTCTGGACTTAGTTACTAAAATACTAAAATACAGAAATCCAAAACTATGCTGCTGCTGGTGCGGCCTCCTGACCTCATATCTCTTCATTCTCAGCAATGGAAAACAAATTACCAAACCCTTTCTTTTCAGAAGATCAACTTTAGGGGGGAGAAACTCCAAATCAATAATAGTGAATTTTTTGTTTAAATATTGAATGTAATCAAAGTAAAGTGAAAGTAAAGTGAAATTTACCAGTTACACATGCGGGGTGGGGGACTGGGGAGGTGGGGGGAAGGGGGGAGGTATATCGTGATTCTTGGTGGTGGAATATGTGCACTGGTGAAGGGATGGGTGTTTGAGCATTGTATAACTGAGACTTTAACCTGAAAGCTTTGTAACTTTCCACATGGTGAATCAATAAAAGAATTAAAAAAAAATTTATTGAATCACTATGAGATAGGCCATTACAGGGCTGATTCATGATTGGATTTCAGCCATACGGTATCCCAACACTCATCCCTCCACCAGGGTACATCCCAGCACCAGTGTCCCTACGTTTCCTCCCATCTTCCCCCACCCCCATCCCCATCTCTTGCCTGCCTCTATGGCAGGCGCTTTCTCTTTCTCTGTCTCTCTGTCTCTGTCTATGTCTCTCTCTCTCTCTCTCTCTCTCTCTCTCTCTCTCTCTCTCTCTCTCTCTCTTTCTTTCTCAATCTATTTTGGGACATTGTGGTTTGCAATATTAATACTAAAATGCTACCAAGTATATCCCTTATCTCCTTCTAATGCTCAGATATTGTCGATTATTGTCATATGAGTCTCTTCTCTATCTTACATACCCCCAGCCCCCCACACACTTGTGGTTGGTTCTAAACATTGACCAGTCCTCCTAAACCCTATTTTCCCTGGTCATATAGATATTATTCTTCTATTACATATATTTTTATATACCACAAATGAATGCTGTCATTCTATATCTTCTCTTTCCTTTTGACTCATTTCACTGTTCTGAGAATTTTAAGGGAGAGATAGCACAGCGGGTAGAGCATTTGCCTTGTAAGCAGCCGACCGATATTCAATTCCTCCGCCTCTCTCGGAGAGCCCGGCAAGCTACCAAGAGTATCCTGCCCGCATGGCAGAGCCTGGCAAGCTCCTCGTGGCGTATTCGATATGGCAAAAACAGTAACAACAAGTCTCACAATGGAGACGTTACTGGTGCCTGCTCGAGCAAATAGATGAACAACAGGATGACAGTGACAGTGAAATAAAAGCAAACACAACATGCTGTTTCAGCCAAATGAGAACCCACACCTGGCTCATTAAATGAGCAGTAGTGAGCATCTGGTTAGATTGGCACTGGGGCTAGATCAGTGCTTGTGATACAAGGAATGTCACAGTGAGGTCAGCTGACTACCTTTTTGAAAAGCCCCCTTTTAAGCATGTCATTAATATAGACTTATTACATTTATTTCATGTAATATAGTCACTTTTAGAGATTTCACTTTTTCTATTTTTGATAATTTTAAAATTAAATTACCTTGAGATAGTTACAAAGCTGTTCATGATTTAGTTTCAGTCATACAAAGTGCCAACACCCATCTCTCCACCAGTGTACATTTCCCATTACCAATGTACCCATGTTTTCCTCCTTCTACCCCAACCCCCAGTCTGCCTCTATAATAGGTACTTTATTCCCTCTCTCTTTGTCTCTGTCTCTCTCTTGCTCTCTCTCTCTTTCCTTTTGGGTATTATGGTTTGTGATTCTGGTACTGTAAGTTTGTCATATATATACCCTTACCTGCTTTCAGCACTCAATTCTTGTCCAGAGTGAACATTGCCAACAGTCATTGTGTTAGACTTATTTTCAATTACATTATTGATCACAGGACTCCCAGAATTTATCACACACTAATATTTTACATCCTGGGAGTTTCAGGAGCACAGTGGAATAGAAAAGGGGATTACTAGATGCTTCAACATGGAACCCAAGATGGATTGTTAGAACATTATCGATCGATTACTCCTATTTTTAAAAAATAAGGAATTATTGCCTGGGAACCCACCCTACCAGGTGTTCTTTGTACCAAGACTGTTCTGGGTTCCCTCAGGCTGGTCACACCCTTCAGCCAGGTCTCCACTGCTCTTGCCTCCTTCCTCCTGGGCACTGCACAGGTGGATGCATTCACTGGTGGATCTATGCAAAACTGACATCAGACAGAATCAAAAGGAAACTCAGCAGTGGGGACTAATGCTCCTAAAGCAGCTTTGGACCATCACGCAGGGAAGAATATCTAATGCAGGAGAAATAATCCCCTAGTTTCCATCTGGGATGAATGACCAAAGAAAATGCCCATAGCAGTGATGGTTCAAGGTGGCTGTTTTGTGATATGAGCTTAAAGACATCTTAGTAGATTTCACAGCTGGGTTTTCTTCGATTATTCCACTGGGGTTTCTATTTTTAAAAAAGTATCTTGGAGATCTCCTTGCGGCCCCTGAAGCTCGGTGGCTCCTTAGAGATGGGTGTGGTGGGATCTGGTTTTCTCGGGGATGCCAGGGCTGTGACTGCATCCAGGGCAGAATCCCTAAGAGGGGTGTGTGTGTGTGTGTGTGTGTGTGTGTGTGTGTGTGTGTGTGTGTGTGTGTGTGTGTGTAGGGGGGTGGGGGGAGGGGAAGCACATCTGATTTTAGATATGGGAACAAATGTGGTGTAGGATGCAGGCTGCTGGCAGGATGTGAGTCTGGCTTCTTGTTATTGTCTGAATTGTGCACAAAAGCTAGAAAGTCTACTGATGAGCTTGGCTGTTTCCTGGGTCTCTTCATCACCACCAAGTGCCCACAGTTTTCCAGAAGTTCCACCTGGCAGTTGGCAACCAACTTGGGCCAACATGTCTGCTTTGAAGCACCTGGTCTTACTTCTCCCAGATGATCTGGCTCAAGACTCTGATCTTGTCCTTTTCTGATGGAGGGAATATCTTGACTTTTCACTTCACTGATGGTTTCCAAAAACAGATTGTGCTAGAAGCTCTTTTGAGCAACACAGACATCAAGAAGGCTTTGCAGGATCTTCTGGGACACCTTGAAATGGACGTGGGAACAGAGCTGCAGCTTGGAAAGCTCTTTGAGCTGTGTGGACCATGGTGATGTCACAGATGTAAGGACAAGCTGCTGAAAAATGTCTCACAGGACATTTTTCAGCATTTCTTGTCATTTCTGCGGCAGGTACATGTCACCACACACACAGGCATTAAAATCAATGGATATTTGGTAATATTTTCTCAATCTAATCTGTTTTCTTGTTGAATCCCCATTCTCTTGAATGGTAGGGGCCAAACATCAGTTGATCCTGGAGTCTCCCCCACCCCTTCATCTTCCTGTGCACACTGGGAGAGAGGATACTGGTGCCTTATGCCATTGTCTAGATGATATAAGGAAACATATAGTGTTGGTCTAGGTTGTCATCTTCTATCCATTCTGTCCAGTCCCACTCTTTTCTTCCTTTCTAGAAAGTTAGTTGGTTCTAAACCGGAAGGGCCACATGTCTCCTTAATCTGTTACTGGAACTTCATTTCATCATGCTACCATTTCCAGCCTCCCCATTTTCTTTCCTGGGAAGGCTAGTTGCTAGTGTTTCCACTCACTGCAGACCAGTGCAGACCTCAAAGAGCTGATACTCTGAGCCTTAAGATGGCACTTGCAGAAGAATCTGCAGTTAGGGGTCTTGTTGCACTTAGATAATGAAGACGTCTTGGATTACCTCACAAATAATAAAATGGTTTCGCTGTTGTTATTGTTATTTTTGTTATTGTTTTGTCGTGAGGGGGTTGGGTATGGTGTAGAGTAGGGGTGGATTATTAGTCTGCTTAAAATTTGTATCAGTTAGTGATAGTTACAGGGAGGCGGCCTTCTAATTCAATCTCTAAGACTAAATAGATAATGCTCCCCTGCCCCCCAACAGATACGTGGGTTAGGAATGAATAGTCATTGGGGCTCAACAGAAGATGTGTGTCATGGGTTGTGGTGAAGCTTTTCCTGCAGGAGGAAGTGGGACTGGTTGGCTTTCAGCCTTTTTGATTCTCAGATTTTACAGCACATGAAATGTTTCCTGAGATAAATAATTAATAATTTTGAGACTTTTTTCTCAAAACTCTAACATTGACAATTGTGAGATTTGATGGATCAATTAGTTTGATTATGGCAAGCATTTCACAATACACGAATATAGCAAAATATCACATTGTGCTTATACATACACATACACTATATGTATGTATGCATATACACACACATACACATAAATGGGCTAAAGCTATGCCCAGTTAGTATCAAAAGATGCCATGACCTGATAATCTCTCCATATCTGTAATGCAAACCATAATATTTAAAAAGGAGGGGGGAGAAGAAAGACGGGGCGGAGGAGAAGAGAGAGAGAGAGAGAGAGAGAGAGAGAGAGAGAGAGAGAGAGAGACTGGAGGGAGGGTTGTGGGAGGGAAACTGTAAACTGGTGATGTTGGTGGTGGGAAATGTACACTGGTGACTGGTGAAGGGATGGGTTTTGGAACATTGTATGACTGAAACCCTGCCATGAACAACTTTGTAACTGTGCATTTCATGGTGATTCAATTCAAAAAATGCTATTACCATATAGAGTATCTGGTAGGGTGATTCAATAAATATTTCCTCTGTGCCTATTTGGGGTTAAACTCCATGGTATATTCTGAGATGGAAAATTGTTGTTTTATTTTTTTGAATAAAACCATGTCCATTCTGGGAGAGTTGAAGCTATTAAATTAGAGAAAGTAGTGTGTAAGCCAATATTTATTAAGAATATGATATGTGATTACTCAGAATGATCTCCCTGTTTAATGCCATCCCCATTAAAGCCTCAATGTCATTTTCTATTGAAACAGAAACATGTCTAAAGTTTATTTAGAACCATAAGTGAACCATAGTAGCCAAAATGATCTTAAAAAGGAAAAAGGAGAAGTAAGTGGCAACACACTTCCTGATTTCAAAATCTACTGCCAAACTACAGTCATTAAAACTGATCGGAGGGAGGGGAATTAGTGCATGAGAAAATTTTAATTGTGGGTTTGGAGCAAGGCCCTGCAGAGCCACTTGGGAATTTTCTAAAATGGGATTTGTCTACTCCTTTTCCAGACTCACTGTATTAGCACCTCTGAGGGTGCGTCTGAAGGATGGATATTGCTTTCCCCTCCCAGAGCAACAGCCCCCTGCAGTGTCGGAGCAGGCCCGGGGCGGGTCAGCTCACTGTGCTTGTTTCAATAATTATGTGATCTGTGACCATAGAAGGCGACTGATCAAACGCAGGATCTCACGTGTGTCAGGCATGTGCTTTCCCACTTGAGTTCGCTTCCCCGGTACCAACCATGCCTACTTTTGATTTTCTTCTATGGTGATTCCTATCCCCGACAGTCTCCGCAGCTTAACAGGACAGGGACATTCTGATCTCTTTCACTGTCGCAGACCTCCTCTCTCCTCAGTGCCTCTGCGGTTCCCCAACACCAGGCTGCTGTAATTACCCCCCAGTCCTAAGGATATGCAGAGCACTCACAGTCCTTCCTGCTGCCCCCACTCCCCTCCGTGTCTCTACTTTCCTTCGGGTTATTGCCCCTTCCCTAGCTGCCTCAGGTGTCCCCTCATCTGACTCAGCATCTGGGTACCACACCACCCCTCCCGGACTCAGTCACTGGAGCCTTCTCAGAACCTCCCCAGGCTCTCCTGGTCCTGCCACCCTCTCACCAGGTGCCCTTCCTGCTTTCCTGCTTCTGGACAGCGGAGCCCATGAGCTTCTTTTCTGCCTCTAGGACTGGGTATACTGACTGGTCCGTGGAAGAAGCCCTGATAAAGAAATACACGAGAGGGACTGGAGCGATAGTACAGCGGGTAGGGCATTTGCCCCGCACGCGAGAGACCTGGGTTCGATTCCCAGCATCTCGTGAGCACGGCCAGCAGTAATTCCTGAGTGCAAAGCCAGGAGTAACCCCTGTGCATCGCCGGGTGTGACCCCCCCAAAAGAGAGAGAGAGAGAGAGAGAGAGAGAGAGAGAGAGAGAGAGAGAGAGAGAGAGAGAGAGAGAGAGAGAGAGAGAGAGAGAGAGAGAGAGAAAGAAAAAGAAAGAAAAGACATGAAGTGTTAATGCAGAAGCAACAGGAATTGCTCAAATGCTGAGTCAACCTTACTGAGGGAAAGGTTATTACAGTAAAGAGAGTCGAAACATGTGGGGTGGAGTCCAGGGGGAAAGGACATTGCCGGTAGAGGGCGCTTTCATTGGGGGCAGTGGGCACTCGGCCATGGCTAGATAGCTAGTGACTAGAGAGAATGGCCGCAGGATGGGCGAGATTCACAATGCTGCCCAAAGGAGGGCTCAGTGGACACCAAATGACCCTGACTTGGAGACGCAGGGGAGCAGTGCCACCTACTGTGCCAAACGGATTCTCCAACTATTGGTTAGGATCATTCTAACACAGTGCAAGTTTTTGTTTTCTAGGTTTGGGGGCCACACTCAGCGTACTCAGGACTTGCCCCTGGTTCTCTGTTCAGGGATCATGCTGGCTGGGGGGACCTGGTATACTGCTGGGGACCAAACCTGGTTTGCTGCATGCAAGACAAACACCTTAATTCTCATCTTATCTCCCTAGCCCCAGGAGGGCTTTAAAATTACAAATTATTGAGGCAAATCCCAAAATTTCAGCACAATGGGAACAGGGGCCAGTTGTTTGCACTTGGGATTGTAAGATGCAATGATAAAAATAAAAATGCAAATGCCCCATTTAATGAAATTGGAATAGCCATTTGGAATAGCCTTTTTTTTAAAAAAAAAAAAAAGGAATGAATACACCTCAATTGTTACATGGCGCGTACTCATAGTTATCCTAACTTTTAAAAAATCCTCTTTTATTGTCAACTTTCTTCATTGCTTACCTGAAATTTCACTTTTTTCTGGTGTCCCGTGTTCCTTCTGGCAGCCCAATCTGTGTGTTTTTGGACTCTCCGTCCCACTGCTCTGCCCATCAGCAGTCACACTCCTCTGTCATCCACCCTCTGGGTCTGCTAACGGGGCCTGAGCCCCCGATTATGGAGGTTGCTGGCCCGGGGATAGAGTATTGTGAGTGCAGGCTGGGAAGACCAGAATCAAACCAGCAGAATAGCCAGGAAGGACCACAAGGGGCCCAAAGAAAGGAGTGTCTCCTCACAGCCGAGGTTGGTCAGAGATGGTTTCAGAGGCATCTCTGAGGGTTTGCGGGTGTGAGGAGTTGACTGAAAGAAGACAGTAGAGGTGGTAATGAGGGAGTCTGTGGCATTCTCCTCCCAGCAGTTCTGATGGGTGGACAGGGGCTGGCTTCTGTGAGAAGTGAGGGGGGGTGTCAGGGCAGACAACAGCTGGGTTGATTATTTAGGGGTAGGGTTTCTTGGTGAGTCAAACTAGAGGAGGCGGAGTCACGCGGGCACATCTCTCATTGAGGGAGACTGTTTATGACTGGAGAGAATTTGGTGCCGAAGGAATGCTGAGATTACAGGGGCAGATGCAGAGCAGCAGAGGGAGGACCAGCTGGGGAGGCAGGAGAGGGGGAGAAGGGGGAGCAGGGAGAGAATCTGGGAGGGTGCTGGCTGCAGGGCATGGCAGCTTAGAGTCAGCGCTGCTGACACAAGGGTCACCAACGAAGAGTGGAAACGTGTGTGTGTGTATGTGCATGTGTGTGCATGTTATGTGTGCATGTATATGTGTGCACATGTGTATGTGTGTGCATGTTATGTGTGTGTGCATGTTATGTGTGTGCATGTGTATGTGTATGTGTATCTGTGTGTGTGTGTCTGTTGAAGAGGCCGGTGAAAAAATTCTGTATGCTTAACTTGTTTTTGTTTTTCTTTATTGGCTGTGGGTGATAGCACAGCGGTTGGGCATTCGCCTTTCATGCGGCTGACCCGAGTTCAATTCCTCCGCCCCTCTCGGAGAGCCCGGCAAGCTACCGAGAGTATGGAGCCCATGCGGCAGAGCCTGGCAAGCTACCTGTGCGTATTGGATATGCCAAAAACAGTTAACAATAAGTCTCTCAATGAGAGACGTTACTGGTGCCCGCTCGAACAAATCGATGAGCAAAGGGATGACAGTTATTGGCTGTAATTATGAGTCCTTGTTTCATTTGGTTTCATGGGTCCATTTTCCTAGTTTTCCAAAATGTTTTTTTTTCCCTTTCTCGGAGCTTCCTTGTTTCCATGGAGCCAGCCATTCCCCTTCCCTCGACCTCAGCTTCTTCCCCCGCTCAGCTCACACCCTGTGGACCGTGGTCATTTCTTTATAGGCTGTACAAGGGCTGTGCATGAGGCACAGACATCTTGAGCAGGCCCACCGCTTCCATGCAGGCAGCCCAGACCTGCTCTCCCTACTATTCCTATGTTAGATCAAAAACTGAGGGACTGGAGAGATAGTAGAACGGGGAAGGCTTTTGCCTTACACACAGCCGACCCGGCACCACATACAGTCCACTGAGCCTGCCGGGAGTGATCCCTCCCTGAGCACAGAGCCAGGAGGAAGTCCTGAGCACCAACAGGTGTGCTCCCTCTGCCCCCCAAATCCCAACAAAATTGGAAACAATGTAAGTGCCCATGGATAAAGAAAATATGCTAGAGAGACAAAATAGAACATTTTTTTTCTGTTAGAAAAAGATGAAAACTTGCTACTCATGACAACAGCAGTAAATCCTGAAGCATTGTTCACAGTGAAATCAGTTAGAGGAAGAAAAACAAATGCCATATTATTCCACTCATATGTAGAAATAAATAAATAAACAAGTAAGACAAAAACATGACTCACTTAGCGTATCGCCACAAAATGATGGTCTCCAGAAGAGAAGGGGGTGGAGAGGGTGGGTGAATCAGGTTTAAGGGGTCGACTGATGGATCAAGGAAAATAATGAAAGGCACAGATGTGATGCACCAGGCAGTATACCTGAAATCCCTAAAAAATATAAACCATAAACATAATAAACATAAAACATAAAGTCACATAAAACTGTTACTTTAATAAAAAATTAAGATGAAACAGTAATATAAAATGTGTTGTTGTTGCATCTATTTATTATCTGCACCAGAGGAAGAAGTGATGGAGGCAAAAAGGTCGAGTGGTACTTCTTGAGTAGCGGGCTCCAGGTACCAACAGCATGCCTCCTGCCTGCCTTCCCTCCTTTCCGCAGTGTCGGGGCTACACTGGCTTGTTAGAATGCAGTGGCCTTCTGGGACTCTAGGGGGAACCTGAGGGCGGACATTAGAGCTAGGACAGGGTGGGAAAAATTAGAGGCCCCGGGATGCCTACCTGGGGATACACACACACACACATACACACACACACATGATCCTTGTGTAATGCCACAAGATGGGGTGAAGCTTGTGATTTGCTTCTCCTAAAACACACACACACACACACACACACACACAAAGTGGATGGACATGGAGAGTATCATGCTAAGTGAAATGAGTCAGAAAAAGAGGGACAGACATAGAAGGACTGCACTCATCTGTGGAATATAAAATAGCATTATATGAGGCAAACACCCGAGAAAAGTAGAGACGAGGCCAGGAAGATTGCTCCACAGTTGGGAGCCTGCCTCATGAGCTGGGGGAGAAGGCAGCCGGAGTAGAGAAGAGATCACTAAGTCAATGATGGTTGGAGGGATCGCTCGGGATGGGAGATGTGTGCTGAAAGTAGACAAAGGACCACACATGATGGCCTCTCAGTATCTGTATTGCAAACCATAATGTCCCAAAGCAGAGAGAGAGCAAGAAGGAAGGTGTCTTCCCTAGAAGCAGAGGGTAGAGTGGGGTGGGATGGTGGGAGGGATACTGGGGACATGGGTGGTGAACAAGGAACACTGGTGGAGGATTGGGGTTTCAATCATTGTATGACTGAAAATTATGAAAGCTTTGTAACAATCTCTTAGTGATTCAATAAATAAAAAATAAAGAAACAGAAATTATGGCAAAGGCAACGAATACCACTCCCATGAGTATATGATATGACAATGATGAAGGACTTGTGCAGGTATCATGAAGGGCCCTGGTCCGTTGATACTGAGTTCATTAAAAGGGTGATTATTCAAAGTCAGTCTGCCCTCAACAGGTAAGTCCTTTAGAAGATGCAGGGTTACCTCGCATTCAGAGATGCTGAGTGTTCATGCAGTAATAGGGAATGCCCTAGAAATATTACAGCCCTAAGACAGTAACATTTGCCAGCTGGAGCCAATCTGATTGTTATGTTCGACCTCCACCCAGCAGGATCAGTCAAAGAGAACAAGACAACCACGTCCAGGCATTAGGCAACCTGAGCACACAGGCTGACCTTGGGCTCCATCCACCCTCACTCCCCGACTCTGCTTCCAGTGTGTGAGTTATTGTTGATAAAGACACCAGGAGCAGCTCAAAAGCCCATCAAAATTCAGTGGCTGAGGGAGGGGGAGAGAGTTGAGAGGGTGGGGCGCTAGTCTTGCACGTGGCCACCCTACGTTTGTTTCCTGGCACTCCAAATGGTCTCTCGGGCCCGCCAGCATCGGAGTGCAGAGTCAAGAGGAAGCCTTGAACACAGCCGGGGGTGGCCCTGGAGTGAAACAAAGCAGAGTCTGGGACATTTCACAAAGCCAGTCAGCGGGTGCCCTTAGAGCACAGAGTAAAGCAAGGTCACGACAGTTTCCTATTCGATTTTTGCCCTTGAAATCCTCTGCACCTACACAACCCTACACTGTTGTATTTTATCTTTTCTTGGGCTCATTTCTGCTTGTCCTCTAATCTAATCTATCTATCTATCTATCTATCTATCTATCTATCTATCTATCTATCTATCTATCTGTCTATCTACACCCCCCATCTTTTTAGAATTGCCTATTTCACATCTTGGGGTATAACATTCTTTATTTTACTTTGATTTCTGGGGCTCTCCTCTTTTTCTGGACAAGTCTTTATCCTCTCTTGAATGTATTACCGCTCTCATCTTTTAACAAAAATGTCCATGTTTCGCTAAAACATCACAATAAAAATTGCCTACTCTGTTCATATTTAAGTCTTCCTTGACTTTTTTAAAAATTAAAATTTTTTAAATTGAATCACAGTGAGATACACTTACAAGGTTGTTCATAATTGGGTTTCAGTCATATAATCCTCCAACACTCTAACAGCCAGTGTGAATTTCCTGCCACCAATGTCCCCACAGTCTCTCCCTGTCTCCTCTTGCCTCAATGGCGAGTGCTTTCTTCTCTCTCTCTCTCTCTCTCTCTCTCTCTCTCTCTCTCCTCTCTCTCTCTCTCTCTCTCTTTCCTGGCATTTTGGTCTGCAATACAGATACTGAAAGGTTATCATGTATATTCCTTGACTCACTTTCAACACTCAGTTTATACTGGTCCCTTATCTAACCTAACCGCCCTTTGCCCCACTCACTTGTGGCAAGTTTCCAAAAGTGGACCAGTTCTCCTGGCCCCTGTTTCTTCTGACCTTGGATATTGGTCTGATGCTACTGTTTTTTTTTCAATGTACTACAAATGAGTGCAGTCATTCTTTATCTATCTCTTTCCTTCTGATTCATTTCACTCAGCATGATACTCTCCACGTCCATCCATTCATAAGCAAATTTCATGACTTCATCTTTTTTTTCAAATTTTTTTTGTTATTGAATCACTGTGAAGTATAAGTACAAATATTTTATGACTGAGTGTCAGTCATACAATGATCAAACACCCATCCCTCCACCAATGCACATTTTCCATCACCAATGTCCCCAGCTTTCCTCCTGCCACCCCCACCCTACCCTGTCCCCATCCTCTATGGCAGACAATTTCTTTTATACTCTCTCTCTACTTTTGGGCATTATGGTTTGCAATATAGATATACTGAGAGGCCACCATGTTTGGTCCTTTGTCTACTTTCAGCATACATCTCCCATTCTAAGTGATCCCTCCAACCATCATTGACTTAGTGGCCCATTCTCTGTCCCAGCTGCCTTCTTCCTCAGCTCATGAGGCAGGCTTCCAACTGTGGAGTAATCTTCCTTGTCCTTGTCTCTACTGTTCTTGGGCATTAGTCTAATATTATGCTATTTTATATTCCTCAAATGAGCAAACGAGCATAGTCATTCTATTTCTGTTTCTCTTTTTGACTCATATCACTTAGTATGATATTCTCCATGTCTATCCACTTATAAGCAAATTGAAAGACTTCATTATTGCTAACAGCTGCATAGTATTCCATTATGTAGGTGTACCAAGGCTTTTTAAACCAGTCGTCTGTTCTCAGGCACTTGGATTGTTTCCAGATTTTGGCTATTGTGAACAGTGCTGCAATGAACATACAGGTGCAGATATCATTTCTACTGTGCTTTTTTGCACCCTCGGGATATATCTCCAGAAGTGGTATTGCTGGATCATATGGAAACTCAATTTCTAGTTTTTTGAGGAATGCCCATATTGTTTTCCAGAAAGGCTGGACCAGTTGGCATTCCTATGAACAATGAAAGAGAATGACTTCATCTTTTTTAACAGCTGCATAGTATTCCATCCACTGCATAGATGTACCATAGTTTCTTTATCCAGTCATCTATTACATTGATAATAGCTATTATATTCTTTCCTGAGCCCATTTTTCTGTCCAAGACCTGTGCCGTTTTGCTCAGGAGAGTATCCCAATCTTGGGCTTGGATTTATGTCAGGGGGACAATCTCTCCACAGTCAATCACTGAAGGGACCTGGGAGCAGATTCTTCTCTTCTCTTGAGGAGATGCAGTCTGGCCAACCTCTTGATTTTAGCTGGAAGCTATAGCCAGACTTTTGCCTGTGAAATTAATAAGATAGGGGCCAGAGTGATAGTACAGCGCGTAGGACATTTGCCTTACATGTGCCAACCCGAGTTCAATTCCCAGCATCCCATATTGTGCTCCAAACACTGCCAGAAGTAATTCCTGAGTGCAGAGACAGGAGCAACCCCTGAGCATCTCTGGGTATGACCCAAAAACCAAGCAAACAAAAAAGAAATTAATAAAATAAACATGTGTTGCTTGAAGCTATCTCATTTGTGCCACTGTGGTAGGGAACCAAGAATGTCCAGACACAGATGTCCACATCGATGTTGTGGCTGGGGGATGCATCCTCATCCTTCTAGCACTCTTTGAGGTACTCAAGTTAAAGTTTCTGCTTCAAGCCCTTGTGATTTTATGTTTTCCATAGAGAGTGAGCTGACGCTTTACTGATATGTGCAGCCACAGGGCAGGAATGTTTAGAAGATGAATCAGCTGTGGTGGAACTTGATACATGGATACAATTTCAGAAGGTGAAAACTGGGGTGGCTGGATGTGGAGCATCGTTCTCAGGGGGCAGAATGAATGAGGGAAGCAATGTGAGTTCAGCTGAAATGAAAATTTATTCCATTTCACTAGGAAGAGAGAAATGGAAAGGAAGTTAAGAGCAGATCGCAAATCCACAGGGAGTTGGAGATTGTTTTTGAAGCAATAGGAGGGTTCTGAAGAGGGTGGTGGCTTAATCAGTTTTACCTCCCTTTAAAATGCAATGTGATAAGTGGATGGACATGGAGAGAATCATGCTGAATAAAATGAGTCAGAAGGAGAGGGACAGATGTAGAATGATTGCATTCATTTGTGAGATATAAAAAATGTATAGTAGAAAACTAATATCCATGGCCAGGGAAAACAGGGCTTAGGAGGACTGGTCAATGGTTGAAACTAACCACCAGTGTGTGTGGGACTGAGGGTAGGTAAGATAGAGAAGAGACCAGTATGACAATAATAGCTGGGAATTATCACACTGGATAAGATTGAGGGTTAAAAGTAGGTAAAGGAATTTTCTCAATTATATATATATATATATATATATAGAGAGAGAGAGAGAGAGAGACAGAGACAGAGACAGAGACAGAGAAAAGAGAGACAGACAGAGACAGAGACAGAGACAGAAGAGAGAGGGGCCATAGAGGCAGGGGTGGAGAGGGAACCTGGGGACACTGGTTCTGGGAAATGTACACAGTTGGAGGGATGGATGTTGAAATACCATATGACTGAAACACAATCATGAACAGCTTTGTAAGGGTCTATCTCACAGTGATTCAATAAAAAAGTTTTAAAAATGTAGTGTGAGGCGCTGGCATGATAATACAGCTAGTAAGGTGTTTGTCTTGCATGTAGCTGACCTGGGTTCACTCCCCAGCATCGAATATCGTCCCCCAAGCACCAGCAGGAGTAATTCCTGAGTGAAGAGCCAGAAGAACACGGGGAACATTGCCAGGTGTCCCCACCACCCCCTGACAAAATGCATTGAGTCTGTTCTGGGGTTAGAGAAACATCTCGAAGTAGATTTCTGTCTCAAAGGGATTTATAAGAACGGCGAGGAAAGGGGGATGACAGGAATTGGGATGAAGAAAGGAACATGAAACAGGAACCCGGAGGCTCCTGAGAGGAACAACAGTGAGTCTTTTTCTCCTTGCTGCTTCTTCTACTTCCTTCATTCTCTGCTGTGGTGAGTTTCTTCCAGCCAGAGCTTCTCCCCTCCTCACCAAAGGGGGAAAAAAGGGACTTTCCTGCCTCCCCTGGCTAATGGCACTGTTGCTGGAAGCGATGCTTTGGGATGATCTTGAAATGACCTTGGGGTCATAAGAAATAAGGGTGCAGGCTATGGGGGCTGGAGAGATAGCACAGCAGATAAGGTGCTTGTCTCCTAAGTGGCTGACCTGGGCTCAATCCCTGGCACCCGCTAGAGTCCTGCTAGAGTGAACCCTGAGCCGCGAGCCTGAAGGAAGCCCTGAGCACTGCGGGCTGTGGCCCAAGAATAAAATAAAATGTTATGGGTATGAATTAAATCTCACAGTTCTGTTGTTTCATACCTGGATCACACAAGCACAGATAATGCATGCAGATGATTCCATCCCACTAAAGTAATGCAATTAAAAACTTACATTTACGTTAGGAATATGCACAGCTGATCAGCCACCAAATTCCCAGCCTTTTTCTCTACCTATTCAATTCATGCTGACAAACCATATGCTCTAACAATAGGTTTCCACAACCAAAAAAAATTTTAGTGCTTGACTAATTTTTTTTGTTCAAAATGTATAGAATTTTGTACTGTGGTTATGGCATTCACCACTGGGGGGAAAACAGTAATTTCAAATTGTTACTTATAGATACTGCCAAGATCTTGAATTAGTCCCATGAAGAAACACTAACTTCTTGTTTAAGAAAGCAGCACTATTTTGCTCAAATGTATTGATATACTTAGATATTTGTTACAGAAAATCTCAGCTCATATGTTTTAACCTTCTCATTTTACTAGAATCACTGTAGGTAGCTGATGATTGGGAAATGTAAGGTCTTTTTCTAGATTCTTGGATATATTGATCATCCCTACATTTTATTTGGAAGTATTTAAGCATATTTTGTTGGCTCAAACATGTAACTGTCACCCAATTCTTCCCCTTACTTGTCATACTCATGATAAATACCCATTTCAGGAATCGAAGATGCCAGCATTTAAAATGCCTGAAATGTGTTTTTTAAAATGTGTCTGGATGGAAAAGCTTCCTCCCTGGAAAATGACCGGGAAGGTGCAACTGCTGCAGATGACCACTAGGTGGTAATCTTCCTCCATCACGCTGGAATCCCGACCCCAAGGTAGTACACCAACCTGCTTCATTATCTCCCGACTCCTATTTAAACGAAGCTCCAACTTGACCTCATGTAATTTACTCATCATTGTAACCACAGAGCATGTTGGAAGTGACTGCATAGATGCGTCACAATTTGTAAAAGGTGAGATTTATATCTTCTTTCTGTAGTATCATCTCACACCATGATTCAGAAAATCAAAAACATCCGCCTGCCTCCCTCCGCCCTCCCCCTCCCCCCCCCACCCGCGCTCCCAACTTTGCTGTTTATTATAATTCATTCCTCCATCTAAAGAAACAATAGGGGGTTGTATTTTCATTGGAAAGACTGTTGAGGGGTCCGAGAGATAGTTCAGCAGGTAGGGCTCTTGCCTTGCATAGGTTCAATCTCTGGCATCCCATCTGGTCCTTCGAGCACCAGCAGGAGTGATTCCTGAGTGTAGAGCCAGGAACAAGCCCTGGGCATTGCCAGGTGTGATGCAAAACCAAAACCAAAAATGAAGAAAGGAAGACTCTTGACCAAACCATAAGCTATAACATTTCTCCCTAGATAAGGAGTTATTGTAGTACCTAATCACTTGTACAAGTGAGATAATAAAAACCAAAGTGTTTTAAGTTATTAGTTACATGCTACTAATCCATCAGTATATCATACTTTGTTGATGAACTGGAAATCTGTGAATGAGGGAAATGAATGGAATTGGTTTATAGTCTCATGCTAAGGTTTTCGAGATAGGCGGTCACCAACTGAGGAAGAGGGATCCTTGCTTGCTTGATTTTTGTGAGGGGTGGGGTTGGGTGGGGGCGTTACTTTGGGCCACGTCCTGTGGTGTTCAGGACCTGACTCTGTGCTTAAGAGTGACCTCTGGCAACTCTCAGTGTGTGGCTCTGGGAATTCAAAGTGGGGTGTGCCACATGCAAGGCAAGTGCATGAACCCCTGTACTATTCCTCTGGAATCCTGTTTATTTTTTTTATTTATCCTGTTTCATTTTTT
Organism: Sorex araneus; assembly: GCF_027595985.1. NCBI lineage: Eukaryota > Metazoa > Chordata > Mammalia > Eulipotyphla > Soricidae > Sorex > Sorex araneus. The sequence continues at coordinate 272,069,221 of NC_073302.1, read as the reverse complement.
GTTTTGTTTTCTTGGCTGCCCCAGGCAATGCTAGAGGTTATTTAGAGGTTATTCCCTGACTCTGTACTCAGGAATGACTCCTGGAAGTGCTCAGGGGACCCTATGGGATGCCCGGGATTGAACCCACGTGCAAGGCAAATGCTCTATTGGCTGTACTATTGCTCCAGCCCTTCCTGTTTAATTCTTGCAAAGGAATTTCCTCCACTTACAATTGTGAATTCGAAATAAATAGATTTGTAGAGCAAGAGAACAGGAACCTCCCTGGGACCTTTTAAGAAAAGATGGAAGCATTCAACTAAAACATGTCATTTCAGTTCAGCAATTTCATATAGTGAAACTGTAAATTTTTTCAATGCATGCAAAATTATAAATAAGGGAACTGGAGAGAATGTACAGAATTTAAGAGGCTTGCTTTGCATGTGACCAACCTCAGTTTGATATCCACCAACACTAAGTGTGAGCACAGGGCCAGGAGTAAGATCTTAATACAACTGGGGATGGCCTCAAAACACACACACACACACACACACACACACACACACACACACATGCACACATACATATACACACATCTATCTGATTAATTTAAAAGCTAAATACTGTTTTAAAAATTTAAACCAGTTAACAGGGAACATGAGATGCTTGAAACCTATCCACACCTATCCTAAGAGAATATTCATGCTCCAACTTCATTTATCTATTGATCAAACTTCTATTGGGAAAACTCATGTATTTGAGATTAAAAAATGAAACAGGACTTTGTTTTGTGGAGAGATAAGTTTAGGGGTGATATGGGGCAGTTCTCTATCCAAGGAAAATTGAGTGACAAACTCATGGAACCAGCATCTTCCCGTGTTCCAGAAGAAAGCTTGAATTGGACTAAAAATGACTTAGGGATTATTTTTGTTTATCTATTGTAGAATGCTCAGCCACACCCAGAAACTGCCCTGGGTGCCCTGTAATCCCATCAATGGCCAAGATCCAGAGACTATAAAACAACACTTCCAGAAGTAAGCGGCCTTGACCTCTTATAGCCTAGTTCTCCCTCTCAGAGAACCTGGCAAGGCACCAAGAGCAACCTGCCTGCACAGCAGAGCCTGGCAAGCTCTTCGTGGCGTATTCGATATGCCAACCACAGTAACAATGATGGGTCTCATTCTGTTTACCCTGAAAGAGCCTCCAATGTAGCACCGCTTGGAAGAACTAGTAAAAAGAGGCTGCTAAAATCTCAGGGCTAGGACGAATGGAGACTTTACTGGTGCCCGCTAAAGAAAATTTGTGATCAACAAGATGACAGTGATACAGTGATACAGTGGGGCTGGTGAGGAGGTTTGTATGTGTGTGTAGGGTCGTCTAGGGGGGAGAGTCAGATTTTCAAATGGGAAATTTGTAGTGAAAGCCCATGAAATCACCTTTAATTTGGGCACAAGGGCAGACATGAATATCAGGACCTTTGGGCAGCTTTAGCACTCTTTGAGTATAAGTAGATAAAAAGTGTTCCCCTGTCTGGAGTGTGTTGCTACATCCATTGGTAGCTTTGCTGTCCATTGACTGTCTTAAAAAATATATAGTTTTATTTTATTTTTTAATCTTTTAATTTTGGGCCACACCCAGCATGCTCAGAGGTTACTCCTGGCTCTGCACTCAGGAATTACTCCTGGCAGGCTTGGGGGAACCATATGGGATGCGGGGACCAAACTCCAGTTGACTGTGTGCAAGGCAAATGCCCTACCTGCTGTATTATCACTCTGGCCCTTGAAAACATATTTTCTTTTTAAACTGTGCAAAGGTAAATTCTTCCAAAGGCTGTTTTCTTTGAAAGAAGAAAAGTTCTTATTATTTTTCCCTTTGAGTATGAGAAGGTTAGAATGATCCCCACCCACGTTATAATTCCAGTATCTTCTGATCAATAATAGGCTTTTGATCTGCTGCTGCTGCTGCCCCCTTTCTCCTCCTCCTCCTCCTCCTCCTCCTCCTCCTCCTCCTCCTCCTCCTCCTCCTCCTCCTCCTCCCCTTCCCTCTTCTCACAGACATGCTCTACAACTGAGTCACATCCCTATTTTGAGTCTGATGTTACTTAACATATTTTATGAATGGTAAAATTCTTTTATTATTTTAGATTGAGCAACATGGTTACAACAGTGTTAAATACTTATGATTTTGATGTACAGTTATTGCACCTCACCACAACTAATGTGCCTAAGATCTTCTGACACTGTCCTTCTATAACTTCTGGCTCATCCCTTCCTTCCCCTTCCTTCCCCTATTGGCTGGGAATTTGACTCTTCAAATGCAAGGCTCTCCAGAGTTTATCTCATCATTGGCTACTGACTTGTATCTATGATATCTTATTGTCATAGACACTGACTATTCCCTTGTTTTTTCTCCACGTTTCACAGGTAAGGTCACCTACTACTTGTCCCTTTTCTTCTGACTTATTTAACTTACCCTGATATCCTCCAGTTCCATCCACGTTACAGCAAGCTCTATGATTTGATCTGTTTTGGGGTGGGGACACAGCTGGCCGTCCTGGGACTTGCTCCTGCGGTTGTGCTTAGGGATCACACCTAGAGGGGCTCAGGGGACCATATGTGGTGCCAGGGATCACACTCTGGTTGGCCACATGCAAGACCAGCCAGCATCTTATCTATCCTCCAACCAATTTGTATCTGTTCTTAGCTGCTGCATAGTAATTCACTGTATCTATCCGCACAACTTCTTTATCCCTTCATCTGTTAGACATATGGTTTGTTTCCATATCCTGGCTGTTGGATTAAGTGCTGCAATAAACCTAAGTGCGTTTGTATCTTTTTGAATTAATGTTTTTGTGTTTTGAAAGCAGAGTAGGAGTAGAACTGCTTGGTCATATGAAAGCTCTATTTGTACTTCAAAAAATATTTGGTGGGGAGGGCCACATATGGCAATGCTCGGGGGTTACCCCTGGCTCTGCACTAAGGAGCTTTCCCTGGTTGGGCTGGAGGGGTGGGTGGGGTGGGAAACTATATGGGATGCTGGGAATTAGACCTGGGCTAGTCATGTGCAAGTGTGTGCCCTAACCACTGTACTATCTCTCTGGCCCCCATCTCTCCTCACAGTTTTGAGAACTCTCCATAATATTTTTCATATAGCCCAGACCAGACAACATTTCACCATAGTGAAATAAGGTTCCTTTTCAATATCCCATCCAACACTGGTTGCTTCCAACCTTTTTGTGACGCCGAAACTCTTAACTCAGGGTTTGCCATTGTCTTTCATTCCTAAATATTTCTACCTCAGGTGTTCAGAATGTTAGTGCAGTGTGTGATCAGTCTGGGCAAGAAATGCACTGACCGCCTACTATAAAAGAAAAAGCTTCGTTCACTTAATTCAAATGTAAATTTTTAGTTTTATCGGAACCACCCTGTTTTGTTGGAAATCCCCTAAGCCTGAACTCTGCTTACACAATGAAAAACTTGCATTTACGGTCTGACTTCTTCCTCAGGGCAGTCTCAAAATCTCTGAGACCAAGGCCTTTCTTTTTCTCCAAAGTGGAGAATGATTTATTTTCCTTGACATCTGTGAATCATCTAGGTGCTCCCACCTGCCACTCTTGTCGTGCCGAGGCACTGGATGTGGCCACCTGACTAAAAATTTGTCAGGAGAGATTGATGTGTGTGTGAGCCAGGCAGGATTTCTGCCTTAGGAGAATCCCCAGGTCCCGCCCGCCTCCTTCCTCTGTCAGCCCACACCACAGGCAAGTGGCCTGTGCCTCTCCTCCCTTTCAATTAAACTGGCTCACAGGGTAAGCCGGGATCCAGTCAGCACTAGTGTTTGTTGTTGTTTTTTTTCCTCTCTTACATCTTGTTTCCCTGGTTAGGACCGGCTTGATTATGAGCAGAAGCTGCTTTTTGATCTCAGTTTGAAAATAGGATATTAGACCTTAGTCAGACAGAAAGAGATGGAAATTCCATAGTGATCCTATCTGATGTGTTAATGCTCATGCGCGCGCGCACACACACACACACACACACACACACACACACACACACACACACACACACGACCTGAGACACATGAGTGTGAGTCATCAACAACAGGTACCTTTGAAGGTCGAAAGCGACCTTAAGTGGAAGGAATATGGATGAGTCCAGGCGAGCTCTTCTGGTGAACCCGAAGCTGCAGGCTTCCGACACGTAACGTTAATAAAGGCCGCTGGAGAGATATTGAGGGACATTAAAAGCGAGAAGTGGGAAAAGATCTTTCCATTATCCCCTCTTGGTTAGAAACCCTATTATATGCTCCGCTGCCCCCCTGAACTCCTTCGTTGTGGAGAGCGGAGTATTGAAGAGTTATCCCGTATCTGTCAGTGCTATTTTGAGAAGGCCCCTCGCCTGTCCCCATTTCCCTCCGTGTGCAGCTTGGATTCATGCCATCATTTTAATCACTCCCTTGCCTACACCTTCAGCCCCCCTCCTGGGTAAATCCAACTCTGAGCTTCACCTGGGTAGCCAAAAATAGCTGGCAAGGGCAATGTGCATGCCATTTGATGCCTCTGGACAGGGTGCACGATTACTGCCTTATCCTGCTGATAGGACAAAAAGGAAAGGTTCACTCACACCTTTGGATTGACCGTCTGAAGCTCGGAGGGGAACTTTTAAATACCTCACACATGGTGGTATATATAGCCTGTCTAAAGTGCTCTGACGCCAGGCGTTCAGGAGTTACCATTGGTTCAGTTGAAGTAGCTAAAAAAATTATCCTGACAGGGACTGGAGAGATAGCACAGCGGGTAGGGCGTTTGCCTTGCACGCGGCTCACCCGGGTTCAAATCCCAGCATCCCATATGGTCCCCTGAGCTCGGCCAGGGGTAATTCCTGAGTGCAGAGCCAGGAGTAACCCCTGTGCATCGCCAGGTGTGACCCAAAAAGCAAAAAAAAAAAAAAAATTATCCTGACATTAAAAGGGGGCATTATTTGACACTTACAATATCAAATAAATAATTACACCCATGTTTTAAAGTTATTCAATTTAATTGGGTTTATTATTGAATGTGTGCATATGATTATCTATGGTAATATTAAACTTTAAGAGGTATCAAGGAAAAATTGAACGCAGTCTGGGTTATTTTCTTGACCCGTTGAGTTCATTCACTCATTCAACTGATGTTTGTTGATTGTACATAGGGATGCGATAAACAGGGTTATTTTTATTTTCCAGTCTTACTGAGATGTAATTGATGGGCATCATTGAAAAGCCCGTTTCTTTATTGTGAGCCGTGACTAATGTCTTCATTCTCTGCTGAAAACAGGAGTCTGTCCTGAGGACCACATTCTCTGCCTCAGACTCAAGGCTCTGCATCTGAGGGGAGAAAAGAACTGTAGTCACTCTCACGGGTCACAGCAGCCTCCCTGCACGTGAGGGCAGCTGAGAATGGACCAATATAACATTGACATAGGTGGCTAGAAAAGTCAGAAGGGTGCTGGAGATTATCTCAGGAAAAGGGATCAGATTATTCAAATACCTATAAAGTCCTGAGTCGTGGAACAACTATCTTAATTGTCCTTGGGTGTATCATGAAGGCTGGCCTTACACTAACTAGTGTAGGGTAAGGCTGAACTTGTAGATTTTGACAGTCACACATTGGGACAACATCTGAGATACATGAAACCTATTCCTATTTTGAGTATTTCTCTATCTCTATGGATGAGGTAGGTAAACAATTATGGATGGCATTTTGGGGACATGGCCCAAGGATAATCAGAGGATTGATAAAAGTTTGACTGGTGACTTATTTAGTTTGGGACCATATCTGGCAATGCTCAGAGATCACCCCTGGTGATGCTAGATCCGGAGGGGGGAGGTCCATGTAGGATGTTGGGGATCAAACCAGGTCAGCTGTGTGCAAGGCAAGTCGTTACCTGCTGACTATCTCTCTGGCCCTCGATGACTTAATTTTAAGAAATTTAATATATTTATTCATTTGAATTATGTTTACAGAAAAATTGAATGGATAGTATAATTTCCACATATATCCCCTCAAAAACTCACTCCCCTCATTCCTTTTCCTATTGAAAGTAAAATATTGGTGTCATACATTTTTAAAAACTGACAGACCAGTATAGATACATCATTACTGACTAAAATCCAGATTTTACATCAACATTTACCCCGAATTATACAAGTCTATGGATTTTGCCTAATGTGTAATAATTGCTGTAATTTTTATCCAATAGAAGGGCTAAGTAAGGCAAGATTTTAGTAGAACAAACAGGCGAGAAACCAATATAATTAAAAAATTAATTTGTACAATAATCATTGAAATTATGTGGTGATGTATTATTTAATGCATTTTTACTCTCACAGTAATGTGCTTACAAAATTAGATTTATTAGGGTCTGGGGAGAGAGCTCCAAGCAGTAGAAACTAATTTAGGATAAGGGAGGTCCTGAGGCCAGTACCCAGCACTCCATGTCCTGCCCTTGCTCTCCTGGGTATTGCCCTTACAAAAAAAAAAAGAAAGAAAAGAAAAAGTTGATTTATCAGTAAATCTCATTTGTTAAGTTTATGTGTTTTGATTTATTTAAAAATGAGCATAGCTGATTATGAAGTAATTTGAAACACTAGCCAGTGAGATTATTGCCCTTACATTTAGTCAAAGATTTAACAATGATGTTAAATCATTTTTTCAACTCTGCTAATGACTTGGTATACACCTGACTATCTAAGGTAAGTCAGTACTGCTGTTTGTGATGTGTGCTGATGCAGAGAGCACAGATAATATATACTGCCTATTGCTTAGTGTGTCAACTCAAATATCTGTTTATTAAAATATGATGTATGAAGGCTTTAATGTTCATCTTTTAGGTTTACAATGCTCTTGTTGGACTACCCACACCATGACTGTCTCTAGGTTCTACCTTCTTTCCTCCACCCGCCGGCAACCTCTGTTCCTGTGACAGTATCTCAGGGTTTATTTTTGTGAGCCATTGTCTATTCCCTGACTGTGTTTCCTTAGATTCCACATGAGCAAGATCATCTGGCATTTGTTTTTCTCCTTCTAACTCACTTGGCTGAGCACCACCTCCTCCAGTTCTATCCAACTCATAGTGAAATGCAAAGTAAATCAAGTTTGATCTCTGAAAGCGGGAGAGATCAGATAGAACAAAAGTGTCTATTTTTGCACATAATAAGCTGGTGAGGGAAATTGTTTCCTAAAACTGTAGATCTTAGAGACAGAAGAGAAATAGAAATCATCTCTAGCACAGCTTCGGAACCCCCGCCATGAATCCACTTCTGGTCAACGGCATTTATGGGAACTCAGTTCTGCCCATGGCCAAATCTTCCCATCAAGAGGTAACACTAGTAGTTGGAAAAGTTTTTCTTAAGCTACTCCTGGATTTTTTTATTTTAATAACTTCTCCCTGTAGGTTTCCCTTTGGTGTTGGAGAGAATACAGCTGCCGTGCTGTACGTACCTTCAAGGCTACCTACTATCTTCTGGCTAAAACACCCACCCAAACTCTTCCCCTTATATTGTTTCTGGAATCCTTCGAATTCCACTTTTCTTCCTTCCCTCGTTGAAAAAAACCTTTTGCTTCAGAATAATTTTATATATTGATTTATTATTATTAGACATAAGAATACTTGACATGAGACCCCGCACAGTACTGCTCATTATATAGTCTCTTAAGACCTATTCTTCTTCTAAAACCAAAGCATTTGAAAATATGAATATCTTAGGGTATTGCTCTCAGCTCAGGCTCTGCCACACACTGTTCTGTTCTCAACTTTCATGAATTTGACTATTTTAGATTCCTCATAAAAGTGAGAGCGTATAGTATTTCTCCTGATCTGGGGTTCCTTTACTAGTCTAGTCTCCGTTAAGCTCACCAATGCCACAAATGACAAAAGAATGAATAACATTCCATTGTATGTGTGTACATCCTATTAAGAAAATCCCTATCCTTTGGCAGATAGTTAGAATATCAAGGGAAAGAATAGACAAGTGGGACTAGATCAAGCTAATTGCAACTGCAGAGCAAAGGAAGAAATTGGCAAAGTGAAACGTCAGTTAATGGAATATCTGCAAACCATATATCTGGTAAGAGGTTAATATCCAGCCTCAACATATAAGCCTCTCCCATATTTATTTAATAGCAACAATAAATAAATAAATGACCTCATTTAAACATGGCCAAAGGAATTAATTGACATTTCTCCAGAGAATACAGGAACATGAAAAGACACTCAGCATCGGTATCCATCAAGACCAGGCAAATCAAAAGCACAATGAAATTAACTCTTACAATTATGATATTTATAATAAAACTCGTAATGATACTAGATACCATTGTGCTATTAATTGCTGTGCTTCTATGGGCGGATGCTTGGTTTCTGTCTGCATAATGAGGGGTTGACTGAAATGATTTCTAAAGTCCAGCTTTGAAAAGGCTGGCATTTGTGGCTGTGCATGTGTGCTAAGCTACAGTCATAGCCTCTTAATGGCTTCTTGAACTTGCAGTTGAGGCAGAGTCCCTGAGAGTTTTTTTTACATCAACTCCTATTAACTGCAGAAGCAGTCACTGAATGACCTTACATTTTTCCTAAATGCATCCTCTCATTTTTTCTATGTAGATGAAGCCTATGTGGAAGATGATGAATACAGTTCATGTTTGTTGGGTCATCTGCCAAGATGTGCCATTTGTATAGTTATGAGCATGATTTCCACATATTTGCATAATTTGTTGATAAAATTTCAACAGAGAGATATGCTAAAACATCATTGATTTCTAGCCCTTTCTGTCCATTTCAGCATGGTCCCACTAGTCAGCATCATTGAATAGACTCATTTTACCAACAATGTGCCCATCTCCTTGAAATTGCCTCCTTCCATTTCTATATCTTGTCCAAGAAGATATCATAAATAAATTGCCAAATACATTGAAAAATGATAACATATTGTGTGGACAGTCTTGGCAACACTGTCTGATATTTTCAGTGCTATAGAAGAAGGAAAAATGTTTCATTTAATCTGACTTTCTTGAGGTGAGCGCTTTTGTTTCCTAGAGGTCAGTGAATTCTCATTCTGGATTTTTTTTGGGAGGGTGGGGGTGGGCTAGATGGAGGAGTATCAAGTTTTATAGTACCTATTTTCTGGAAATAGATATTCATCTCTCTTTTATCTTTTTTTGGAAAGAAGAGTAATAATTATCTCCTGTGTAGGTCAGAAAAGATGACTTTTCACACTGTACTTCCTGAAGACACAGGAAGGTACAGAGAGGAAAATGGATGTTTTGGAGGGTGCCGGGCCATTTTGTTACAACATTTTTCTTCCATGATCTCTTCAAATCTTTTTAATAGTCATTAATAGGTAATACATAGAAAAATAAGAAAAAATACAAAATATGTTAACACATGAACATTTATCTATGCCACACAAGTGTCCAAACACCCCCCCACCCCCGCCCCTCTTTCTAGCTCATGATGGTATAAACACAGTGGAGGGTCTCCTCATGCCCTTGTCCTGCAGGGCTGAGAGTGGAGTGACACAAGGTCCTCTGTCATAGGCAGCTTGGCTTTCACAAGGCTGTTTGAAAACCCAGTTGATCCAACCACAGAATGAAAAAGGGACCAATCCTGTAAGCCCAGCGGCTCTGACACTAAATATGAAGACAGTATCATTTCTTTATTGCTTATGAAGCTGCGGTTTCTTGCTAATGGAGAGGAGTCTTTCTGCCAAAGCTGCTCAGTTTTCACCTCTCACGAAACACTTTAAAATATGATGGGGGGGGGGGGCAGGAATGATAGTGCTGCAGGTAGGGCACTTGCCTTGCATGAGGCCAACCCAGGTTCTATCCCAATCACGACCAGGAGTGACTCCTGAGTGTAGAGCCTGGAGTAACACTTGAACATCGCTGGGTGTGGTCCCCCAAAAAATATGATGGTGGGGCCAAAGTGATAGTACAGTGTAGGGTGCTTGCCTTGCCATATGGTCAACCCAACTTTGATACCCAGCACCCCATGTGATCCACTGTACTCTGCCAGGAATGATCCCTAAGTACAGAGCCAGGAGTCAGTCCTGAGCATCACACGGTGTGACTTACAAATCAAGAGAAAAAAACCCCTAAAAATATGATGGTGTTTTTTCGGTCGGTGGTGCTCAGTTGTTTGATCAAACAGTAACCTAGATGGTGCTGGGGAGATATTCTGAAGATGTGATTTAATATTTACCATTACTGTGTTTATTTTTAGTGAAGGAGATTATCTTTAATTATATGGGTCTTATCTAGTCAGTTGAAGACCAAGAGAAGAAAAACAACAAAACAAAACAAAAACCCGGGAGTTTCCAAGAAAAGAAGGAATGCCCTCTCAAGACTAACACAGAAATCCTGCCTAAGTTTCCAAATTGCCCACTAGTCTAGCAATTTCAGGTTCAAGGCTGTGGCTTCAAATCTTTCCTGAATTTTCAGTCCGCTGGTACGGTCTATGGATTTTAGACTAAACCAATCCTGTGAGTATCCTGTGAGTTAATTCTTTTAAATGAATTAAAATGAATTTATCTCTTTGTGTGTTTCTGTGCAGCAATTGATGTCTGTATACATATGTGTAAACCTATGTATATTTGGATAGGTATGGATGTCCAGCCAATTAGTTTTTCCCTTTTGAGATTTCTGACACACACTTCTTAAGCTGTGCTTGCCACATCTCCCACATGGACTTCCTGATGACTTCGCCATTTCCAGCCACTCTTTTTGACATTATGCAGACTTTTGTGGACCATAGCCCTGTGGATTTATCTATGACTTTAGGGAAAATTTGGTACCATGAGTGCTTCATAAATATTTGCAGGGATGTTGGATGTAATGTTAAGAAAAGCTAGATTCTTTTCAGATCTTCTAGTCCCATCTGATGCAGGGATGCAAAGCTTCCATTTCCTTTGCAGCTTGTACGTGTTTTTCCTCTTGTGGTTTCCTTGCGGCCCCAGAGCTATTGGGGAGCCTTCAGATGGGCGGCACTCTTGTTGGAGGTGGTTCTTCATTCCCCGGTCTAAGCCTTTGGATTGGGCACTGGGCAGAAGTCAAACTCTGGATTCTAAGACTACCTGGAGTTTTCTAGGTCTCCTGACAACCCTCTGCCCAATTGATGCCCAGCAGACATCAATTGCTGCATAGAAAGACATAAATTAATTAATTTTAATTAATTCACTTAAAAGAATTAATTCACATACTCATAGGATTGGTTCAGACTAAAATCCACAGAACGGACCAGCTGACTGAAAATTCAGGGAGTTTGAGTTGGAGACAGAACTGCACTACTCTAGAGAGGTCTAGATGAGTGGCTAAGCTTACCGAGACAGAAGCTCTGCATATGAGACCCAGGTTGTCTAGAATGTTGTCTACAACTTCCAATCAGAGAACCAATTTGTGTTAGTTATGACTGACTTCTCGTGGAGGAATGGGGAACTGCAGAGGAAAGGCATTGATCCTATTCATTTTAGAGTCTACGGAAAAGATGCCATCCAAGAGAAAGCTTAATAAGCTAGGAGAAGAGAAAGTGAGCTCCACAAGGAACTGTGTGGACTATAGAAGCACAGTGGAGTCAGGGGAGTGGGGAGTGAGGGGAAGCTTATGTTTGCAACGTATCCATTGGTGCCAGATGCTGAACTAGAATGCTGCAGTTGTATTTTTTATATTTATGTCTGATTTGGAGAGGGGCTGTGAGCATGGCTGTGGCTAGGCTCTGGAGCTCTTCAGCTGAGAGAACTCTGCTTGGGGCGGGGAGGGAAGCTGGAGCCCAGCCATGCTCACGACCCTTCTTCACATGTTCAGATGAGCCTCACGCATGAAGGTAGAGGCAGAGGAACCCAGGTGTGTGAGACCTGGGGCTGAGACCACCAAGCCTGCTCGGATCGGGACTGGGCCTCTTCCACCCAGATTTCCCATTTTCCAGTAGGTAGGTGGTCACACCCAGGGACTGCCCCCGGCGCCGTGTAATCCCACCAACTGCCAACATCCAGAGACTTAAAACCAAACTCCCAGAAGTGCATGGCCCCTTTGCGGCCGCATGACATCTTATAGTCTACTTCTCCCTCTGGGAGAACCTGGCAAGCTACTGAGAGTTTCCTGCCCACATGGGAGAGCCTCACAAACTCTCCATGGTGTATTCATATGCTAAAACTAGTAATAATGCTGGGTCTCATTCCCTCACCCTGAAAGAGCTTCTAATGCGGCATCGTTGGGAAGGACGAGTAAAGAGAGACTTCTAAAATCTCAGGGCTAGGACGAATGGAGACATTACTGAGACCACTAGAGATATTCGACGATCAACAGGATGATGATGTCTGATTTGGGTACCGCACCAGTCTTCTATGCTCAGGACTTACTCTTAGCAGTGTTCAGGGAAGCACATGTGGTGCTGGGTGTCAAGTTGGGGATGGTTGCCTGCAAGACAAGTGTCTCAACCTCTGGACTATCTCTCCAGCCTGATCCTCTTCCTTGTCCTCATAAGGGTCTGCAGTTCAACAAGGCCAGGACACTCATCTAACTCCAGACTGTGAGGTTTTCCCCCCCATCTTTGTTTTACAGAAGAAGTCAAGTAGAGAAGGAAAAGTAAACTATGAAAGCAAAGAAGGCGCATATTTTTCAACACAAATCCTATCGAATAATGTAAATGTAAAAGTTTAGCATAGTTTGAAGCTGTCTCCCTACCAGGAAGTATCAACTATAAAGCAAATTGGGGAAAGTTTCCTTTCTCCTCAATTATATCAAACAAATAATCTCACAATTACATAAGTCCACCATTACAGTCTAGCCAGTGGCTTGGCTGCTGGTCCAAACCTCAGAATGAAAAATGCAGACTTTCTGGAACCACATATTAAAATCTCTGCAGTTGAATCAGCCCTTATTCTTTCTGCACAACCTAAACTCAATACTATTCAGCATATTAGAGAACTCCAGGGATGAGAACTTTAAAAGTCAATGTCAAAAGGTGAAGACTGGATCATTATCACCTGCGTATTGCACTCATGAAAACCAGATTTATTCTATTTGTTCTCAGTCACATGATCTGCAAGCAAAGATGTGTGTGTGTGTGTGTGTGTGTTTATTTTAAGAATATGCCCTGCCCCAAACGACATAAATATGAAGTAATGGCATGAAGTCCTTGTGTAAACTGACACTGGAGAAAATTCCTAAACAGATGAGCCCCAAACACTAAGTGATTCTGACAGCTCTCAAATAAGCATCCAGTCTCCAAGGTGATTATTTTGAAATACAATTCTCACTTGGGTGTGAAATTGAGTCGATTTGCTAGGGCTACTAAAGCATTCCTAGAGCACTGAATGTGGAGTCGGGAAGCATCATTTGGCTCCCAGCCACTTGTGTCCTGGGGTTTCTGAAAAGTGGTTTAAGTCACCTACCCTTTCTGAGCTCTTCATTCCCTTTTGTTTCTGTTTGTTTGTTTGAGGTTTGGGGCCACACCTGGTGGTGCTCAGGACTCCTGCTTCTGTGCATGGAGATCACTTCTGGCAGTGCCCAGGTGAGGTGTGAACTTGGCCGTGCCAGGTGCAAAGCAACTGACTTCCCCTCTGTACTATCTCTCGACCCTCTGAGCTCTTCATTTGTGACCTTCATGGATTGTACCTCTCATAACAGGGATCATTGCATGGACTTGACTGTTGGGAAGCTCTCCAAGTGGTGAAGGACTAGAGCAGACCAACTCAATCGCATTCAACCTCTAAGTTTACTGCTGAAGTGAAGACCTTCAAATTCTGATGAACCTCTGTGAAATTAGACTTTTCAGAAATTTCAGAATGGCTGCACGTGCAGTCATCACTTCTGTGCGCAGTTTGAGGTGCAAAAGTGCAAGCAATCTCCTGTGTTCAATGTTACAAGGCCCGGACGATAGCTCCTGTTTGAACATTTTAACCCTAGTCTATAGTTAATGAGATCAGGGTACAACTGACTCAACACACTAAGAACTTGACACTTTTCAAACCATGAGTGGTGTCTTGCAGTGCCAGAGACACAACGGTTTATTGTGTAGGTAGGACTGAGATGGGCCAAGAGTCAGCCTGTCTGTTCTTCCTGAGGGCTCATCTGTGTCCTTTTGTCTTGAAAGTTTTCAGATAAGAGAAGCTGAGTGGGAGATTCCTGTCTGAGGCAGGCTTGAGCGGCTCAAGAAGGCAGACCTGGCCGTGGTTCTACCGCCTTTCTAATGTGAGTCCTGTCACAGTACTCTGCAGGGCCTTAGGATACTCCTGGCAGGGACAAATAACGCCAGATCTTGGTCCCTTTAGCCTCTCATTGCCTTTTTTAATTAAAAAAAATTAAAAAATAACTGCTTAAATTATTCACAGTAAGATGGTATAAATGGTCACACTGACGCACTGTCATCCCGTTGTTCATTTTTGCTTGAGCAGGCACCAGTAACATCTCCATGGTGAGACTTGTTGTTACTGTTTTTGGCAAATATCGAATACAGCACAGGTAGCTTGTCAGGCTCTGCTGTGTGGGTGGGATACTCTCGGTAGCTTGCTGGGCTCTCCGAGAGGAATGGAGGAATCGAACCCGGGTCAGCCTCGTGCAAGGCAAACACCCTACCTGCTGTGCTATCGATCCAACCCAGGTATAAATGTTATGCATAAAATTCTTAATTTTATGTCTTCATCCAGCCATTGCCAACCTACCCCCGAACTTATGCCCAACAGTTAATCACTGTCTTGACATTCACCCCCTCCACATGGCATGCAAATATATGAAATAGAAATAAAACAACTCTACCTTATTTTCTCTAATGTTCACACAAAGATAAACAGAGCACTGCACTTTTTGTTTTGCTTTCCCCCCTTCCTGATGTAATAAAGCATCTTCCTATTTTAGGAGGTCTTGATATTTTCTCTTAGATTTGCATGCTAAGTATTCTATTGTCTGGCTTTAATGCCATTGTCCTAAAGTGTACTACAGAGACGGACCTTGTGTTTTGGGGTAGGCAGAATTCCCAAACGATCCGTGTTTTGTATAACAACCCAGCCCGTACAGGTGGAGGCAGCTGTGAATGTGAGAGAAAGTTGCTTCTATGTTTATAGAACCTACTTATAAGGCAACATACAGTGTGAGGAGCTGTAAAATGTGGTGTCACCAAAAAATGCAGATTCCTAAGTTAAACAAATTGTCTGGGCTCAAATCTTGACTCCCACTTATTTGCTTGTGTCATCTACTGAAAAGCGAACAATATTTCTACCAATCTCCTATTGTTATTGTGAGGTTAAATGATTAAAACATACATGAGTCTATCCTTCATAGGCACCATATAAATGCTTGTTCTTGCTTTCTGGAATGTTGCTTGTAAGAATACAAAAAAAAAGGGAAAAAATTCTCAGATAAATTTTGAGAAGGTGGGTTGTGCCACAAAGCTTACTCCTGGCTCAGGGATCACTCCTCACAGTGCTCAGAGATCACTCCTGGAAGTGCTCAGGAGACCATCTATGATTTATGGGGCTTAAACCAATGTCAGCAGCAAGTAAGGTGAGCTATCTTCACCGTGGACTATTTCTCCAGGCCCTCACATTAACTTTTGCTTATACAAAAGATACAGAAGTGATGCTTCTGTATCACTGTATCACTGTCATCCCATTGATCATCGATTTGCTCTAGCGGATCCAGTAATGTCTCCATTCATCCTAGATTTTAGAAGCCTCTCTTTACTCATCCTTCCCAATGGTGCCACATTAGAGGCTCTTCAGGGTCAGGGGAATGAGACCCCATCATTGTTACTGTATTTGGCACATGAATATACCTTGCCAGGTTCTCCCCCATGTGGGCAGTAAACTCTTATGCTTCTAAGTATAAAAACCCACAGAAGAGTAATTATTGGGATTCAATAAAAGTTTTTAGTAATGTCCCTCATATAATATTTTCTCTTTATCCTTTCTCCCTTCCTTCCTCATTCCTCCACCTCTTCCTTCATGATTGTCACTGTGGCAATGTCCGGGGGATGCAGACTTGATTGTGGTGTTTACTTTGCTTGCCAGGCTTGGCAGGGGTTGCAACAGTGCTCACACATGTCTGTGGTAGTACCAGGAAGCCCAAAGGCACAGTGCTACTGGGATCACCCTTAATGGTGTATGTGGGGCAGAGGTGTCAGGGATCAAACCTGTGGCCTCACCACTACTTGCAAGGCAGGTGCTCTAGCACTGAGACACTTCTCCAGACCTCTTGGTGGGAAGATTTGATATTGGCATGTCTTTCTCCAAACCTTTATTAAGATTTATCTCCTGATTTATTTGACTCAGCATTATTTAATCTCTCGGTATCCAATTCATCTTTCCTTCCGCTCAATGGTTTTTAAATCCTGCATTTAGGAAAAAGATTCATACAGATGGGAGGGTGACAAATGAACGAAACATTTGTTTGGGACAATTTCTGCTTCTGTCTCCTCTCCCTTTCCCCCACAGCATTCATTTTAATGTGTTACCATTCATTTATTCATCCACCATTTATTGAGCAGGCTTGTCAGGCCCCCTGATAGGTGGTGGGAAGGCCTGATTCTGACACTTGCTGTTTTATTGCTTACAGATGGTTTTCGCACACAGAAGATTTATTCCGTCCACGGAGGCACTCGCTTCTCTCCACCTCGCTCCTCCTTTTCCCTTTAACTTTATATTCCTCTTAATAGTCCACCTTTCTTTCTCAAATCTTTAAAGTGAAGGGTAGTTCTGGAGTGTTTCAGGGTGTGCCAGGGTGAGAAGCTGAATGGAAGGGAAGGTAGCAGGTGGGATATGAGCAGATAACAAATTCTCAAGCAATGGAGGCCCAGAGATATTTCCAAGACCTTACATTTTAGGATAGAAGAAGCACTTTTTTTTTCTTTTTGGGTCACACCTGGCGATGCACAGGGGTTACTCCTGGCTCTGCACTCAGGAATCAGCCCTGGAGGTGCTCAGGGGAGCTTATGGGATGCTGGGAATCAAACCCGGGTTGGCTGCGTGCAAGGCAAATGCCCTACCCGCTGTGTTATTGCTCCAGCCCAAGAAGCACTTTCAAGATCCACTGTCTCATTGCTTTAAGAAAAAAGAGCCAGTTGGAGAGGAACAAAAAACATTAATGCATCCACCACTTGCGACTGGACAGAAATAAAACATAGGCCAGTGATTTCCCAAATCCTCTCCCTACTCCGACAAGGATGAACATTTGACATCAGGAAGTTAGAAGATTATGACTCTCATTCCCAAGAGATCCTCAGGCCCTTAAGACCCAGTGTGAAAGTTTCTAATCACATGTCCTCTTGAATTTCATGACCTAATCAATGGGCAAGAAAGAGAACACACACAATGAACCAGAAAAAAAAAATCATTCTTTCAGTCTCCTGTCATCTCTTTCATGAATGATAATGTCTCTCAAGCGCCACTCGAGTCTTCAGAAGGAAATACCAATGGCGTCTTGCAGTAGACTGGCTTCTACTGATGGAACATGTCAAGTGGGAGATCATGTAGGTTGTTTCTGGCTGGGTGTAAGCATGAAACATATTCTCTGTTAGAACTTGCACTGATACTTCGCAGAGTCCAGGGCTGAAAGCAGATGCTGTAACAGATAAAATTCTACTGCGAGGTGTACCCAGATCCTTCCTGACCCAGACCCTTCAAACTAGCGCTGTCTTTCTTCCTGGAATTACTCCTGGCTGCAAGCAAGGCAAACACCCTATCTGTCGTACTATCGCTCTGTCCCGTCAGACTTCTTGGACTGCATATTGGTTATACCTACAGTGACTATATAAAAACAAGTTAAGGGCTTTAATCAAGTTATGAGCTTTCAAAGTCTGAGCTTGGGCTGGAGGGATTGTTCAGTGGGTAAGGAGCTTGCCCTTGCTTGCGGCCAACCTGGGTTCAATCCCTGGACCCTGGGCTCCACCAGGAGTGATTTCTGAGTGCAGAGCCAAGAATAACCTCGAATCATTGCCAGATGTGAGCCCCCAAACCAAAAAAAATAAGTCTGAGCTTATTATTCTAGCAGCAGTTAGGATTATATATATTGTTAGGATTACATCTGTAGCCTTTTGGCCTTGTGGTTCTGTCCCAATCCTATTTCAGAATTAGAACATTTCAGACAAAAAGAAGCTAAACTCTTTTGCAGAAAAAAAAATTGCTAAAGACTGTCTTTCTTGTAGACAAACACTTCCTAAGGGAATGGACCATATGGAGGTCAGGGATCGAACCCAGGTGGGCTGTGTGTAAGTCAAACGCCCTGCCTGCTGTACTATCACTCCAGCCCACTGTATCTCCTTTTATAATTTTATTTCCTTGGTTGCATTAAAGTATACCAAAAGTAGACTTGTTGATTTATAAATTGATTATCTGATTCTCAGCTCCCAGAGGGCAGAAGTAATACTATTTTTAACACGCTGCCTGAAACAGTGGTGGGCACTTTGGAAATATTGACAGAACAGACAAAGAAGCCATGGGTTTTATTGAATGCCTACTATATGCCAGTTCTGTTCTATGTACCAGTGTGTAGCCATGCACCCGGCCAACCCATATCTCTGAATGCTTTTAGTTTACATTCTAACACAGGGGCTTAGATGGTGGAGAAACAATGCAGGTAAGGTGGGGTGGGGGAGCTGCTGGGATGGGCTGCGTTAGTTTCAATTGGGTGATCAAGAGAAGAACCTATCTGGAGACCTGGGGATGATAGGGAGGGAGGTACCTGAATATGCCGTGGTAGGTCAGAGTGGGAAGGGGAGACGAGTCTTCAGGTGAAAAGAGGGTTGCAGAGATAGTACAGCAGGCAGGGTGCTTGCCTGGCATGCCGTGGGTCCCTGTTGGATCCCTGGGACCACATTTGGTCTTTCAAGCAATCAGGAGGGATCTGTGAAGGCCGAGGCAGAAGTTAGCCCTGAGTACTGCTCAGTGTGGGAAAGAGGAAGGAAGGAAGGAAGAAAGGAAGGAAGGGAGGGAGGGAGGAAGAGAGGGAGGAAGGGAGGAAGAGAGGAAGCAAAGAAGGAAGGATGGAAGGAAGGAAGGAACGAAGGAAGGAAGGAAAAAAAGCAAAAAGGAAGGAAGGGAGGGAGGGAGGGAGGGAGGGAGGAAGAGAGGGAGCAAAGAAGGAAGGATGGAAGGAAGGAAAAAAGGAAGGAAGGGAGGGAGGGAGGGAGAGAGGGAGGGAGGAAGGAAGGAAGGAAGGAAGGGAGGGAGGGAGGGAGAGAGGGAGGGAGGAAGGAAGGAAGGAAGGAAGGGAGGGAGGGAGGAAGGAAGGGAGGAAGAAAGGAAGCAAAGAAGGAAGGATGGAAGGAAGGAATAAAAAAAGGGAGGAAGGAAGGAAAAGAGAAGGAAGGAAGGGAGGGAGGAGAGAGGGAGGGAGGGAGGGAGGAAAGAAGAAAGGAAAGAAGAAAGGAAGGAAGGAAGGAAGGAAGGAAGGGCGGGAGGGAGGAAGGGAGGAAGAGAGGAAGCAAAGAAGGAAGGATGGAAGGAAGGAAAAAAGGAAGGAAGGAAGGAAAGAAAAGGGGAAGAAAGGGAGGGAGGGAGAGAGGGAGGGAGGAAGGAAGGATGGAAGGAAGGGAGGGAGGGAGGAAGAGAGGAAGCAAAGATGGAAGGATGGAAGGAAGGAATAAAAAAGGGAGGAAGGAAGGAAAAAAAGAGAAGGAAGGAAGGGAGGGAGGAGAGAGGGAGGGAGGGAGGGAGGAAAGAAGAAAGAAGGAAGGAAGGAAGGAAGGAAGGAAGGAAGGAAGGAAGGAAGGAAGGAAGGGAGGGAGGGAGGGAGGGAGGGAGGGAGGGAGAGAGGAAGCAAAGAAGGAAGGATGGAAGGAAGGAAAAAAAGGAAGGAAGGAAGGAAGGAAGGAAGGAAGGAAGGAAGGAAAAAGGGAAGAAATGGAGGGAGGGAGAGAGGGAGGGAGGGAGGAAGGAAGGAAGGAAGGAAAGAAGGAAGGAAGGAAGGAAGGAAAAAAGGGAGGAAGGAACGGAGGGAGGGAGGGAGGAAAGCAGGCAAAAGCCTAGTGGAATATTGATGTTGGGTATTGGCGGTGAAAGCTATTAAGTGGGAGTGTGGCAGGACCTGGGCACTAGCGGGTCAGCTCCCAGCTTGGCCACTGAAACACGCTTTCCACTCTGGTGAGGTGGGAAGTGATGGGGGGCCTTGTGCAGACTTGCCTGCCTTAAGTCCTAATGGGTTCCTCCTTGTGGTGATATGTGACTGTAGAAGACAAAGGGGCTCACATTTAGGAGATCAGTGCCACCATCTAGGCAGGCGACAACCCTGTCTTGGTCCGGGGTCATGGGAGGGAAGTGTCTAGTCTTTGAAAATCTTCCAGAAGTTGGGCTGACAAGATTTTGCTGATACAGTGAACAAAGTAATGATACAAAAGTATGAGTAGAATTTATACAAAGCAGGCTTTTCTTGGATTTATAGAGAAGAGACTGGCTTTGTCCTCCCTTGACACGCTGTAGCAAAAACAGAAATTCAGCCTTGGAACTTGGAACTTTTGTGTCATCCATTATTTATCCTAAGAACAAGCAACAGAAAACAGGGGGAAAAATTAAAAAAAAAAAGAGTGGTCAAATATATTCAGTATCAAACTCTGTGCTTGCAATTAAGTGAGCCCAGTTTGGGGCTTGATCTTATTTCAGCACAGGGACAGGTCACGAGTGAGATAATTGTTCGGCCGACAGCAACATTTCAAAGCAAAAATGACGCTTATCCGTGAGGGGACTGTCAAGCTCACTGGGCAGTTACACAAAGGGGTAAACATCATTATCAAGAACAAGATCTCCCTTGCTTTATGCTGACGGAGGGTCGGACATCCAGCTGATTGGGTGGGGGCCCAGACTGCTGACCCCGCTGCGAGTCAGGGGACTCGGAAAGCACCAGGACACTCGACCTGACATTCTTCATTGGCTTGCGGGGGCCGGCGCAGGTGCACGGAAAACATCCACTGAGCTGCTGCTTCCTCAACACGCTCCACCACCTTTGGGTGAGGGCGGGCGGGGTGGGAGCGGTGGGCTACACTTAGCGCCGTTCAGTGGTCCAGGCTGTGCCAAGCATCAGGCTCCCGCAAACGCCCCAGCCATGCAACTATCTTCCCAGCCACACCCTCGCTTCTACCCGCCCCCCCCCTCTGTGTAGCACCTAGAAACAGCACTTTATTTTACAATCATGTGCAGGATCTTTTCCCTAAAGCCCAAGTCAGAGAGTACTCACTCACAAACAGAACTTTTCATAAGGTTCTGAAAGGACCATGTTCTGGGCCGGGCATGGGATGGGGAAAAATCCAGAGCCCCCCCTCTCTCCTGGGAAACCCGGGAGGGCTTCCAGGGTGGGGGGCGCGGTGCGGGGATGGCTGATAAGGCCTCTGGAATGTAAGTGGAGGGAGCAGAACTTAAAAAATCCTTCAGAGTAACTGAGACCAAGACTGGGGGCTCCTGGGAAGGGCTAAGTTGGATGATGATGGAGCACTGGAGGAATAGTGGGAAGCGGGCAGGTCAAACGGGCGGGGCCTGAACTGGAGAATCTTTAAAAATGTTTGAGGTCCCTGTACGTCCAGCGTCACCAAGGGCTGGAAGGGCCCCGAGACTGGAGCTGACTTCTGGCCCCACCAGAATCCCTCAGCAGCGTCATGCCTGGGTCACCCCCAGACCCCACGACTAAAAATTTCAGCTCACTGGGGCTGGAGCGATAGCACAGCGGGTAGGGTGTTTGCCTTGCACGCGGCCGACCCGGGTTCGATTCCCAGCATCCCATATGATCCCCTGAGCACCACCAGGAGTGATTCCTGAATGCAGAGCCAGAAGTGACCCCTGTGCATCGCCAGGTGCGACCCAAAAAGCTAAAAAAAAAAAAAAAAATTCAGCTCATTTCCCTCTTCATCTTGAGGTCCCCAACCCATTGAGTCCGCTTCTTTACCCAGAAAAACAACCTTCGGAGCTCGTCCTACAGCAGGGCGCGGAGGTTTGGCTGAGCGTGCGCGCCCGGCCTGGAGCCGCGCCCCCCTAGATTTTGTTTTGCACCCCACTCCAAACTTTCGGCTTACACGCCCACCGCCGCGGCGGCTAAAGCAGCCAGTTCTGCAGCGAACCTGAGTTAGTGCTCTGGGCTGCTGTCCCAGTAGGGCGACCAGTAGGGCTGGGAGGGGCGGGGACACATACCTAAGCCCCTCTTTCACCCTCATCCCCACCCCGCTTTACCGCCCCGCCCCCCCTCTCCAAAGTGGCCCGAGGCGGGGCACGGTGCGCTTCGGAAGTTGGGTGGAAGCGCCAAGAGTGTGGATCGCGGGCCGGGGTGCCGGGGTGCAAGGAGGGGGTGGGGTGCGGGGTCCGGGGGCGCTCGGGTCCCCCTGGGGCGCGCGCGCGCGAGCCGGGGTGGAGCCAGCCGCCGGGCGCGCGGGCTGCCGTGGCAAGATGCAAATCGAGTCCCCGCCCCCGGCCGCCCCCGCCCCCTGCGCGCCGCGGCGCCCCAGCCCGCGGCTCTACTTAAGCGGCGCGCCGGCCGCCAGCCGCACTCGCCAGGAGCGCGCGGGCCGGGTGGGCGGGCGGGCGGAGCGCACGGCCGGGGCCGGCGGGGGCGCAGCGCGGCGCCTGGCAGCGCGGGGCTCGGGGCGCCGGGGCTGAGCGAGCGGCGGCGGCGGCGGCACCACCCCGCTCCCTCTGCCACCTCCGGCCCGGCCCGGACACCCCCCTGGGCCATGGCCCTGGCCGACAGCACACGTGGATTACCCAACGGGGGCGGCGGCGGCGGCGGCTCGGGCTCGTCGTCGTCGTCCGCCGACCCCGCGCTCTTCCCCGACATCGTGGAGCTGAACGTGGGCGGCCAGGTGTATGTGACCCGGCGCTGCACGGTGGTGTCCGTGCCCGACTCGCTCCTCTGGCGCATGTTCACGCAGCAGCAGCCGCAGGAGCTGGCCCGGGACAGCAAGGGCCGCTTCTTTCTGGACCGGGACGGCTTCCTCTTCCGCTACATTCTGGATTACCTGCGGGACCTGCAGCTCGTGCTGCCCGATTACTTCCCCGAGCGCAGCCGGCTGCAGCGCGAGGCCGAGTACTTCGAGCTGCCCGAGCTCGTGCGGCGCCTCGGCGCGCCCCAGCAGCCCGGCCCGGGGCCGCCGCATCTGCGGCGCGGGGCCCCCCAGGAGGGCGCCCTGGGCGACGAGCTGCTGCCGCTGGGCTCGGCCGAGTCGGAGGCGCCGTCGCCCACGCTGGAGCTGGCGAGCCGCAGCCCGTCCGGGGGCGCGGCGGGCCCGCTGCTCACGCCGTCGCAGTCGCTGGACGGCAGCCGGCGCTCGGGCTACATCACCATCGGCTACCGCGGCTCCTACACCATCGGGCGCGACGCGCAGGCCGACGCCAAGTTCCGGCGGGTGGCGCGCATCACGGTGTGCGGCAAGACGTCCCTGGCCAAGGAGGTGTTCGGGGACACCCTGAACGAGAGCCGGGACCCCGACCGGCCCCCCGAGCGCTACACGTCGCGCTATTACCTCAAGTTCAACTTCCTGGAGCAGGCGTTCGACAAGCTGTCCGAGTCGGGCTTCCACATGGTGGCGTGCAGCTCCACGGGCACCTGCGCCTTCGCGGGCAGCACCGACCAGAGCGAGGACAAGATCTGGACCAGCTACACCGAGTACGTCTTCTGCAGGGAGTGAGCGCAACCCCCTCCCCCCCCCCCGATCCCGGCTTGTCTCCAGCCCCACCCTCCCTGTTTCCCACGCAGGACGACCCCCTCCCCCCCAACCCCCAGCCCCTGCCCGGGTTCCCCAGCTCCAGCCGGGCCAGACCCAAGTACCCCCGTCCCACCCCATCCCGCCCCGAACCTGCAGCTGCAAACCCCCTCGGCTTCGTCGTCGTCTTTGGATCCCTCTAACCAAGACAACCCCGAGGCTCCCACACAGCCCACCCCCACGCCCCGCCCGGCCCCTGCCTCGAGCTATCCCTCCCCCCACCCCCACCTCCCTCACCCCCTAGATCCTTCAGAATGGATCTAGCGGGGCTGTGTGGCCGCACAGTCACCAAGTACCTGGGAAGGACTGAATGGTTCCGAACCCGACTGGGGGAGGGGGGGTCCTGGCCAGAGCGTAGATTTCCCTGAAGCCTCCCCGACCACCCCCCGTGACTCAGGCGCGGGGGAAGAGATCAGAACTGATAACAATTTGGGAAGAGCGTTTTGAAGGTCAGTGCACACCGGTCTTCTGGGCCGCTTTGAAAGGGGAGCCTTCTAGAAGAGGACGCTGGAGGACGAGGCACTGGACCTGCAAATTGGGAGCCGATGGACAGGCCATGCAGTGATTTCTAAGTGAGGCAAGTTTGGGGAAGTTAACAGGTAGCCGTAGAAGAAGAACCCCGGGCCGGGCGCCAGGAGAGACCATGCCTTTTTGCAGAGCGAACGGCCTCCCTCTCCACGGCTTGGCACGGACTGGGAGTCACTGCCCTCCTTCCTGCCCGAGGGGGCCCCCAGAGTTGGACCGGTTGACTTGGCAGCCCAATATTGGCAAGAGGGTGAAAGAGCTGCTGCCGGAAGAGGGCAGGACAGCCCAGGTCACCGAGCACTGTGGGAAGTCACCTGGTGGTGGCTTGAATGGAACCGGGGCAGCAGAGCAGTCTGTCCTGGGCCTGCAGAAAGGCCGGCGCTGGCAGCGAATAGCAGTGCAAGCCCTTAGCACTTAAGTCTTGGGGGTGGGGCGGGAAGGGAGGAAGGAGGGTGGGGGGTGGGGAGGAGAGCCTCATCCATACTCATTTATTATTTGAAAGTTAGGAGTTTGTACCATCCCTTTGAGTACATGCATATTAAAAAAAAAAAAGCAGTACACAAAAACAGGCAAAGCATTTTTTTTTATTAAGGTTAATAACCGATTACTTTTAACCGGCGGTTTATTGAATTAACAGTTTCGAGTCCTAAACTTAGAATTTGCTGAGACTTACATAATCTAACCAAAGAATGACCCAGTAGGGTTTAGTTTCTCGACTTTATTTTTTTGTTTGTTGGTGATTATAAATTCTGCTTTTAAACTTTATCGGAGCAAAGCTATATGTTTGATTTGGGTTACTTAGACTTAAAAGATCTATTAAAACTTTTTATTTTTTCTTCCTGTCTCCAAGCCCAGCCACTGTTGAACTTCTGGGCACACCTAAAAATGCCACTTCTTTCTTGCAAAATGTTTGAAGTGAAGGTAGGATCTTTTTGAGTGACAGAGTTGCAGAGGGCTGTCCATCTGTGGATAACTGTAAAATGGCATCTCTTTAATGAAGGAAAAAGAAGTCCTTAAAAGCAAGTTGAGCAATAAAATGGTGTTTTAGGTAAATGCAACAGAAACAGAAAGAGACCTGGTTGCCTTATACCTTTACTCTAACATGGAACAAATCCCCATTGTATATCCTAGCTACACCACAAGTGAAGTGAGGTGAATCCTTGTCTTTCATGCTGTGAGGCTCCTTTCCATATTCTGTGATGACGGAGAAGCCTTTCTTTTGTTTGTTTCAGCATCTCTGAAATATGTTTTTAACGATTTTGTAAGTCCTTTCAGTGTTTAAATTAGTACTACATATCCTTTTTAATAATGAATCTTGTACTGTGTCTTACTGTCCACAAAAGATGTTAAGAATTGGAACAGTTTTATTCTTAGATTCATGCACTCCAATCTGTATATACCATATATAAACATTTTACACAAATCATTTAGTTTTTTAATTCATTTACTAATGCTATGAAATTTCCTATATTCGCCCCCAGTCACTTGCATCAGATGGTGTATATACTAAAGCAACATGTTTTGTTGAGTTTCTTATATCCTTGTCTGTGGGGAAACTGGGTTAGGAAAACATACATACTTTTTTTATTTGATGTTAGTTGTGTAAGTAACCAATTTAGTATTCAAAATTAAGGTACCTGTGCTTTTGATCCACTAATTCTTTTGAATTGGGAAAATCACTGGGAGTGTTGAACTGGAGTTCTTTTTTTTTTTTGGAAAAGTGAAGTTAGGTTAATATACAGTGGGCTGCGATTATAAGGAAAACAGACGCAGAAACCCAGGAAGCTGTGTTTGCTTGCCTGTTGGGTGTGTCCTCCGATTAGTTTATCTCTGCCTCAAGCCTGAAATGATTTGGGAATGTTGCTCACTGGCCGAAAGTGCCTGTCACGGATATTTCTCAGCCCTGTACGGTTCTCAGTTAGGTTGCCCGACAAAAGCACAAAACTGAGAGACCTTGTCAGGATCGATGGAAACCACTGACAGATGGCAGGATGCTGAGAGTTTCCTCAATAAATCTGCAAAACTGCAGGAACCGTGGCAAACGGCTCGACTTCTCTTTGCCATCAAGTCTTAGGAATTTTATCTCGGAAATCTTGGAGTTGAGCTGTTTCGTGGTTGTCGGGTGAACACAGCTTCCACACCCCGACACCCACGCGCAATTCTCCTGCTGCCTACCTGCCTCTTTCACATTTGAGGCTGCGTAGGCGTCTCATTGTACACTGGGGAGATATGATGAGGTCAGATGACTTGGCATGGCCTTCTTGGGTCCCATCCTGTCTATGAGCTTTGGAACACAGGACCCGTGGCTGAGGGTGTAGACAGTAGACTGGAGCTTCGGTTGCTACCCATAAGCTTGTACTGGTTCTGCAGGGTGTATTTGAGTTAGCCAGTGAAGGACTTGGAAGAACTTCATAATCTTTGGATAGTGGTGACTGCCTCAGTCGGCATGGGTTTACATGTGTTATGGCTCCAATCAGCATTGGCTTATAACTACAGCTGAGGGACATTTGATTCCCTAAATTGAACTTTTTTAAAAAAAGATTTGACAATGGTGGCTAAAAACAACAGGTACCATGTTTAAAACTCTAGAGGCAAGTATTAAGTTGCCTTTTTTTTTTTTTAAATAACAGTAGACTGAATCATATTCATTGTTTTTTTTTTAAAATTGCTATGGAAAATATTCCTTAGAAGTGTGAGACCTCACATATTTTTCCTCTTTCAAGTGCTGTTTTTATTCTGTATTATTTGGTTTCTTACATTAATAGCACGGTCTTAATTTGTGATATTTAGCCAAAATGGTCTTCTCTTGCAAAGCAGATCTGTATGTGTAATGGAGCCTGTTGCTTCCTTGAGAAATGAAAAATCTGTAACTGCTCAGACAAAATGGGCAACTGGCCATGCTCATAATATATTTCAATTTTTATTGGAAGTTTCCATGGAATGTTGTTATTACATAGAAACATGTAAGGTGAAACTTTGATAATTTTTTACTTTTAAAATTATGGTAATTCTACTCTAGTATTCAAAACTGTTTTGTATTCCACTTGAAAAATACTCAGTTATTGTGCAGACATTTGAAAAAGTATTGACTAGGGGGTTGAATTCCTTAAGTTTCTTTTGTAGACTAAATCATATTTTATCCAATTAAAAATTTCAAAATAGTAAGCAGAATATCTTTATTGTAAACCACCAGAGTAAATCCTTTTTTTAAAAAAATACTGTAGCTCATTTAAAAATTGAATTAGTTTTCTTTTAGATGATCTAAGTCCTTATCTTGAGAAATAAATGAGTAAATACTCTTGTAATTTCAGTAATCAAAGTACCTAAAATAGGGTTTCTAGAGCCAGAAGCAAGTTATGTCGAATTAGCTTTTCTTTGTCCCAATTTCGGGCAATAAAAACCTAGAGGTATTAGCATTTGAAGTTTTAGATTCTCTGCTGGGGTTCTTAAGATGTAGATGAAAGAATACAACTTGAATATCTATTAATCTGTGTGGTAGAAAAACAGCTTAGTTGATCAAGAATGCTTACCATATTATATGTTTTGTGATTTTTTTCCCTCCCAAGTCATTTTTCAAAAAATTTTAAATGTTTTGAGATATGTGAACTTAATTGTAATGTAAACTATTATACAACTTTTTGTGACTTTGTAGGTAGGTGAATTTTGCTGTTACTATTACGTACAAACGGTGACAATTAATATACAGACACTTAAACAGCAGTAGTAACTTTTAATGACTAAATGTTAAAGCATTCAGCATAGATGTCATTTGGAGATGTAAAATTTACATTATTTAAAATTTCTAAATGTGTGAAAAATTTTACATACTGAGTAGTGTAAGTTCCTACAGAGCTATCTGGAATTATGAAGCTAATTAAAAATGTTATATGATAAGAAATACCTATAACTGGGCCATTTTCTCAAAAGAGAAGAAAATCTATAAAAAACTTCAGATATTTCCAGTAAAGCAGAAAGTCAAGAAAAATAATTTCTCTAATTTTTTAAAAATTTCTCTAATTTTTTTTTTAAATGCTGATGATGTAATTTCAGACCTGCCCAAATAATTAAGTGAGAATTACTTTCAACTATCTCAATACTCTGGAGATTTTGGTTTTTCCTCTTCACAACCAGTTGTATAACAGAAATACTCGATACTCTTTTCCTTTCTCTGTGTGTAATGAATCATTGATTATGTGACTTGTTATGTATTCTATTAAACACTAAAGAATAAAACATTCATTCCTTTAATTATTCCTTTTGACTCCTGGGTATGGTTTTACTTGAACACTGGCCTGATTTAATTTCAGGGCTTTTCTAACTGTTAGGAATATTTCCAAACTGTAAAGATGGGATCATGCTGAGTGTTGTCCCGTCACCAGCATTCACTGTGTCACCTTCCCAGGAGGGAACAGGCTCTTGGCCCAGAGTGTCCTGTCAAGAATGCCTTGGTCAAGGTGATTTCATATCCAACATGGAGGGAAAAATCCTTTACAAATATTTTCTTTGACCTCGGTGTTTGTAGTAAATGCAGATTGTTCTTGTTCTGAATGGGGGAAGTGGGTAGAGTAACCTCTTCAGCTTGGGAGGATAAAGGTAATAGAAGCTATGAGAGAGCCGTTATTTAAAAACCGAAGTCTTGAAGGAAATGTTCAAAGGCATGTTGGGAGTTTGCTTCACGGCTGCTCTCTCATCTCCGAAGACTCCAGGATTGAGAAATCTCTGGCGGGGGTTGGGCAGTGGGGTTGGGGTTGGTTATGGCACAGGAAGCCCTGGGTGGGCGGTGAGTGAGCCAGGCTTCGCCCTTCCTTTTTGCCTTGCCTGCACTTCCTCTACGTAGCTTTTGTTTTCTCTCTGTGTGTCTAAACACACTTGCACATTTCTTTCATTGCAAAGTCCTTGAAAACTTTTTAGAAATACAGGGCTATGAAATGCAAAGTAAATTTCCTTCATTAATCCATAATTTTTCTCCCAGGGATAACTTTGGGTGTATCATTACAGAAATGTTATGTGCATAATTTAAATATGCCTATTTCCCCCTTTTTCTCTAGAAAAAAAGAAATTATCCTTTTCCTTTACCTTTAACCACATATCTTAGAACTCACATATATTTAATTTGTTTGTTTTTGTTTGTATTTTGGGTCACACCTGACTGAGCTTTAACTTTACTGCTGGCTCTGTGCTCAAGGACCACTTTTAGGTTTGGGGAATCGTATGTGGTGCCAGGGATTGAACCCAGGTTCAAGAGAAGGACTGAACCTGCAGTGCCATCTCTGGCCCACCTCTTCCAGTGGTGCATGAGCATGTTTCAATGGTGTACTTCATTTTATTTGAAAGTACTTGATAGTGTGCTAACCTGCCAAATTAGCTGGAGAGATAGTACAGCAGGTAGTGGGCTTGCCTTGCATGTGCCAGCCTGGGTTGATCCCTGGCATCCCATATGGTCTGAACACTGCCAGGAATAATTCCTGTGTGCAGAGCCAAGAGCAATCCCTGAGCATAGCCAGGTATAGCTCCCAAGCCAAATCAAACCTTAACTTTTTGGTTTCTATTCCAGTGAGTGCTCTATGTTTATTGAGTCCATTTTGTAGGAGCTTATGCTAAGAGAGAAATGACCTGCAGGTACTTTTAATTTCTTATGGGCTTTGGAAATAATAGTATTCATTTACGTTCCCAAGGGAACCCTCTTGGTGTATCAGTTTGACTAATGGAAAAAAATGTATACACACACATATATGTATATACATGAGTTTTAGAATTATTAAGTGTTTAAGTAATTCATCTTTTTAATTTTATGGAAAGAATAATAAATTTATAAGAAGTTGAATGACAAAAGCCTACACATTAAAGCTATCCAGAATGTGTAGAATTCCTGAGGTTTATTCACCCTCATTTGCCCCTAAGATCTATGTGAGTAGTGGTGGTGGTTGTGATGGTTTGAGAACTTTGAAAATATTATACTTGATTTTTAATGGAAAGATTATGAAAAAAGTACCAGTACCTTGAATTCTGTACTATACCTAAATAACAAGCTTTGAAGTTGGTGACTTTTTGGGGGTGATGATGCATCTTTTTTAAGTAGAAAAGTGGTATTTCAAGCCACTTTAGGTCACTCTCCCCTGAGTGGACTCTGGGATCCCCTCCTGTACAGACATTTATTATTCATTCACTCAATTCTTGAGTGCCTACAACACTGTACCATTCTTACAGGGGTTTAGAAATGTGCAGCTGTCCAGGAAGGCAGCCAAATAGTGATACAATAACTTGGAAACACAGTGTTAAAATCCTCTGAGTAATTACAGGTGCAGCAGAGAGGGAGAGGACTGGGGAGAGAAAAGTAAAAGTTTGCATGCAGACCATTGGCTTCAATAGCTCAGAACTACATGGTCCCCCTAGCTCTGCTGGAAATGGCGCTCAACCACTGAACCCAGAGTAACCCTGGGGTGATGATAGATTGGGACCCTAAAACAAAACAAAACATAAACAAAGGGGGTGGCTGGAGATACACCTACATTGTACTGTAGCCTTGCTATAGAAATGATAGGCTTAAAAGTAAAGAAAGGGGAGGAGACGTCTTAGCACACACCGATGTAAGGAGGAAGGGTGGGATCAGAACTCTGAGCTAGAAATTCAAAGCAGAACTAAGGCCTTATGATAAGGGTAATTGGGTGGGGTTGGGGTGGGGGAAAACCCTCCAGAACCCACAAATGTCCTCACTCGCGGTGTGCATGACGCCTTGAGTTCCATTCCTAGTACTGCCCATGCGCCGAGTGGGATGGAGGGGAACCGGCGCCCCACCCTCTGGTACCTCCTGATCAAAGTGTGCGCAATCACCAGGACTAAAGCGTGCTCGGGCTGAGCTAAAGTGTGTGACCCCTAAGAGAGCCACAGCTGCAGTGCATGAGTGTGCACCCCCAGAAGCCCGCAAGGAAAGCCGTCACCCCAGACTCAGGCAGCAAAAGGGAAAAAATTACTATTTCGACAAAGCCCCTACGGGAGCTGAACAGATAGTATTGTGAGCAGGGCACGTACCGCCCCAGAACAACAAACACAAAACTAAGCAGAGCCAAACCCACTAAACACAGCTGGAGAGGCAGATCCGATTTGGATATTAGTTCCAAGACTTAAGAGATTTGGAGATTCGTTCACATGGTTTACTTAAGAATCGAAAGTAAGGTGTAAAAATAAATAAATTTTAAAAAATCCTGAGTTCCCTCTAATTCTTCTTCTTTTTCTTTTTTTTTCCCCAGGGGGCGGGGTATTATAATTCAGGCCATCCTCAGCGGGGCTCAGGGCTTACTCCTGGCTCTGAGTTCAGGCATCACTCCTTGGCAGTGCTCAGTGCTTAAAACCAGGGTTGGCCACAAGCAAATCAAGTGCCTTAACCCCTATACTACCTTTCTGGCCTTTTGAGTTCCCTTTGGCGAAGACCACTTGGGGCTGTGGAAGAGGGGCTGTATTTGATGGGCACGGAGAGTTGGAAGCCAATTAGACTACAGGTATGCGGCAGGTTAATGGGTATAGGGGCACTGACCCCAGGCTATTTTTTACCCTTTGGTTACCCTTGGAACCTCTCTGACAAAGCTTTACATGTGATTTTCCTGCAGTAATATTAACAGTGACAGGTGTGAACGAGGAACTCTTCTTCTGTTGATTCTATATTCTTTTGACCAAAAGACACATTTTGTAGTCTTTAGTGAGATCCAACCAAGTACCAAAGGTGCTTTTTTTTTTGTGCTGCATATCCACATTGTGCTTATTATCAAGCTCCTAGCAATCGTTAATTGAGCTTCTAATGTATATGACGCATAACCCTCTTAGACATCTTTTTCACTTCTCACATTAGGGAACTAAACAATATCTGACCATTAAAGGAAACTTACTTCTAGAATCACCAGGAATCAGAAAATTTTGTATTGTTAGACCTTACATGCTTTGTATGTTTGGTGTTTTAGAAACATTACCCTTCCCCTACAATTTCTTTTAAATACAATGAGCGGTAGCCATAGCACAGTGGTAGGGCATTCGCCTTTCACTCGGCCAACCCGGGCTCGATTCCTCTGCCCCTGTCTGAGAGCCCGGCAAGCTACCAAGAGCATCCCACCCACACAGCAGAGCCTGGCAAGCTACCCGTGGTGTATTGGATATGCCAAAAACAGTAACAACAAGTCTCACAATGAGAGACGTTACTGGTGCCCACTCAAACAAATCGATGAGCAACGGAATGACAGTGACAGTGACAATGAGTGGTTGCTGAGAATGATTCCCATCTTTACAATTCCCCCACTTCAAAATGAAAACGTTGAAGCACACTTGCAACACATCTTCATGTTCTATATTTGAATTCTGCTTTTGTTACAGTAACTGACAACGTGCCCCCCGCCCGTTCTTTATAAATGATTCCTCGTTAATTTATTATCTTGTTCCATTCTGCTGATTTCCAGATGAGTGAAGGGGAAGAGACTGGTGTTAGAGAAAGTCCTAATTTCCATGTGTTGGAAGAGAAAAGTGGTAGAAGTATCTTCTTGCTCAGCCTTGATCTTCCTCCTTTGGAAGGCTTTGGTAACGTCAGTTTGGAGTGGGGAGAATATGAAGGAACTGAAACCAGGAGTTTGAACTCCTAGTAACTCAGGCCGTTTGTTTCTCTGCTTTATGGAGTGGCCTTGATCTTCACTCATCCCTGACATCTATTTACCCATTGATAGGAGAAAGAATCATCTATTTCTTTGTATTTGCCTCAGGGATCAACACAGTGCCCAGCACAGAATAGATCACTGATAAAAGTTGGTTGAATACATGAATGAAGACTTAAATTAATTCAGTTTTCTGTACAGAGTGAGGAGAATAAAGAACTTGAAATTTGTTTACTTTTTAAAAAAATTTTGGTAGTACTACTGATAATACAAAATTCTTTTAAGGGCTGGAAGGATGGGCACATGCTTTGCCTAGAACCCCAGCACTGCCAGGAGCAATCCCGGAGCACTGAACCAGAAGTAGTCCCTGATTACCACCAGGTGTGACCCAAGAACATTATATGGGTATTATATATGTATATAATATAATACAGATATATTTGGTTATTTATAGATTATAACTGCAGTTTTAGAAACAAATGCAAATCCTTCCACCTGACTTGAAATTCACAGAAACTATAAGACCTACACTATTTTGATTTTTTTTTCTGAGTATTTACTAGATGACAACTGCCCCAAAGCCCAGAACTCTTTTTTTTTTTCTTAGGTCACACCTTGTGATGCACAGGGGTTACTCCAGGCTCTGCACTCAGGAATTACTCCTGGCGGTGCTCAGGGAACCATAGGGGATGCTGGGAATCAAACCCAGGTTGGCTGCTTGCAAGGCAAATGCCCTACCCACTGTGCTATCATTCCAGCCCCAGCCCAGAACTCTTGACAATGTTTCCATTCTATAAAGAAAGTCAAGTTGACTGACAGCCACATTACAGACTTTCATCTGGGGCTATTATTTGGAATAGAGTTTTGAAAATCTTAACCCAGAAAGTTCTAAGAAGTGCCTCTTCAGAGCTGGATAGAAGAAATTTGACCTTCCTGAAGTGCCCAGTGTCCTGAAACACTTGTTTCAAATGTTCGGCTGCTGAGATTTGTGGGCTTTTTAAATGACAGTTGCAAGGACTTAAACAATAACGGTTGGTTCAATGATACACTGACCTCACCTCTGAGTGTGCTGGCTTTTTTTTTCTCTTTAGAATCATGTGTGTTCAATATCTCAATTCTTCCAAAGAGCTAATGTCACAAAGAGATACTAGGTCAAAGTGTTTGCCTGTTGTAGAAGTGTTACTTTGAAAAGATGAGAAAGAAATGGCAATAGCTCTCTAGACCGAATGTTTGCCTTGCTCCAGAAGTCACACCCTGAAACCCTAGCTCCCAGTATGATGGGTTTGAAGACTGGATCTTATTTTTCTTCTTCTTCATTTTTTTTTTCAAGATACACAGTTACAAAGTTGTTCATGATTGGGTTTCAGTCATACAATATTCCGAAACCCACGCTTTCTAGTGTACATTTCTCACCATCATGTAGTTACTCCCCACCCCACCCCCAGCAGAGGCATTGAGGCCCTGTTCTCTCTCTCTCTCTCTCTCTCTCTCTCTCTCTCTCTCTCCCTCTCTCTCTCTCCCTCTCTCTCTCCCTCTCTCTTTTGTTTTGGGCATTGTGGTTTGCGATAGAGGCACTGAAAGGCCATCATGTATACTTACTTTCAACATTCATTCTTATCCACATTTCCAACCTTTATTGTCAAACTGCTTTCTTCTCTATCCTGCACACTGTGGCAAGCTTCCAAACATTGACCAGTCCTCCTGGACTCTGTTCTTCCTGGCCTTGAATATTAGATTCATATTTTAAAAAAAGTATGATACCAGATCTTCAGAAATGCTTATTAGGTCCTTGTGGGGTCTTGTGAACAGGATTCATGTTCTTGTAAAAGGAGAACCAGAACCAGAGAGATTTTGTCTCTTCCACCAAGAAAGTACATAAAAAGGAGAAAAAACTGTTAACCAGAAAGATGCAGAATCTCTTAGCACCCCTTTCTTGGCTCTTCCAATCTCTCTAACTATGAGAAATATATGCTTGTTGATTAAAACACCCAGCCTATGACATATTTAGTATAGTAGTTCAAAGTGAATCTGACACAGTACTAGGTTTTGTATTTCTCCTTTGTTGTACACACACAAGCTCCTTCTCCTAGCATCTCAGAAGAATTGTTAAAAGGTTTCATGGTACTATCACTGTGTACTTTAATTCTAAGTCTGGGTTAGTTGGAGGCCAAGTAAGGCCAAGCAATACTTTTCTTGTAGTTTATGAGTCTAACATGTGAGAAAGAACCTTTGGAGTTTCAGCCCATTGACATCTGTCTACAACACTTTATGGACTTAGACATAATTGATAGATCAAACTGACTCCCCCATTCAAAGAATGATGTTTGTTTTCATTTAAGACACAGGAAATGAATCAACAACGATCATTCACCAACGAAGAACAAAGATGGGAGTCACCCACCACTTAAACTTGGTTGGAATTAAAGTCAACAGAATCTGTAGTGTAGAACTATAGGAAGTTTGCTGACTTAACCATGACATGCATTTCCTTATAGAGTATTTTTAAAAGCATGGGGTAGAGTTCAATAGGGATTATAGTTAGTGGCTCTGGAAGGAAATTGATTTTGGAGATTGTTCAGCTATTATCATCATGGTTCAGTCTTTGTTTTTTAGAAAATTAAGAGTATATGCTATTTTATTCTAAAGTTGCAGGTTTGTGATAGTTGGGTAGTATTTACTTACTAATTTTGAAACTAAGATATGTTCTATGGTACAGTATTATAAATATAGTTTAACAAGTTTTCATACTCTCTATACACTAAAATAAATCTTATTAATAAAACCAGGACTATGGGAAGCTAGATTAAATTTTATTAAATAAAACTAGGGTTTGGGAAGCTGATATGAACTGTATTATTAAAGTTTTATGGGACTTCCATCTCCCATAATAGACAATATGTCGCATCTGTTAAGCTCAAAAAGGTATGTTTTAAATGCTAAGGGCTTAGAAGACAAAGATTAGTATGACTTCGTCTTAGTATTTTTTAACCAAAGTCCAGAATATTTTTAGCAAAGTATTTTTAAAATAACTTTCATTTTTTGTAGACAAATATATACTTGTCTAGTCAACGAATCTATATTCTGTCCATGCACTATTAGAGGCAACCAGAAGCTTTACAGGCTAAGTTCCTCTGAGCTTAGGAAGAAAAGGGCTAACTAGGCATTTAGTGGTAGGAATGTGCAAGTTTGAAAAGACAAGAATTGCTGCACCACAGCAATAGTGCCAATAGTACTGAAGGTAGGGTGCTGGCTTTGCATGCAGTCAACCTGAGTTCAATACCCAGCATCCCATATGGTACCCTGAGCACCACCAGGAGTGATTCCTGAGTGTAGAGCAAGAGGTAAGCCTTGAGCATTGCCATGTGTGCACCCCACAAAGAAAGAAAGAAGAAAAGAAGGAAAGAAAGAAAGGAAGAAAGATAGAAAGAAAGAAAAGAAAGAAAGGAAGGAAGAAAAAAGAAAGAAAGAAAGGAAGGAAGGAAGGAAGGAAGGAAGGAAGGAAGGAAGGAAGGAAGGAAGGAAGGAAGAAAAGAAATAAAGCACAAGAAAATTCTCCTTTTAGTTATTTAATTTAGTACAATTTTATGAAGAATTTTGCTACAGATTGTTACTGTCATCTGGTATTCAACATAGACATTTGAGGTGAAAGCAGCAGAATAAAAGGACATTTGGAAATCCATTTGGGGACTTCCCTTCCAAGGGTTGGGGTTCTGATAAAAGTGTTTTTTAATTGAATTCATTTTTTAAACAAAAGTACAGCATTACCACTTTATACTCGCCTTGCTGCTCTACCATGCCCACTGGCAGTATGCCAGGATACCTCTCCCTTAGAACTTGCCTTTCATGAAATGCAGTTAAGTGAGTAAATCTATGTAAGTACTGTCCTTCAAAACAGTAATTTTGGGGAACTTGACAATGAGTTCAATAAGAACTATGGGAAATGAACTTAAGATGATGTTTAGCAGACAGTAGAAAGGAGGGGGTAGAGAGTAAAAATTCCTGATGTGTGGGAAATGCAAAGACTCTGGTGGAAGGTGGATTTCAGGTGGTAGAACTGTCCACTTCAAATGGTTTAAAGGCCTCAATTTTATTTGTACTTTATTGCAATGAAATTACGTGGGTAAATGGAAAATGATAGAATATTATAAATAGAATAAAATTCTTATATTGTTTAACCCCTCCCCCCAAATATTTCACATTGATATTACTCTGATTTTAGTGAAGGACAGTAACAAAATACTCAGCTGTCTTAGCAAACCTTTATTTGGGAGAGTTATGAATCATGTAAGAAAATCAGTCTATGTCCATCCATTTGTAAGTGAATTTCATAACATTTTCCCTAACTGCTACATAGTATTCCATTGTGTAGATGTATCATAGTTTCTTTAACCAGTCATCTGTTCTCTGGCACATGGGTTATTTCCAGATTCTGGCTATTGTAAATAGCTGTGATAAACATAGACATGCAGATAGCATTTCTGCAGTGTGTTTTGGGGTTCCTGGAACAGGTTCTCAAAAGTGGTATTGCAGGGTCATATGGAAGCTCAAATTCTATCTTTTTGAGGAATGCCCATATTGTTCTCCAGAAAGGTTGGGTCAGTAGGCATTCCCACCAGCAAAGAAGGAAAATCCCTTTCTCCCCACATCCCTGCCAACATGGATTCTCTTTTTCTTTTTTGATGGTGCCAGTCTCTATGGTGTAAGATGATATCTCATTGTTGTTTTGATTGCATCTTCCTGATGACTGGCAATGTAGAGCATTTTTCATGTGTCTTTTGGGCATTTGTATGGAGAGTATCAAGCTGAATGAAATGAGTCAGAAGGAAGTAGACTTTAGACTGAAAATGATGGCCACTTAATACCCGTATTGTAAACCACAACACCCAAAAGGAGAGAGAGAGTAAAAATGAATGTTCCTGCCACAGAGGAAGGGGTGGAGGGCATGGTGTGGGGGTGGTGGGAGGGATACTGGAAACATTGGTGGTGAAGAATGGGCACTGGTGGAGGGATGGGTATTCAATCATTGTGTGGCTGAAATGTAAGCCCAGAAGTTTGTAAGTCTATAACTGTACCTCACGGTGATTCATTAAAAAAAAAATCCAAATGAGTCAGAAGGACAGACATAGAATGATTGCACTCATTTGTGGAATATAAAAAACAAGCAAACATGTGAGAATAATATTCAAGGAAAGTAGAAACAAGGGCAAGGAGGATTAGTCTAAGGTTGGAAGTCTACTTCAAGTGTCAAGGAAGAAGCTATATGGCAACACAAAAATCAAATTCTGGAGCATCTTCTCTGCATTATGTGAGCCCTCCTCATTTCTCCTTGGAGCTATATGACTTGATTCTATTCCTCAGCCCAGGATATAAACCTTATTTTGCTCCCTGACCTTTACAGTCTTTGTGGATGTGATTTTCCACATATAGGTAGTGAAATTTGTTCTTTCCTCCTGCTAATCTGTCTGACACTAACTTGGATTGCTTGACTAACCTGAGAAGAACCCAGAAGGGTAGTGGGACTTTACTCTCTAAAATAGTTCTCATGACAGGGGAAGAGGAACATGTAGTAAGAAGAGACTAGAGAGTAATACACAGTTTGTCCCTCAAAACAGGAATTATTTGGCCCTATGTGCTGACATTCGGAAGTTAAGAAGGCCTGTGAGAGGCAAATGGATAGGTGGGAAAGATCGTAGCCACATTTAGGAACTTGGTCCAAATGTGGACTAAGGTATGAAATGTTGTTGAATTACTAGGAAAACTATTGGATTTATGATCTACTGGATACGAGATGGACTAAAGTGAAGGACGGAAATGACATGTTAGCAGATTCTTTTAAAGGTATTTTTGTAATCTTGTGGGGAGAGGAAGGGTTTAATTGTGAAAGTCAGGGGCAAGCCAGGACTTGAATAAGAATTGAACAGAAAGTCTTGGAAGATAATGTATCTAGGTTATGAGTCCAGCTTCCAGCAGCAAAATTAAGGTTAAGAGGCCTTAGAAAGATGAAAAAAAAAGATGAGCTTGGTGCACGTGGGTAGGTGAATGTCAAGGAATTCTAGGAAGACAAGGAAGGTAGAACGTGCCTAAAGTGCTCAACCAGACGGGGAGCAGAGATCCTCTGCCAGTTACCCCCAAGTGTCCAGGGAACCAGGGGTCACACCCATAAGCCACCTCCTGCCGGCGTCAAATAATCTCGCCATCGGCCACCATCCAGATCACAAGGCTGTTCTCCGGGAAGGAAGCAACATGACGCCCCCCCATAGCCATGCCAGCATACTCCGAGCCAGGCTGTCTCACACGGGGTACCCTACACTCAGCCCGGGCAGCCAAAAACCTCCAGAACCCAACTGCCGCCACACTCAGGGCCACTCCCCACATGCTAGGGCCGAGCCCCACGCATGAGTGAACGTATTCCTGGACCTCATGGCCGAATCATAAGACATTCCCTATCCAGTCTTTATAAATAAAAAACCACATTTGATGGGGTTCAAATAGTAGGCAACAAATCATAGAGGGAAATATATATATGCACATGTACATATTTTCTCATATATATACAAAAGCTCACATCACTCAACCTTTAACAACCTGTTACTGAAATCCTAAAGAGTGTTTTGATGGCTTCTGCCAAAATAGAGCAATATTCACACTGTTTTCTCTACAGATACTTTTGTAGCATTTTCAGCAGTTTTTCCATAACAGAGAATACAAATATACTTATTTTGGTTGTGCTTTGGGACAGGGATTGGGGCTTGGGATGGAAACATCCCAAAATTTGGTGGTGGGAAGGTGTAATGGCGATGGGCTTGGTGTTTGAATATTACATGCAATCAAATATTGCGAACTACTTTATAAAATAAAAAATTTAAAAAAAAAAGGAAGTGCCCCAATGACTTTGCTAAGGGCCTGAAGAGATGGCCTAAGGTTCAAGGCCCTGAACGATGCTAAACTTGGTTTGAACCCTGACACCCCTTGTGGCGTGTGTTCCTCCAAGCACCACCAGGAGTAATTCTGTCCCTGAGCACAGAACAAGGAATAAGCCCTGTGCTTAGCCAATTGAGGCCCCCCAAACTGAACACCTTCCCCCCACCTCAAAAAAAAAGAAACAAAACAAACCCTTGGCCCTCTAAAACAACAACAACAACGAATAGTTGTGTGGGTTCCCCCTGCGACTGATTTAATCCAAGTGTTTGGGGACAGGTTCTGGGTTTCAAGTACATTTAATTTAGTAGTTTCTCAGCATAAAGTGTTGACGTTTCTCAAGTATCTCCCAGCAGCGGGGGTTGAGAACTGCTGCTGCTCCAGGCAGCGCCAGCCAAGGAGAATACTCGGGTCTGACACAGGTGCTCCTGAGACCAGCGGCTCTTGGCCTCTGTCCTGCAGTTCCACCACACGCCCTTGGCAGGAATGTGTGCGGGTGCAGCTGGGCTGTGCACAGACCAGGAACTCGGGGCTGTTTTTCTTTTTAGTTTTATTTGTTTGGAGGCCACAGCCCATCTGTGCTCAGGCTTACTCTAGATTTTGCTCTCCTGGAAGTGCTCAGGGGTGCCAGGGATGAAATCAGGACATGCCATGTGCAAGGCAAGTGCCCTGCCTGTTGTACTGTCTTCCCAGAACAGTGAGGCAGGCTTTTGCGTACCATTCTGTCATCCGATCAGAAGACAGACCTCACCAGCCAGGCTCACCTCTTACTAGAGACCAATGACTAAATCACACTGTATCACTGTCATCCTGTTGCTCGAGTGGGCACCAGTAACGTCTCCGTTGTGAGACTTGTTACTGTTTTTCGGCATAACGAATACACCACACGTAGCTTGCCAGGCTTTGCCATGCGGGCAGGATACTCTAGGTAGCTTGCCGGGTCCTCTGAGAGGGACGGAGAAATAGAATCTGGGTTGGCCACCTGCAAGGCAAACGCCCTACCCCCTATGCTATCGCTCCAGCCCAATGACTAAATATTGGATTGAAACTTCCAGAGGGTCCCTCAGATTACAATATGGTGAAAAGAAATTACTTAGGAATAAAAATAATACTGAACAAGTTACGTTGAACAATTAAAGTTGGTCTCATCGCATATATATATATATATATATATACACACACACACACATATATATATATATATATATATATATCACTGTCACTGTCACTGTCATCCCGTTGCTCATTGATTTGCTCAAGCAGGCACCAGTAACATCTCCATTTTGAGACTTATTTGTTACTGTTTTTTGGCATATCGAATACACCACGAGTAGCTTGCCAGGCTCTGCCGTGTGGGCAAGATGCTCTCTGTAACTTGCCAGGCTCTCCGAGAGGGGCAGAGGAATCGAACCTGGGTCAGCCGAGTGCAAGGCAAACACCCTGCCACTGTGCTATTGAAAGAGGATTACTTGTAAGAGTATAAATGAAAAAAATAAAGCCATAAAAATATGGGTAGTGTAGAGAAAGTACATAATTTTCTCTACAAGAGCTGATAAAGGCCACCTTTTTTTTTTTCTTTTTTTCACCTACCGGCCCAAAGAAGTATCAGGGATGGGCCAGGAGGGGGCCTTTTAACAGGGGCATTTCTTCTTGGCCTTTTCCAGATCTGAGAAAACATTCCTTTCCAGAAGAAAGGCCCTCTGAGTTAAAGCATCCTTTGTCTGGCAGATTCCCGGGACATTTTCAAAGGGATTGAGTAAGTGACTACTGGTGAGAACCTATTAGGTTTGTATTTGTCCCCTGTAGGCCTGGTGGCAATTTAATATTCTTTATTATTATTTTACATGCAACTTCCTTCCTAGCTTATGATTCCTGTCAGGACTGTGTATTATGACCCATTAGTCATTTTTCTTGGGTTGGCCTATATTACTTCGGGATGGGGGTGGGGGCTGGGGTCTTTCAGTAATTTTGCTTACAATTTGATTTGCGTTCACTAGAATTCCAATTTAGTTTCATCAGCACATTTCAACACACAACAGCTGGGCCCCTCCATGGACTCATTTGCATACATTAGCAGCTGAAAGCTAAGCACCAGTGACCCCGAATCTGGCTTGACATTTTCCCAGAGCCTCACCTGACATTTTTTGAAATAAACTCTTTCCTCCTATTTGTAACAATTGGTGTCACTGACAGTATCCTGCAAATAAGTTGGAAAAAAAGAAAAGAAAAGGAAAAGAAACTGTCAGTCTTCAGGAAACTTTTAAGAAAATATGATTTTATAAAAAAGCCTGAAAGGATAATCCAAACAGATTCTCGTTCCACTTCAGTGTAGGACATGAGTATACCCTATTGCCATTACACATAGCTGTATTATTAGATAAATAAATGATACAGGAATCAGTGGCTTAATTGGTCAGTGATTGCCTAAAGGCAAATAGTCCATCAATCCAGGAACACCCCTGGGACCAAGACCCTGAGCATAACTCTTTCAAACAGCTGGCGTGACTTGGTGAGGACCCAGAAGGTTCTATTGGGTGAGGCTTATAGAAAAGCCTCACCTGGTTTCTGCACACCTTGTTCTTTTATTAGGTTCCACTTCTTGAACTGTGGTGTTCTTAGGCTGGAAAAGGATTCTCTTCATAAGGACACCTCCACCCTAAGTCTTAGACTCTGCAGCGGTGGGAGGAAAAACATGTATGTAGAAGTTGACTGAGTTAAGGATTTTGAGATGCTTGGTTTCTCTCAGCAGACCCTAAATGCCTGGACAAGTGACTGTTCTGATATGAGAAAGGCAGAGGGAGATTTGAA
This sequence comes from Sorex araneus, assembly GCF_027595985.1. Lineage (NCBI taxonomy): Eukaryota > Metazoa > Chordata > Mammalia > Eulipotyphla > Soricidae > Sorex > Sorex araneus. The sequence continues at coordinate 272,026,668 of NC_073302.1, read as the reverse complement.
TGTAAACAGAGATAGGAGGCGACCACGGGTCCCTGGGGAAAGCCACTGGAGAGATGTGGCCACAAGTGAAGGAATATGGCAGTCTGCACAAGTTATAAGAGGCAAGCACAGGTTGTCCCGGAAGCCAGCCTGAGACAGGTCACTTACTTATTTTAGCATGGCAACATTCCAACCCCCAAAGTTATTTGATAATTTCCTTGATATTTTTAATTTTGCTATCTTATATGTGACCGATTCATTCTGCTGAGTCCTTTCCTGTGTGTGGCAAGCAGCTGAACTTGAGGCCTGTTCCATCTGTTGAAGAGATTTCCCAACATTTGTGTATAGTAACGTGGCGGACTCAGTATTTAAGGAAAGCGAAAGAACATTTTCTGCTGTCCTTCAGATGTTGACCATTTCCCTGTCTTAGGTTCCTTTTCCAGTTTCTGTGAGATAAACTCACTTTATTTATTTATTTATTTATTTATTTATTTATTTATTTATTTATTTATTTATTTTTTACTTTAAAGATTAAGAGGGTTTTTTTTTTAAATTTTATTGAATCACTGTGAGATATTTACAAGCTTTCATGTTTGGGTTACAATCTCACAATGATCAAACACCCATCCCTCCACCAGTGCACATTCCTCACTACCAATATCCTGGGTATATTCCCCCTTTCCCACCCTCCCCCTGCCTCTAAGGCAGATAATATTCCCCATACTCTCTCTCTACTTTTGGGCATTATGGCTTGCAACACAGACACTGAGAGGTCATCATGTTTGGTCCATTGCCTAATTTCGGCATGCATTTCCCATCCCAACTGGTTCCTCCAGCCATCATTTTCTTAGTGATCCCTTCTCTATTCCATCTGCCTTCCCCCCTCCGCTCATGAAGCAGGCTTCCAGCTATGGGGCAATCCTCCTGGCCCTTGTATCTACTGTCTTTGGGTGTCAGCCCCATGTGATGCTACCCTACACTCCACAAATGAGTGCAGTCCCTCTATGTCTGTCCCTCTCTTTCTGACTCATTTCGCTTAGCATGATATTCTCCATGATAAACTCACTTTATCATATTAGATATTAAAAATATATGTGTGAATATGTGTGGTTTGGGCCATACCTTGTGGTGGTCAAGGGCTATTCCTGGTTTTGGGCTCAGGAGTGACACTGGGTGGTGTTCAGGGAACCATATGTGGTGCTGGGGATTGAACCAAGGTCATGGCTGCTGCAGCCACATGTTAGGCCTTACCAGTTCTAGGCCCTAGACTCACTATATTTTAACAGTAAAAAAATAGTGCCCAACGATTGGCCTTTGGAATTGAAATTATACTCTGTGGAATGGATATTAGCATGAATAACAGGTTAATAAAACTTTGGGCTGAAATACTACAGG